>NC_138774.1:300247725-300687725 GCF_965119305.1 Pelophylax lessonae
TTCCGAACTTTTTCAGCAAAAAGTTCTAAATTCGGCCGAACCTCGAACAGCCAATGTTCGGGTCGAACCGATGGTCGACCCGAACCATTCGATCATCCCTAATTAGGACAGGATCCCCTCAAACCACAGCAGGAAAAAAGGACAGTATCCCCCCCCCAGCCACAAGAGGAGAATAGGACAGGACCCCCCCCCCCCCGAGCTACAGAAGGAAGATATGACATAATCCCCCCTCCTCCCCAAGCCACAAGAGGGGATTAGGACAGGATCCCCCCCAGCCAAAGGAAGAGAATAGGATAGAATCCCCCCAGCTACAGAAGGGAAATATGACAGGATCCCCCCTCCTCCCCAAGCCACAAGAGGAGAATAGGATAGGATCCCCCCAGCCACAGAAGGAAAATATGACAGGATCCCCCCTTCTCCCCAAGCCACAAGAGAAGAATAGAACAGAATCCCCCCCCCCTCCAGCCACAGGAGAAGAATAGGACAGGACCCCCCCCCCCACAGCCATGTTAGTCACTTGAAGGAGATATATGTGAGCATTGACCTCAGCTGTGACTCTATGTTGCATGGATACAGAACAATGGTGGCATTGTATGAAGCGTGGAGAGTTCCTGGAATACTGCAACCAGATCTCCGCATGTATACAGTGTCCAACAAACTGCTACTGTGTATCCTGTCACTATGGAGGTATCTGCCCTTCCCCACTTCTAAAATAACTTCAGGGTGAAAAAGTTAGGTCATTATCTTTATCATTTGTGGTTCTCCACAAGGGAGGCCCCTAGGATACTTCAAGGGGGTCCTGGGGGAGGACAAGACATGAGACATAGGGGCCACAGAAAATGAAAGGGGGTTACATACTGCTGATACCTCTGATGTTCACCCCATACTGCAAGAACCGCTCATGGAACTACAAGGCGATTGGTTAGAAGGCCAAGCAAGTCTGAGACCCCAAAAACATTATTTTTGGGTAAAAAGTGCCATTTCCAAAAGATATATACGAAGCACGCAGGCACTGCGGGTGGATAAAAACCCTCCTACATACTGTACAATACTGCATGGATTTATCACAAGTTTGCAGATTTTGCAAAGTAATAAAGTATTACTAAAAGCAAAATTAAAAAATAATAAAAAACGTTCCCACTTGCTGACCGGCCGTATTCTGACACTTTTTGGTTACACGTTTAAATCTGTATTTTTTTGCTAGAAAATTACTTAGAATTAGAACCCCCAAACATTATATATTTTTTAGCAGAGGCCCTGGGGAATAAAATGGCGATCGTTGCAGTGATTTATGTCACACGTCATTCGCGCAGCGATCTTGCAAATGGAATTGTTTTGGAAAAAATACACATTAACCACTTCTGGACCGGGAAAGATTTGTCCCCTTAATGACCACGCCATATTTTGCGATTCTGCACTGCGTTATTTTAACGGAAAATTGCGACGCTGTAACTAAATAAAATCGACGTCCTTTTTTCCCCACAAATAAAGCTTTCTTTTGGTGGTATTTGATCACCTGTGCGATTTTTATTTTAACAAAAAAAGAGCGACAACTCTGAAAAAAATAACAATATTTTTCACTATTTCTGCTATATAACATCCCCCCCCCCCCCTAAAAAAAAATGTAAAAATCGAATTATTTAGCATTTTAGGCTAATTTGTTTTCTGCTACATATTTTTGGTAAAAACCCCAATAAGCATATTTTGATTGGTTTGCGCAAAAGTCAACACCTCTACAAACTAGGGGAAAGATTTTTGTCATTTTTATTTATTTATTTTTTACTAGTAATGACGGCGATCAGTGATTTTTTTTTTTTTTAAGCTTAAGCGGGACTGTGACATTGTGGCAGACAGTTCGGACACCTAACTGACATTTTTGACACTTTTGGGGGGACCAGTGACATTACAACGGTAATCAGGGCTAAAAATATGCACTGTCACTGTACTAATGACACTGGCAGGGAAGGGGTTAACCCAGAGGTGATCAAAGGGTTAAGTGCGAGCCTAGGGGGTGCTTTCTAACTGTGGGGGGAGGGACTTGTGAAATGACCATAGAGACCTGTGATCCTATATAGAAGGAGCTCTGTGATCATTCCAGAGAGAAGAATGGTCAGATGTGTTTACAACATCCGACCGTCCTTCTCCCTCAGTGGGGGGCAATCACGGGTGCCTGGCGGCAATTTCGGCCGCCGGCCCCATGGATTGGTTTTCCCCGCTGCCCCCCGGCACCACATGCGTGACTGATGTAGGGCTACGTCGGTTTGCGGAGGAGAGCCAGCCTGTCGCAGTAAATGTGCGGCGGGCGGTTGGGAAGCTGTTAATTAAATAAACCAAATATTTACCCCAATTTTTTGTATAATGTGGAAAGATGATGTTATGCCGAGTAAATAGATACCAAACATGTCACACTTTAAAATTGCGCTTGTGGAATGGCGTCAAACTACTTATTTAAAAATCTCCACAGGCGACGCTTTAAACCTCTTTACAGGTTACCGGTTTAGAGATACAGAGGAGGTCTATCGCTAAGATGATTGCTCCCCTTCCAATGTTCGCGGCGATACCTCACATGTGTGGTGTGAATACCGTTTACATATGAATGCGTGACTTACGTGGGCGTTTGCTTCTGCGTGCGAGCACGGCGGGTGCTTTACAAAAAAAACATTTCTTATTTATTTTACTTTTTATTTTTAAATGTTTACACTTTTCCCTTTTCATTTTTATTTATTTTTTATCACTTTTATTCCTATTACAAGAAATGTAAACATCCCTTGTAATAGAAATAAGGATGACAGGTCCTCTTTATAGAAAGTTCTGGGGGTCAAAAAGATCCCAAATCTCTTCTTTACCTTTTTTTTACTTAAAAAAATTTTTTACTTTCAGCCCGGACTGGAAGTGATGTCATGGCGTCTTTCTGGTCCTCCAAGGCCATAGAGGAGATCAAAGAGTATTAACTCTATGGGAGCAGCCAGCCGCACCGTTGAATTGTCTATCAGGGGGGAATCAGCAGAAACGGTAAACCCGAGAAACACCAGTGATTGGCAGAAGAATGGGGGGCGGGGGGCGTCCCCTTCCGTCGTTTTGGAAACTGTTCCAGCAGCTCATGAGCCGCTCAGACTGATTTTATAAGCGGCCGCCCACTGCAAGAAACAATACCGGGGTTATGGTAGATAGCTTCAGCCACAATCCCGGTAAACCACTTGAAAACTGCAACGTGTACAGTATATACTGTATGTATTGCGGTTGGAAAGTGGTTAAATGACAAATATCTGATACTCACCTGCTCTTTGTAACAGTTTTGTACAGATTGGCCCCGATCCTCCTCTTATGGGGTCCCCAGGTGTTAATTTTGGCTTCTCCTCTTCTCTGTGTGCCCCCATAGCAAGCCACTTGCTATAGGGACACACCATGCGTGCTTACTGGAGTACTGGGGCGCATGCGTGCCGCTGGTGAGCCCCGTCCCGCTGTGATTGGACACAGCGGGAGCCAATCAGCAGGTCGGGATGTTCGCCGCCACGTGTGACATGTCCCAGAGGATTGCAGGGAGGGAGGAGGAGGGGAGAACTTCCGCTCGAGTCACCTAGGCAGCCCAAGTGGAAGTGGGAGCGGGTACCGGTCAAATCTAGGTACCCCCCCAAAAAAAAAAAAAAAATGACATGCCAAATGGGACATGTCGGGGGTCAGCAGTATTTAAAGTAGAAGTTCCATGTTTGGGTGGAACTCCGCTCTAAATGTTTATTGGTACAACAAAGATTTTATAAATTTGTAAAATTAAAGAATGATTATTTTTAATACTGGCAATAATAAATAAAAAGCCACACGGATGTAAAACAACAGATCACAGCTCACCTTGTTTGGCTGGGTCAGCAGCATGTCTTTGCATCTCAGAATCCTCGCTGAGGCGGTCTGAAAATCCTTCAGAGCCACGGCCTGGGAAAACGCACACAACGGGAAAGTCTTTGAATGTTGCCATAAAATATTTCGTACTTTTCTTTTACACTTAGGCTCCATTCACACTTGTGCGATTTGTCATGCGACTTTGGACAGCAGCGTGCCTTGAGGTTTCTTCCGGGGTGCCTTGGCAAGATGCCTACAGTTTTCCCCACAATTGTATACAAACCGGTGGGTGGATGAAATCTGCCTTTTAGGTACACAAAGCCACAAATTTTCATTGTACACTGTGAGGGGGAGTGAGGGACAGAGACTTGGGGGATGCTGAGAGAATAGTTTGGATGGCCTCAGATGGGACGGTAATATTTTGGCACTGCAAGTACCGGCTCGGCTTCACTCGGCCCTGCTTGGCTCAGTTTGGTTTTCCACTGCATGGTACCGCATGGTACGGTGTTGGAACAGTTCGGTACGGTTTGCTTTTCCGCTTTTCCACTGCATGGTACCGCATGGTACGGTGTTGGAACAGTTCGGTACGGTTTGCTTTTCCACTAAAGTAGTAAGTGGGTGGGATAACAACGATTCTCTGACCAATCAGTGGCTGGTAGTGACAAACAGTCAAGGCTGCATGCAAAGGATTGTGGGATATGGTATCGGTACGGCCCTGTTGGAACCACAACTGAGGTGGTACTGTTTAAGTGAGCCGTACCGTTCAGTTCCATGTAGTGGAAAAGCACCGCCATACCATACCGTACCGTACTGTTCCAACACCGTACCATGCGGTACCATGCAGTGGAAAAGCGCAAAAGTGAGCCGAATCGTTCGGTTCCATGCAGTGGAAAAGCGTCTTTAGTCAGCAATATCTCTCAGGAAATGTATGAAGATGAATGATTTGACTTTTCAGATTGCTAGAATATTGCAGGAGTGTCTCATAGACCCTTGCTAGATAGTGAGGTGGGGTGGGACTAGATAGTGAGATGGGGTGAGATTTGTTATTGGTAAGTGCCTGTATTCCATTGTTCTGTTGTTTCTGTCTGCCTTAAGATAAACTTATTATGGGATGTATATGTGTATGTGGATTGGCTGCTAAGGGGGAGGGGGGATTGTCCCACAGTGTATATCTCTTTGTGCATGTGTTTGAATAAACAGTTTGAGTTCTTCTTCACCCTCAATCTAGAGTCCTGTCTTATTTTTGGGGAATCTGCTACAAGGGATTTCTATGCTCTTCATACTCCCTTGAATAATCACTAAGCTCTTGTAAGAGCTTGTTCCTGTTCCTGCTTCACTCTCTGGGGAAAGAGAGGTTCACCCATTGGAACCTGGATCCTTGTCGTAGGTCCAGGGTGGATAGGAGACTGCGAGATCCCAACCAAGCTACGGCGGTTTGTGGGGTCTGAGGTGGTTATGGTGTCTGGTGGAGTGCTTGGAGCCCTCGGGAAGTACTAGGAGCATCCATCAATGGGGTACCCAGTCGGGGTGGCGGTTGATCCGTTACATACACTATTACAACCTTCTAGCTGCCAACCTCTAAATGACCAATGGCTTCATCAGTTGATAAGGAGGATGTCAGTTGCCTGCATATATCCCTTTCCCCTCTCCATCAGTTTTGGGGTCTCAAAACTGAGGGAGAAGAGAAACATTGGAATACTAGTCAGTATCAGTTTGCAAAAGTGTATTTGCTTTGGAAGAATAAATTACCTCTAACGTTGGGTGTCCTACTTGTATCGATGTTGCTGCATTATATAAAACTATCAGAATAGTTCTTACATTTTAGAATGGGGCTCAAGATTGTCCATAATTTTGGAGGGTGCCTCAAGATTGTCCATAATTTTGGAGGGCGTCTCAAGATTGTCCATAATTTTGGAGGGTGCCTTGAGATTGTCCATAATTTTAAAGGGTGCCTTGACTGAAAAAAGGTTGAGAAACACTGATATAGAGAAACACAGAGACCCAGTGATGACATCACTGAGACTAAATGTAATGAAAATGGAAAGGTTTTATTTAATAAATCAATAAGCATGTTAACGTTAACGGGGGGGGGGGGGGTTAGGAGGAAATCAGGGGAGTCAAATTATAATCAGATTATTAAACTTCACCTTTAAGAAAAGTAGACATCACAGGGACTTACAGCCTCCGCCTGATATGTCAGCACTTTAAAGACTTCCGCCTCCACCCAGTCTTTGCACAAGTTGACGTCTGTCTCCTGAGGGCTTCTCTGAGACTTCATGGAATAAAGCTTTTCTAGACTCTAGTAGAGACATGATGGAAAGGCTTAACAAGCTGAGTCACTGGCAGACTCCAGTCTGATCTCATATCAAATTAAACTTACATTCAAGGAGGTTTCAAGAAATATAGTTGCCCGCTCTGGCTTTCCAACGTCTATCCAACCCTTTCCAGTTTTCATGGCCATCTGAGGAGTAAAGTGATTGTGAATATTCCTAAAGCTAGGAGATCATTACCAGACCATGCTACAATTATAATGTACAGGAACAAGGGGCAGGGGACATTGTACTCAGCAAAAAGTTTATTAAACGATTACCTAAGCAGTAGTAGCTGCCTGGCATGTTCTAGGACAATCAACATCTGCCTTGACATATTCCATGGTGATTGAATGAAGGTGATTGAGTTACCTCTGCAATTGCTGGGTATGTTCCTGACATATCTGAAGAGACACTTGGAGGGAACTGAGAAAGACACTTGGAGGGAACTGAGGGAACTAAGGAAGACGATTGAACAGAACTGAGGAAGACACTTGGACGGAACTGAGGAAGACACTTAAAGGGAACTAAGGAAGACGATTGGACAGAACTGAGGAAGACACTTGGACAGAACTGAGGAAGACGGAACTGAGGAAGACACTTGGAGGGAACTGAGGAAGACGGAACTGAGGAAGACACTTGAAGGGAACTAAGGAAGACGGAACTGAGGAAGACACTTGGAGGGAACTGAGGAAGACGGAACTGAGGAAGACACTTGGAGGGAACTGAGGAAGACGGAACTGAGGAAGACACTTGAAGGGAACTAAGGAAGACGGAACTGAGGAAGACACTTGGAGGGAACTGAGGAAGACGGAACTGAGGAAGACACTTGGAGGGAACTGAGGAAGACGGAACTGAGGAAGACACTTGAAGGGAACTAAGGAAGACGGAACTGAGGAAGACACTTGGAGGGAACTGAGGAAGACGGAACTGAGGAAGACACTTGGAGGGAACTGAGGAAGACGGAACTGAGGAAGACACTTGGACAGAACTGAGGAAGACGGAACTGAGGAAGACACTTGGAGGGAACTGAGGAAGACGGAACTGAGGAAGACACTTGAAGGGAACTAAGGAAGACGATTGGACAGAACTGGGGAAGACACTTGGAGGGAACTGAGGAAGACAGAACTGAGGAAGACACTTGGAGGGAACTGAGGAAGACAAAACTGAGGAAGACACTTGGACGGAACTGAGGAAGACAATTGAACAGAACTGAGGAAGACACTTGGACAGAACTGAGGAAGACACTTGGAGGGAACTGAGGAAGACACTTGGACGGAACTGAGGAAGACGATTGAACAGAACTGAGGAAGACACTTGGATGGAACTGAGGAAGACACTTGGACGGAACTGAGGAAGACACTTGGACGGAACTGAGGAAGACGGAAATGAGGAAGACACTTGAAGGGAACTAAGGAAGATGATTGGACAGAACTGGGGAAGACACTTGGAGGGAACTGAGGAAGACACTCCGACAGAACTGAGGAAGACACTTGGAGGGAACTGAGGAAGACGATTGGACAGAACTAAGGAAGACACTTGAAGGGAACTAAGGAAGACGATAGGACAAAACTGGGGAAGACACTTGAAGGGAACTAAGGAAGACGATTGGACAGAACTGGGGAAGACACTTGGAGGGAACTGAGGAAGACACTTGGAGGGAACTGAGGAAGATACTTGGACAGAACTGAGGAAGACACTTGGAGGGAACTGAGGAAGACACTTGGAGGGAACTGAGGAAGACACTTGGAGGGAACTGAGGAAGACACTTGGAGGGAACTGAGGAAGACACTTGGAGGGAACTGAGGAAGACACTTGGAGGGAACTGAGGAAGACACTTGGAGGGAACTGAGGAAGACACTTGGACGGAACTGAGGAAGACGGAACTGAGGAAGACACTTGAACAGAACTGAGGAAGACACTTGGAGGGAACTAAGAAAGACACTTGGAGGGAACTAAGAAAGACGATTGAACAGAACTGAGGAAGACACTTGGAGGGAACTGAGGAAGACACTTGGAGGGAACTGAGGAAGTCACTTGGAGGGAACCGAGGAAGACACTTGGACGGAACTGAGGAAGACGGAACTGAGGAAGACACTTGAAGGAAACTAAGGAAGACGATTGGACAGAACTGGGGAAGACACTTGAAGGTAATTGAGGAAGACGCTTGGACAGAACTGAGGAAGACACTTGGAGGGAACTAAGGAAGGTGATTGGACAGAACTGAGGAAGACACTTGGAGGGAACTGAGGAAGACACTTGAAGGGAACTAAGGAAGACGATTGGACAGAACTGAGGAAGACACTTGGAGGGAACTGAGGAAGACACTTGAAGGGAACTAAGGAAGATGATTGGACAGAACTGAGGAAGACGCTTTGACAGAACTGAGGAAGACACTTGGAGGGAACTGAGGAAGACAGAAATGAGGAAGACACTTGAAGGGAACTAAGGAAGATGATTGGACAGAACTGGGGAAGACACTTGGAGGGAACTAAGGAAGACGATTGGACAGAACTGGGGAAGACACTTGGAGGGCACTGAGGAAGACACTTGGACGGAACTGAGGAAGACGATTGGACAGAACTGAGGAAGACACTTGGAGGGAACTGATGAAGACACTTGGAGGGAACTGAGGAAGACACTTGGAGGGAACTGAGGAAGACACTTGGATGGAACTGAGGAAGACGGAACTGAGGAAGACACTTGAAGGGAACTAAGGAAGATGATTGGACAGAACTGAGGAAGACACTTGAAGGTAACTGAGGAAGACGCTTGGACAGAACTGAGGAAGACACTTGGAGGGAACTGAGCAAGACACTTGGAGGGAACTGAGGAAGACACTTGGAGGTAACCGAGGAAGACACTTGGACGGAACTGAGGAAGACGGAACTGAGGAAGACACTTGAAGGAAACTAAGGAAGACGATTGGACAGAACTGGGGAAGAAACTTGAAGGTAATTGAGGAAGACGCTTGGACAGAACTGAGGAAGACACTTGGAGGGAACTAAGGAAGACGATTGGACAGAACTGAGGAAGACACTTGGAGGGAACTGAGGAAGACACTTAAAGAGAACTAAGGAAGACGATTGGACAGAACTGAGGAAGACACTTGGAGGGAACTGAGGAAGACACTTGAAGGGAACTAAGGAAGATGATTGGACAGAACTGAGGAAGACGCTTTGACAGAACTGAGGAAGACACTTGGAGGGAACTAAGGAAGACAATTGGACAGAACTGAGGAAGACACTTGGAGGGAACTGAGGAAGACACTTGGAGGGAACTGAGGAAGACACTTGAAGGGAACTAAGGAAGACGATTGGACAGAACTGAGGAAGACGCTTCGACAGAACTGAGGAAGACACTTGGAGGGAACTGAGGAAGACACTTGGAGGGAACTGAGGAAGACAATTTGACATAAGTGGGGAAGACACTTGGACAGAACTGAGGAAGACACTTAGAGGAAATTTGGGAAAAGACTTGGATGGAATTGAGGAAGACACTTCAACATAACTGAGGAAGACAGTTGGACAAAACTGAGGAAGACACTTGGAAGGAATTGAGGAAGACAATTGGTTTTGATGTGAGGTCTAAAGCTTGCTATGGTGCACTGGTACACCTGTTGTCTAATGCTTATAAAATGACACTTACAGTAATGTAGGAAGGTTTTCTGACCCCTAATGTATATTTTTCTTGTGTGTGTTGTAGAGGTGTACTCTTACCAAAACATTCCTTTCTAACGCTGTCTCTGATTGGTTAGAGCCCTCACACCAGCAAGCAAGGTTACAGGCCACATGACGCACTACAATACAAAGGAACATATTATCTGGCTATTAGAAATCACAATGTTACATATTTTATTATTATTTTACAGGATTTATATAGTGCCAACAGTTTACGCAGAGCTTTACAACATATATACTGAACATAAAAACCATTACAGTCCAGAGGCAGGAGAGGTATATGAAAGTGTAAGTACAGCCACAACCCTTTTTTTAGGTTTTGGTTGGAATGGAGAAGGTTTAAAACTCCCGTGTCTTCATTTTTTGGTATGTTTTCTGCTGGAGAGACTTCCCTTTACCTGTAACAGGTTATTCCCCTCCTAGACAGTTGTTAGAGAACAGGTGTCCCCATTGGAAGATTCCCCCTCGATTTCTGTTCTGGTGACAACTGTAACATTTTGGATTTCCCATCAGAGTTCGAAAAGTTGTCTCAGTGACAATGGTGTGCAAAGTCTAGAAGAGGTATAGTAGAGGTTCTTGGAATACCAATACTTAGTGGTGCCATATTGCAGAATGTCAAACCAGTTTCTAAGACTCAATAGCACTGGTGAGACTTTCATTGTCAGACAGGGTCACCCTAAAACGGGCGTACCCAGAATCAGAATCAAGAAAGAGAAAGGTGGAAGAGATGCCGAACCACAAAATGAGTTGAAGACTTCATATTTACCCATAGATCTCTCCATCTCGGTAATGGCTTCTTCTGCCCTCTTTGTGACTCCCCAGTTCCAGAGGTCAACGGCATATTCTTCCATCTACACAGGGAACACAATGATAATTCAGGAGGAGGGACCATCATGCTCTCACTATTATCATTCATAGTCCTACCATAGAGGCAGATGTATGAACAGATAGACAATCAGGTCCTACTCACAGCCCTATCTACGTGCTGATCATTCATAGTATCTATCATTCATAGTCCTATCATAGAGGCAGATGTATGAACAGATAGACAACCAGGTCCTACTCACAGCCCTATCTACGTGCTGATCATTCATAGTATCATTCATAGTCCTACCATAGAGGCAGATGTATGAACTGATGGACAACCAGGTCCTACTCACAACCCTATCTACGTGCTGATCATTCATAGTATCTATCATTCATAGTCCTATCATAGACAACCAGGTCCTTATCACAACCCTATTTAAGTGCTGATCATTCATAGTATCATTCATAGTCCTACCATAGAGGCAGATGTATGAACTGATAGACAACCAGGTCCTACACACAGCCCTATCTACGTGCTGATCATTCATATGTAACGCTCCTGCGTTTTATGTATGATGTGGATTTTCAGCTGCAGAAATATTCCACTTCAGTAGTCATGTAGAGAAACGCTGAGACACCATTCCCAACTCTCAATGACTCATCATGTGTGGATGATCTCAATTCAGCAAGTAAATACACACACTCAATAAGATGTTTCCTAGAGTGACTTATGTATATAGTAACACAGTGATGATAGGCTGAAGAGACAGGTTGGGTAGAGATGGTAGACGACTGAAAGTAAGATAGTAGCAGATGGGATGCAGATAGGTTTAGCAATCATGTATGGTAGCAGATGACAGAGTAGCAGGTGGACATACAAGAGAGATCAACCCAGTGCAAGAACAGGTGGTAGTAGGCTCAAGAGCTAGCAATCTTAGATAATGCAGATGTAGTAATAGTCCTTAGTATGCAGAGCTAGATAGTGTAAGCTTTAGTATGAAAGTTATAGAGGTTTCCCCTGTGGGGGGTTTCCCCTGTGGGGTACTTATCACTAATAGCAATGTAGCAGAGGAGAGGTTCGGCAAGAGCGGATGATCCGGTAGCGGGATACAGGGATCAGCGCAGCGTGGTTCCGACAGCGAGGTATGCTTGCAAGCATGAGAGCTTCAAGACAGGTTAGCATCAAGGCACAAAGCAGTTTGAACGAACACATGTGAGTGAGAGCCGGCGATCTAAATAGCCATCCAGTCCGGCGCTCAGTAATGACAGCATCAGTCTTAAAGGTGTATGCGCACCTTACCAAAAGAGAATGGTGGGGCGCATACACTTATGAAAGAGTAATTAGGGTACCCAAAGGTACCAGAACATTACATCATAGTATCATTCATAGTCCTACCATAGAGGCAGATGTATGAACTGATGGACAACCAGGTCCTACTCACAGCCCTATCTACGTGCTGATCATTCATAGTATCATTCATAGTCCTACCATAGAGGCAGATGTATGAACTGATGGACAACCAGGTCCTACACACAGCCCTATCTACGTGCTGATCATTCATAGTATTATTCATAGTCCTACCATAGAGGCAGATGTATGAACAGATAGACAACCAGGTCCTACTCACAGCCCTATCTACGTGCTGATCATTCATAGTATCATTCATAGTCCTACCATAGAGGCAGATGTATGAACTGATGGACAACCAGGTCCTACTCACAGCCCTATCTACGTGCTGATCATTCATAGTATCATTCATAGTCCTATCATAGACAACCAGGTCCTACTCACAACCCTATCTACGTGCTGATCATTCATAGTATCTATCATTCATAGTCCTATCATAGACAACCAGGTCCTACTCACAGCCCTATCTACATGCTGATCATTCATAGTATCATTCATAGTCCTACCATAGAGGCAGATGTATGAACTGATAGACAACCAGGTCCTACTCACAGCCCTATCTACGTGCTGATCATTCATAGTATCATTCATAGTCCTACCATAGAGGCAGATGTATGAACTGATAGACAACCAGGTCCTACTCACAGCCCTATCTACGTGCTGATCATTCATAGTATCATTCATAGTCCTACCATAGAGGCAGATGTATGAACTGATAGACAACCAGGTCCTACACACAGCCCTATCTACATGCTGATGCTCTGCGGCATTGGAATAAAAAGGAAAGGAACTTTGACCAACGAGTGCAGGATCGCAGGGTCAAAGGTTGGTCACCAAAACTGAACTCTAGGGACAAAAACTTTCATTAAAATATATTCTTCATTAGCCACAAAGGACAGGGTAGGTTCACATATATGCGGTTGCAGTCCTGATCACGTGCTTAAAAAAAAAAAAAAAAAACCCCATTGGAATCCATGCGTCCGGCGCCCTGCATGTAAATTAGATGGCCGGATGCATGGATAGGAGGGCGGCGCTCCTACGCCCCCAATGGACAGGCCGCCACTGGATATAATAAAATCGCCCAAACTTTGAAAAAAAAAAAAAAGGAATGGAAGAGAAGCTGCAAAGTATGCTGGGAATGCAGGAAGTTGTGGAAAGAGTCGGCCAGCAGACAGGCAGCGCTCACACCATGACAGGAGAGGTCTCCTCTAATCTTCTATTGGACTGTCAGTGATGAGTATTGTTGGTATTGTTATTACAATGCTGATGTTATAGAATGAAGGTGTGTGCTGCCACCAGAGAATTCCTTTTGACAAGAATAAAATACATTTTTGAAATCATTCTGACATGTTAAAGTTTATATGAGATTTTACTGGTTGGGTTTAAATATAGACAGACAGCCAACTGCCGTGTTTATAAAGATGCTCATAAATTTCACTCGACATATTCAGCTATGAGTCAGTGAGCCTGGACATGTCCTGATTATATAAAAGGCATTCCTTAGTTTCTGCATTTTACACTTTATTTTTTGATATATGTGTATATATAAGAATATTTTTATACCAATAACCAAGACCACCCTACCCAATGAACTCACTATAAATAACACCTATGCAAATATATATATATTATTATTATTATTAATAATATATATATATATATATATACACACACACACACACACACACACACACACATTTTGTATTTATTTTTTACTATTTTGAAATACTTTATATATATATCTTTTTTTTTTTTAATAAAAAGTATTTGAAGTGCTGCAACCCTTTTTGTTATTTGGCTGATTCAGGACAGCCTGGTTGCAATTTTTTTTTTTTTCATTAAGAAAAAGGTGAGCCCCCAGCAAGATCACATATCCATTGCGACCAATCAGCTATATAACAAAAATTGGTTGCAGCACTCGAAACACTTTTTATTAAAAAAATATATATAAAGAATGTATTTCAAAATAGTAGAAAAAAAAAAAAAATATATATATATATATACAGTGTATATATATGTTATTTGTTTTGGATAGGTGTTATTTATAGTGAGTTCATTGGGTAGGGTGGTGTTGGTTGTTGGTGTTATTACTTATCATAGGTCATATATTTGTAATATACACATCTATACATATATTCTACAGTATTTTGAAGGTGCTTATTTGGTGAACTACAATACATGCATTAATGAGGTGGGGGGGGGGGGGTTAACAATGACGTGTGCATAACGACTTTATAATTATCAATCAGCTGCTGCAACTGCAGGGCTCTAATAAGGAAGATGGCAGGGTCTGCATATTTTTAGACATGATTTACCTTGACATTTTTGTTGCAGGGGATGCCTGAAATCTGACTTGTACCTTAGTGCAGACTTCTGGGAAAATCAGTGGACCAATCACATGCATGAAATTACATTTACTGGGGGGGGGGGGGGGGGGCGTTCTGTATACCATCTGTGTACAGAACTCCTCCAGGATACCATAATACCATATTGCATTTTCCTGATGCCAACATGGCAGCAAACATGTGATATAGGGGTGGAGGGGCGGAGCTATATCACTTGTATGCTGCAATTGGTGTCAGGAAAGGAAAATGATGGTATTTGCTATTTTTCAGTATCCACCCCTATATCACATGTATGCTGCCATGGATTGGCGTCAGGAAAGGAAAATTATAGTAAGTGTTTGATACAGTTTTATGTTTTACAGAAAATCACAGTGGCTGCAGAGTGAAAAGGAAAGCTTGTTTTTAATAACATTCAATTACAATCTGACTTGTGTAGCGATTGTGTACGCTATATTATTATTTTTTTTTATTTGCTATAATTTTCCCTTTAAATTTTTTTTTAATGGTTTAGTGTCATGTTATTTATCATAAACTTTTTTTTTTTTTTAATACAATTTTTGTGGTGCAGAGATTTGTTTTAGGTACTTTTTTTTTTTCTTTTTTTCTGTGAGAGAGCGGCGCGGTGTTGTTCTATTTTTTCCCTTTAAATGTTTTTTAATCTGTGGGTTATATTTGTAGGAAGTTAAAAATGGTTTAGTGTCATGGTATTTATCGTAAAGTTATTTATTTTTTTTTTCATATAATTTTTATGGTGCAGAGATTTGTATTAGGTACTTTTTTTTAATTTTGTTTTTATTTTTTTTAATTTTTTTATCTTCTTTCTGTGAGAGAGCGGCTCTTCAGTGTAATCCCCCAATCACTGTAGAGTGTTTCCTCCTGCTCTATGCTCACAATGAGTTTAGTGGAGGAGAAACGCGCCGATGTTTCTTATTAATCTGAACCTTTTATTCTCCATTATCAGCATATAAATGGAGTCTTTGCATAAATTGTGTAAAAAAAAAAAAAAAAAAAAGAAAAAAAAAATAGTTTTGCTAAAACTCAGAAAGCAGAATATTGGAATTTGCAGACAGACATTGTTCCCGGCAATCCTCCTTCAGATGAATCGTCCGTCTTCTGCGAGCCAATCCTACAAACTATTTGTTCCCCACATATTCAGCTATTTGTTCACATGTGTGTCAGTTGTTGAATAATTACTTTTTTTTTTTTCCAATTTTTTTGTGACCATGGGATCCCCCCTGCCAGGTAAATATTATAATTATATATTATAAATATTAAATATATAATAAATTAATATAATATAATATAATATACTATAATATAATATAATATACTATAATATAATATAATATAATATAATATACTATAATATAATATAATATACTATAATATAATATAATATAATATAATATACTATAACATAATATACTATAATATAATATAATATACTATAATATAATATAATATAATATAATATACTATAATATAATATAATATAATATAATATACTATAACATAATATACTATAATATAATATAATATACTATAATATAATATAATATAATATACTATAATATAATATAATATACTATAATATAATATAATATAATATAATATAATATAATATAATATAATATAATATAATATAATAATATACTATAATATAATATAATATACTATAATATAATATAATATAATATAATATAATATAATATAATATAATATACTATAATATAATATAATATAATATAATATAATATAATATAATATACTATAATATAATATAATATAATATAATATAATATAATATAATATAATATACTATAATATAATATAATATATATAATTAAATAATAAATATAAAATATTGTAAATATTATATTATAATATAACTATTAGAAATAATATCAATGAAGATTAACCCCTTGATGCTGACGTAACACATATACGCAGCCCCCACTGCACCGGGCTTTTTGCCATGAGGCCACATATCTGCGTATCTCCCTTTGTGCCCCAGGCCCGGCCCGGTACTAACGATCGGGACCCTGAAATCCTTATTCTGAGTCACCTGATTGCTGTGGTACCCTTTGATTAGCTATCACAGTGATCCGTCACTGTGAATCCCGCCCCTGTTTTGGGAATGGAGAAAAAGTGTGTGTACAATAAATAAATAAATATAAAAAAATAAAACAAAAAGTGTGTAAAATAAATAAATAAAAAAATAAAAATAAAAAAAGTGTGTGCAAAATAAATAAATATTAAAAAATAAAAAAGTGTGTGTAAAATAAATAAATATTAAAAAATAAAAAAAGTGTGTGTAAAATAAAGAAATAAACATAAATAAATAATAAAATAAAGGAAAAAATGCCTAGATTAAGGTTTGATCTAGGTCAGTGCCAGGGTTAGCGTTTGGGTCAAAGGTCAGGGTCAGTATACTGTATTTTGGGCAGGATTTTTTTGGTTATAAATTAGTGTGTTTTAGGTCAGATAAAAAAAAGAAAAATGCGCACTATTATTTCTGGGCGGTACTACAGGTACAAATAACATTCACGCGTGGTATCGCTGTGATAATCAGGAGCGGGAAACTTTATTTTGGGCTGTTCTTTGGTGGTAGGTTATGGCAGTAACAAGAAATACATAGATACACTTTGAATTTTTTTTTTTTTGGCCAGAGGCAGGTTGTGTGTGTGTGTGTGTGTGTGTGTGGGGGGGGGGGGGAATAAGTTCTGTAGTTCTCCTTTAAAACAAAGGATTTATAGCTGACACCCTCATCCCCTATTTCTATGGTAGAATAGGTCTCCCAGCCTGATCTGTAGCAGTATGTGTATATGGTGGCCTAAGCCAGTGCTGTTCCACTGGCCATGCCCACCGACGCGTTTCACACCGCCCACCAGGGCTTGAACTGGCCATAGACGGTTTGAATCTCAGAACCGGCCGAGGACCAAACTGTGTATGGGCAGGATAAATATACCAATCAGTTTGGGTACAACCAGCCTGCCAGATTTACTTGCGATTATCGCTAGCAACTGCCTATAGCCACCAGCAATAATGACTACCATCTCCCAGTGGGGATGGCTTCCCCCGCTCCCCCGCCAGGAGTATACAATGCCTCGGCAGGAGGGATTCCCATAAGCACTGTCTGTGGGGGAATCGTGGTTGCAGGAAAGAAATTTGCAACGTTTATGATCTGCCTTAGTCATAGAGGTCGGACGAAACTCGTCAGTGGATGTGACCACTAAAGTGGCGCTGGCTGAGGCCACCATATACAAATACTGGTACAGGTCGAGCTCCAAGAGTGTTGGATTTAGTTTCTATCATACACACACCTGGATTGTGATACCCCGGCACCCCTATTCCTGGGCACGAGTGGGACATCCCATTATTTTCCTGCTTAGAGCGCCACTACAAGGTATAGGTGGAACCTATTTCTAGGGGTGTCAGAGGAGCTTGAAGAGCGTCGGTTTTAGGTTCTATCATACACACTATTGGATTGTGATACCCTGACACCCCTATTCCCGGGCGCCAGTGGGACAACCCATTCTTTTCCTGCTTAGAGCGCCACTACAAGGTATAGGTGGAACCTATTTCTAAGGGTGTCAGAGGAGCTTAAAGAGCGTCGGTTTTAGGTTCTATCATACACACTATTGGATTGTGATACCCTGACACCCCTATTCCCGGGCGCCAGTGGGACAACCCATTCTTTTCCTGCTTAGAGCGCCACTACAAGGTATAGGTGGAGCCTATTTCTAGGGGTGTCAGAGGAGCTTGAAGAGCGTCGGTTTTAGGTTCTATCATACACACTATTGGATTGTGTTACCCTGACACCCCTATTCCCGGGCGCCAGTGGGACAACCCATTCTTTTCCTGCTTAGAGCGCCACTACAAGGTATAGGTGGAACCTATTTCTAGGGGTGTCAGAGGAGCTTGAAGAGCGTCGGTTTTAGGTTCTATCATACACACTATTGGATTGTGATACCCTGACACCCCTATTCCCGGGCGCCAGTGGGACAACCCATTCTTTTCCTGCTTAGAGCGCCACTACAAGGTATAGGTGGAGCCTATTTCTAGGGGTGTCAGAGGAGCTTGAAGAGCGTCGGTTTTAGGTTCTATCATACACACTATTGGATTGTGTTACCCTGACACCCCTATTCCCGGGCGCCAGTGGGACAACCCATTCTTTTCCTGCTTAGAGCGCCACTACAAGGTATAGGTGGAACCTATTTCTAGGGGTGTCAGAGGAGCTTGAAGAGCGTCGGTTTTAGGTTCTATCATACACACTATTGGATTGTGATACCCTGACACCCCTATTCCCGGGCGCCAGTGGGACAACCCATTCTTTTCCTGCTTAGAGCGCCACTACAAGGTATAGGTGGAACCTATTTCTAAGGGTGTCAGAGGAGCTTAAAGAGCGTCGGTTTTAGGTTCTATCATACACACTATTGGATTGTGATACCCCGACACCCCTATTCCTGGGCGCCAGTGGGACAACCCATTATTTTCCTGCTTAGAGCGTCACTACAAGGTATAGGTGGAACCTATTTCTAGGGGTGTCAGAGGAGCTTGAAGAGTGTTGGTTTTAGTTTCTATCATACACACACCTGGATTGTGATACCCCGACACCCCTATTCCCGGGCGCCAGTGGGACATCCCATTCTTTTCCTGCTTAGAGTGCCACTACAAGGTATAGGTGGAACCTATTTCTAGGGGTGTCAGAGGAGCTTAAAGAGCGTCGGTTTTAGTTTCTATCATACACACTATTGGATTGTGATACCCCGACACCCCTATTCCTGGGCGCCAGTGGGACAACCCATTATTTTCCTGCTTAGAGCGTCACTACAAGGTATAGGTGGAACCTATTTCTAGGGGTGTCAGAGGAGCTTGAAGAGTGTTGGTTTTAGTTTCTATCATACACACACCTGGATTGTGATACCCCGACACCCCTATTCCCGGGCGCCAGTGGGACATCCCATTCTTTTCCTGCTTAGAGTGCCACTACAAGGTATAGGTGGAACCTATTTCTAGGGGTGTCAGAGGAGCTTAAAGAGCGTCGGTTTTAGTTTCTATCATACACACTATTGGATTGTGATACCCCGACACCCCTATTCCTGGGCGCCAGTGGGACAACCCATTCTTTTCCTGCTTAGAGTGCCACTACAAGGTATAGGTGGAACCTATTTCTAGGGGTGTCAGATGGGGAGGGAATAATGCAGGGAAAAAAACACATGCAAGAAGACGAAAAAATGTACGCTTTCTACAAAACAGAAATTACATTTGGCTGAATTTTTTTTTTGGGGGGGGGGGGGAAGCTCAGGAAAAGCCTCCCTCTGATCAGGGAATCTCATTGGCATTGTACAAACCTGGGGATCAGGAGGACCCCGACCTCCATCCTCTTCTAGATTCTTCATTTCATGGTATATCTGGGTGATGAGGTTGCTGGCCTCCGTCGGGTTCTGCTGTTTCAGGAGGTTTTTAATGGACTCTTTAAATAGGAAAATACAGAAAAAGACCAAATTACTATTTTCATTCATGTTGCCTCGTGGCATTTTGTAAATATAAATTGCATGTAGAAAGTGGCCTGGTCATGAAGGGGGGGGGGGGGAGGGGTAAATAGGGTTGCCACCAGTTTGGGATTCACCCAGACAGTCCGGGTTTTTCCATCATGGGTCGGGGTTTCAAGCAGACTAAAACCCGGACACATTCTTCAGACCGGGCCGTGACTCCCCAAGTAACCAAGATAGTCACACAGAAATGTGTTGCCGTCCGGTAGCTGCAGGAGGCTGTCTGTGGGTTCTGCATCAGTGTGGGGCAGGGTGATGATTGGATGCTGCCATAACCCCGGTGTTTAACGTCAAAGTACCAACGTATAACTGCGGGGGGCGCTCCAGAACAGGTTAATATGTTTCTAAAGCATTCCCATTTCTCCTCGCCATTCCTATCTGTGATAGAAGGTCCAACTCCACCTCCTCCCTGTGTGCCCAGGCCCCCCTACAGGAGGACTGGTGGTCCCCCCCTATCAGCAGCCCTGTGGGTAAATCTTCTGAAGGTTAGATGGTTACACTTAACCTCCAGAAGATTTACCCCCTTAATGACCAGGCCATTTTTTGCGTTATGCATCTGGAAATGAACAACAAATGCATCTGGAATGCATCCAGAAACTAATTTCCCTGTCCCTGTCCCTGTCCCTTTACCTATTCCTGTCCCTGTTCCTGTCCCTATACCTGTCCCTGTCCCCGTCCCTTTACCTATTCCTGTTCCTGTACCTGTCCCTGTTCCTGTCCCTGTACCTGTCCCTGTACCTGTCCCTGTTCCTGTACCTGTCCCTGTCCCTGTCCCCGTCCCTTTACCTATTCCTGTCCCTGTCCCTGTACCTGTCCCTGTCCCCGTCCCTTTACCTATTCCTGTTCCTGTACCTGTCCCTGTTCCTGTCCCTGTACCTGTCCCTGTACCTGTCCCTGTCCCTATTCCTGTTCCTGTACCTGTACCTGTCCCTGTACCTGTCCCTGTACCTGTCCCTATTCCTGTCACTGTACCTGTCCCTTTACCTATTCCTGTTCCTGTTCCTATACCTGTAACTGTTTCTGTACCTGTCCCTGTCCCCGTCCCTTTACCTATTCCTGTCCCTGTTCCTGTCCCTGTACCTGTCCCTGTACCTGTCCCTGTCCCCCGTCCCTTTACCTATTCCTGTACCTGTCCCTGTTCCTGTCCCTGTACCTGTCCCTGTACCTGTCCCTGTCCCCGTCCCTTTACCTATTCCTGTTCCTGTACCTGTCCCTGTTCCTGTCCCTGTACCTGTCCCTGTACCTGTCCCCGTCCCTTTACCTATTCCTGTCCCTGTTCCTGTCCCTGTTCCTGTCCCTGTTCCTGTCCCTGTACCTGTCCCCGTCCCTTTACCTATTCCTGTTCCTGTTCCTATACCTGTAACTGTTTCTGTACCTGTCGCTGTCCTTGTCCCTGACCCTGTCCCTTTACCTATTCCTGTACCTCTCCCTGTTCCTGTCCCTGTACCTGTCCCTGTCCCTGTCCCCGTCCCTTTACTTATTCCTGTACCTGTACCTGTTCCTGTTCCTGTCATCCCTGCATGGCATGCCCAGAAGCTGTTTAGCAGGGAATGACGTGCCTGCACCGGAAGTGACGAGCGGGGCCGGTGCAGGCGCATTGATTCCTGAGAGTGATGACGTTCAGCTCCCAGGAGTCGTTGCAAACAGGAAGTGACGGAGCAGGCCGCGGCCACAGAGGGAGGAAGTGGAAGGAAGATGAGTATATTTTCTTCTATAACAAGGTAAGTAAAGAAAAAGAAATTCGGGAGCATCCATTTTTTTTCAGGGCAATCTCAGCAAGCGGATTGGCCAAAGTTGTTTTTGAGCCCGGAACTCCGCTTTAAGTGGTTAAAGGGGCCAGGAGGCACCGGCTCCAAGAGGTTTAATCCTGTGTCCGGGTTTTGCTGGATACCTGTAACCTGGCTGAGTACACAGGTGGGTCATTATATACTCCTGTAACCTGGCTGAGCACACAGGTGGGTCATTATATACACCTGTAACCTGGCTGAGCACACAGGTGGGTCATTATATACACCTGTAACCTGGCTGAGCACACAGGTGGGTCATTATATACACCTGTAACCAGCCTGAGCACACAGGTGGGTCATTATATACACCTGTAACTTGGCTGAGCACACAGGTGGGTCATTATATACACCTGTAACTTGGCTGAGCACACAGGTGGGTCATTAAATACACCTGTAACCTGGCTGAGCACACAGGTGGGTCATTATATACACCTGTAACCTGCCTGAGCACACAGGTGGGTCATTATATACTCCTGTAACCTGGCTGAGCACACAGGTGGGTCATTATATACACCTGTAACCTGCCTGAGCACACAGGTGGGTCATTATATACTCCTGTAACCTGGCTGAGCACACAGGTGTGCAGGGTCATTATATACTCCTGTAACCTGGCTGAGTACACAGGTGGGTCATTATATACTCCTGTAACCTGGCTGAGCACACAGGGGGGTATTATATACACCTGTAACCTGGCTGAGCACACAGGTGGGTCATTATATAATCCTGTAACCTGGCTGAGTACACAGGTGTGTGGGGTCATTATATACTCCTGTAACCTGGCTGAGCACACAGGTGGGTCATTATATACTCCTGTAACCTGGCTGAGCACACAGGTGGGTCATTATATACTCCTGTAACCTGGCTGAGCACACAGGTGGGTCATTATATACACCTGTAACCTGGCTGAGCACACAGGTGGGTCATTATATACTCCTGTAACCTGGCTGAGCACACAGGTGGGTCATTATATACTCCTGTAACCTGGCTGAGCACACAGGTGGGTCATTATATACACCTGTAACCTGGCTGAGTACACAGGTGGGTCATTATATACACCTGTAACCTGGCTGAGTACACAGGTGGGTCATTATATACACCTGTAACCTGGCTGAGTACACAGGTGGGTAATTATATACACCTGTAACCTGGCTGAGTACACAGGTGGGTCATTATATACACATGTAACCTGGCTGAGTACACAGGTGGGTTATTATATACACCTGTAACCTGGCTGAGTACACAGGTGTGCGGGGTCATTATATACTCCTGTAACCTGGCTGAGCACACAGGTGTGTGGGGTCATTATATACTCCTGTAACCTGGCTGAGCACACAGGTGGGTCATTATATACTCCTGTAACCTGGCTGAGTACACAGCTGGGTCATTATATAATCCTGTAACCTGGCTGAGTACACAGGTGTGTGGGGTCATTATATACTCCTGTAACCTGGCTGAGCACACAGGTGGGTCATTATATACACCTGTAACCTGGCTGAGCACACAGGTGGGTCATTATATAATCCTGTAACCTGGCTGAGTACACAGGTGTGTGGGGTCATTATATACTCCTGTAACTTGGCTGAGCACACAGGTGGGTCATTATATACACCTGTAACTTGGCTGAGCACACAGGTGGGTCATTATATAATCCTGTAACCTGGCTGAGTACACAGGTGTGTGGGGTCATTATATACTCCTGTAACTTGGCTGAGTACACAGGTGGGTCATTTTATACACCTGTAACTTGGCTGAGCACACAGGTGGGTCATTATATAATCCTGTAACCTGGCTGAGTACACAGGTGTGTGGGGTCATTATATACACCTGTAACCTGGCTGAGTACACAGGTGGGTTATTATATACCCCTGTAACTTGGCTGAGCACACAGGTGGGTCATTATATACTCCTGTAACCTGGCCGAGTACACAGGTGGGTTATTATATACCCCTGTAACTTGGCTGAGCACACAGGTGGGTCATTATATACTCCTGTAACCTGGCTGAGTACACAGGTGGGTTATTATATACACCTGTAACCTGGCTGAGTACACAGGTGGGTTATTATATACACCTGTAACCTGGCTGAGTACACAGGTGGGTCATTATATACACCTGTAACCTGGCTGAGTACACAGGTGGGTCATTATATACACCTGTAACCTGGCTGAGTACACAGGTGGGTCATTATATACTCCTGTAACCTGGCTGAGTACACAGGTGGGTTATTATATACACCTGTAACCTGGCTGAGTACACAGGTGGGTCATTATATACACCTGTAACCTGGTTGAGTACACAGGTGGGTCATTATATACACCTGTAACCTGGCTGAGTACACAGGTGGGTCATTATATACTCCTGTAACCTGGCTGAGTACACAGGTGGGTTATTATATACTCCTGTAACCTGGCTGAGTACACAGGTGGGTCATTATATACACCTGTAACCTGGCTGAGTACACAGGTGGGTTATTATATACACCTGTAACCTGGCTGAGTACACAGGTGGGTCATTATATACACCTGTAACCTGGCTGAGTACACAGGTGGGTCATTATATACACCTGTAACCTGGCTGAGTACACAGGTGGGTCATTATATACTCCTGTAACCTGGCTGAGTACACAGGTGGGTTATTATATACACCTGTAACCTGGCTGAGTACACAGGTGGGTCATTATATACACCTGTAACCTGGTTGAGTACACAGGTGGGTCATTATATACACCTGTAACCTGGCTGAGTACACAGGTGGGTCATTATATACTCCTGTAACCTGGCTGAGTACACAGGTGGGTTATTATATACTCCTGTAACCTGGCTGAGTACACAGGTGGGTTATTATATACTCCTGTAACCTGGCTGAGCACACAGGTGGGTCATTATATACTCCTGTAACCTGGCTGAGCACACAGGTGGGTCATTATATACACCTGTAACCTGCCTGAGCACACAGGTGGGTCATTATATACCCCTGTAACCTGGCTGAGTACACAGGTGGGTCATTATATACCCCTGTAACCTGGTTGAGCACACAGGTGGGTCATTATATACTCCTGTAACCTGGCTGAGTACACAGGTGGGTCATTATATACACCTGTAACCTGGCTGAGTACACAGGTGGGTTATTATATACACCTGTAACCTGGCTGAGTACACAGGTGGGTCATTATATACACCTGTAACCTGGCTGAGCACACAGGTGGGTCATTATATACACATGTAACCTGGCTGAGCACACAGGTGGATCATTATATACACCTGTAACCTGGCTGAGTACACAGGTGGGTCATTATATTCACCTGTAACCTGGCTGAGTACACAGGTGGGTCATTATATACTCCTGTAACCTGGCTGAGCACACAGGTGGGTCATTATATACACCTGTAACCAGCCTGAGCACACAGGTGGGTCATTATATACTCCTGTAACCTGGCTGAGTACACAGGTGGGTCATTATATACTCCTGTAACCTGGCTGAGCACACAGGTGGGTCATTATATACTCCTGTAACCTGGCTGAGCACACAGGTGGGTCATTATATACTCCTGTAACCTGGCTGAGCACACAGGTGTGCAGGGTCATTATATACTCCTGTAACCTGGCTGAGCACACAGGTGTGTGGGGTCATTATATACTCCTGTAACCTGGCTGAGCACACAGATGGGTCATTATATACTCCTGTAACCTGGCTGAGCACACAGGTGGGTCATTATATACACCTGTAACCTGGCTGAGCACACAGGTGGGTCATTATATACTCCTGTAACCTGGCTGAGCACACAGGTGTGTGGGGTCATTATATACTCCTGTAACCTGGCTGAGCACACAGGTGGGTCATTATATACTCCTGTAACCTGGCTGAGCACACAGGTGGGTCATTATATACTCAGGTCTGAGGAAAGCTCAGAGCTCCCAGTGGGGGAGATGGAAAGTCTCATTAAGGTGAGAGAGAGGCCAACCAGGAGCCAAAGCGTCTCAGTTCCAGGTCTTATTGGGGTGTCAGGAGAACCCCAATCCATAGGCCAGAGGTGGGGCGCTGTGACTAGAGAGCCAAGTATCCAGGAGAGTTGGACAACCCAGTCTCAGACACTGGGAAGAGGTACGGTATGCTACTGTAGTTGAAGCTGGGTGAGCTTATGAGCCAGGTGGCTTGGCATTTTCACAATTGTTTTCTGCTGAAGCTGGAGAAGATCCCGTGCATGGGAAGTCATTTGTTTGTGAACTTTTGCTTTCTTTTTATATAAAAGTGCCCCTTAAAAGATCGTTCCTGTCTGCCTTACCTGAAAACGCACTGAGCCAATCCCCCCCCCCCCCGCCGTGTCACAATGGGCAATAAAAGTCTATCATACATGGAGGGAAGTGCGGTGGGGGTCGGAGGGGTTAGGGCGGTGTACAGCGTTTGTTCACTTTCTCCCCCCCCCCCCCCTCTCTCTTTTTTTTGGAAAAATGTGAACTTACACTTTTTAATCGGTGCCTAATGCAATTATACTGCTGCAGGTGGCCCTCCTGTGCCAACCGGCGTAGATATACGTCAGTTGCACGCCTGCAGCTAGGGGGCAAGCTCACACCGCTGGCGGTGCGCTCCCGCCCCCACTTGTCAGCGGGGACTCCAATGCACGGCCACCCGCGATCGCTCCCCGCTGAGAGAGAAGGACGGTCGGATGTTGTAAACACAGCTGACCGTTCTTCTCTCTAGAATGATCACAGAGCTCCTTCTATATAGGAACACAGGTCTCTATGGTCATTTCACAAGCCCCTCCCCCATAGTTAGAAACACGCCCTAGGCTCACATTTAACCCCTTGATCACCCACTGTGTTAACCCCTTCCCTGCCAGTGTCATTAGTACAGTAACAGTGCATATTTTTAGCCCTGATTACTGTAGTAATGTCTCTGGTCCCCCCAAAAGTGTAAAAAAATGTCAGTCCGGGGTCCGATCTGTCCGCCGCAATGACGCAGTCCCGCTAAAAATCACTGATCACCGCCATTACTAGAAAATAATAAATCAATAAAAAATGACAAAAATCTTTCCTGTAGTTTGTGGACGCAATAACGTTTGCGCAAACCAATCAAAATACACTTATTGCATTTTTTTTTTTTTTACCAAAAATATGAAGCGGAAAACAAATTGGCCTAAAATGATAAACAAAATTAGATTTTTAATATTTTTTTATTGGGAATGTTATATAACAGAAAGTGAAAAATATTGGTGTTTTTTTTCAAAATTGGAGCTCTTTTTTCATTTTTTTGTTTATAGCGCAAAAAGTAAAAATCGCACAGGTGATCAAATACCACCAAAATAAAGCTCTGTTTGTGGGAAAAAAAAGGACATCAATTTCATTTGGGTACAGCGTCGCACGACCGCGCAATCGTCCATTAAATAATGCAGTGGCGAATCGCAAAAAAAGGCCTGGTCATTAAGGTGGGGGAGGGGTAAATCCTTCCAGAAGTGGTTAAATTGTTATTCCTGAATCATTTGTATTAAAGGGTAACTCCACTTTTGTTGCACTTTCCAGTTTTAGTAAATCAAACCCCTGTGCAGCTGCTCCAGACCTTAATAAATGAGGGGGGGGGGGGGTTGTAGGCTGCGCTGACTTACACCATCCAATCATGTGCAAGCAAAGATGCTGGGGTTTTTTTTTTTTTGTTTTCTTTGTTTTTGTTTTTTTTTTGTTTGTTTTTTTGTTTGTTTTTCCTTGCATGTGATTGGGTATTGCACTGACTTCCATCATCCTATCATGTGCAAGCAAAGATGCTGGGTTTTGTTTGTTTTTGTTTTTTGTTTTGTTTTTTTTGTTTTTTTTTTGTTTGTTTTCTTTTTTTCGTTTTTTTTTTTTTCCTTGCATGTGATTGGGTATTGCTCTGACTTCCATCATCCTATCATGTGCAAGCAAAGATGCTGGGTTTTTTTTTTTTTTTTTGTTTTCTTTGTTTTTGTTTTTTTTTGTTTTTTCTGTTTTTTGTTTGTTTTTCCTTGCATGTGATTGGGTATTGCGCTGACTTCCATCATCCTATCATGTGCAAGCAAAGATGCTGGGTTTTTTTTTTTTTTTGTTTTCTTTGTTTTTGTTTTTTTTTGTTTGTTTTTCTGTTTTTTGTTTGTTTTTCCTTGCATGTGATTGGGTATTGCGCTGACTTCCATCATCCTATCATGTGCAAGCAAAGATGTTAGGTTTTGTTTTTTTGTTTTGTTTTGTTTGTTTCCTTTTTTTTTTTTTTTCCTTGCATGTGATTGGGCATTGCGCTGACTTCCATCATCCTATCATGTGCAAGCAAAGATGCTGTTTTTTTTTGTTTGTTTTGTTTTTTTCCTTGCATGTGATTGGGTATTCTTTGCAAAATGAAGATTCGCCTCGTTTACTAAGCTCTGGAGCGACTGCACTTTTGCCGGGTGCTCAGTCTATTGGCCTTTAGTAAATCCCACCCAAATGTTTCTTGTGTTGGAGTATAAATTGTTACCTGATAATCCTACAAATGGAGACGCTTTCACCGTTGGGAACATTCTTGAAGAAAACCTGGTAAAATAGAAATGTATTGATTGTTATCAGATGCTCAGTGATGAATAATATAATACAATGGAAGCAATGTAGAGAATTCTGAATACCGGGTGCCATCGTCAGACTCGCCTACAGGAGTGGATGAAGCCATGGCCTGGAAAAGGGGTGGGGGTGGGCAGGAGGGGTGGCTGCCCTGCGCACAATGGTTTATTGCAGAGATGGGGGGCACTAATATATATCACAAATGTAAGTACACCCCTCCCATGTGACAACACTGAAGAAATGAGACTTTGCTACAATGTAAAGTAGTGAGTGTACAGCTTGTATAACAGTGTAAATTTACTGTCCCCTCAAAATAACTCAACACACAGCCATTAATGTCTAAACCGCTGGCAACAAAAGTCAGTACACCCCTAAGTGACAATGTCCAAATTGGGCCCAAAGTGTCAATATTTTGTGTGGCCGCCATTATTTTCCAGCACTGCCTTAACCCTCTTGGGCATGGAGTTCACCAGAGCTTCACAGGTTGTCACTGGAGTCCTCTTCCCCTCCTCCATGATGACATCACAGAGCTGGGGGATGTTAGAGACCTTCCCCTCCTCCACCTTCTGTTTGAGGATCCCCACAGATGCTCAATAGGGTTTAGGTCTGGAGACGCTTGGCCAGTCCATCACCTTTACCCTCAGCTTCTTTAGTAAGGCAGTGGTCATCTTGGAGGTGTTTGGGGTCGTTATGTTGGAATATTGCCCTGCCCCCCAGTCTCTGAAGGGAGGGGATCATGCTCTGCTTCAGTATGTCACAGTACATGTTGGCATTCATGGTTCCCTCAATGATCTGTAGCTCCCCAGTGCTGGCAGCACTCATGCAGCCCCAGACCATGACACCCCCACCACCATGCCTGACTGTAGGAAGACACACTTGTCTTTGTACTCCTCACCTGGTTGCCCCCACACACGCCTGACACCATCTGACACCAAATAAGTTTATCTTGGTCTCATCAGAGCACAGGAGATGGTTCCAATAATCCATGTCCTTAGTCTGCTTGTCTTCAGCAAACTGTTTGTGGGCTTTCTTGTCCATCATCTTTAGAAGAGGCTTCCTTCTGGGATGACAGCCATGCAGACCAATTTGATGCAGTGTGCGGCGTATGGTCTGAGCACTGACAGGCTGAACACTACAGGAACACTGACCTCTGTTTTATTCACTGGCTGAATGTCCAGCAGTCTACAAGGACATTTCTAATTAGGGCAGATGTGTGCTGCAGAGACCTGAGTACCCATCAGGGCCGGCCTTAGGTGTTTAGGTGCCCTGTGCGAGCTAATCCTGTGGCACACCCCAACCGCATGCGCGTGACCCCCCCCCCCCCACACACACACACACTTTCTTGCACCTTTTTTGCTCTTTATTTTACTTTTCTTTTTTATGATCACTAATAACTTAGCCCCCCCTTACATTAGAGACCCCCATAACATCAGAGACAGTCACAGAGGCCCCACTTACATCAGAGACCCTCACAGAGCCCCCCTTACATCAGAGACCCCCTTATATCAGAGATCCCCCACAGAGCCCCCCTTACATCAGAGAACCCCCCTTACATAAGAGGCCCCCCCTTACATCAGAAACCACCACACAGAGCCCCCTTACATCAGTGACCCTCCTCACAGAGGCCCCCCTTACATCAGTGACCCTCCTCACAGAGGCCCCCCTTACATCAGTGACCATCACAGAGGCCCCCCTTACATCAGTGACCCTCACAGAGGCCCCCCTTACATCAGAGACCCCCCTTACATCAGAGACCCCCCTTACATCAGAGACCCCCCACACAGAGCCCCGCCTTACATCAGAGACCCCCACACAGAGCCCCTCTACATCAGAGACTCCCCTTGCATCAGAGACCCCCCCACACAGAGCCCCCCTTACATCAGAGACCCCCCTTACATTAGAGACCCCCACACAGAGCCCCCCCTTACATCAGAGACCCCCCCACACAGAGCCCCCCTTACATCAGAGACCCCCCACACAGAGCCCCCCTTACATCAGAGACCCCCACACAGAGCCCCCCTTATATCAGAGACCCCACACACAGAGCCCCCCTACATCAGAGACTCCCCTTGCATCAGAGCCCCCCTTACATTAGAGACCCCCCTTACATTAGAGACCCCCCCACACAGAGCCCCCCCTTATATCAGAGACCCCCCACACAGAGACCCCCCCTACATCAGAGACCCCCCCTACATCAGAGACCCCCCTACATCAGAGACTACCCTTACATCAGAGACCTCCCCACACAGAGCCCCCCCTACATCAGAGACGCCCCACACAGAGCCCCCCTACATCAGAGACCCCCCACACAGAGCCCCCCTTACATCGCCCCCCCCCCCCATACATCAGATAGTTTACTTACCTCAGTAGGGAGGCACACGCTGTCTGCAGCTTTTCTTTTTTTCTTTAAACTTCCCGCCCACACATCCCCAGGGAGTGTGGGTGGGGCAGGAGGAGGAGGAGAAGGGGCGGGAGGAGGAGGAGCTGACGATCTCTCCTCTGGCATCCCTGCAGAGAGGAGGGATCTGTCAGCGGCGGCGGATCTGAGGCTGAGCTGTGTGAGATACACAGCTCAGCCCTGCAGCTATAGGAGACCGAGGTACAGCGGGAAGTAAGCAGCGGCCGCGGCTTGTGTTAACCTGTCCAGACCGCGGTCGCCGCTTACCTCCCGCTGTGCGGCCTGATCATCTGCGAGCTGTGATGGCCGCACGGCGCCCCTGTTGCCCATGGCGCCCTGTGCGGCCGTACAGCTCGCACACCCCAAAAGCCGGCCCTGGTACCCATCAGCAGATATCAAAGGCTCATGGCTGATTCACTGCATGACAGATAAAAGCCTCCTGTTGGCTTCTTCTCCACTCCAGGTGGTGTCCCTCAAGAAGCACATCCCGCTCCTTCCATCCACAGTAATAAAGTCCTGGGCCGCACTCTGTGTGTCTGTGTGTGTCAACCATTCTTCAAAGAGAAAGTACAAACTTCAGCTACAATCCCTGCCCGATGGCCCCAATTATGGCCACTTTGTGTCTGTCTATCCCATAAAATCCCAAAAAAACACATTTACGTTTTTGGTTGTAACATGAAAAAACGTGGGAAATTTCAAGGGGTGTGAATACTTTTTCAATGCACTGTTTCTGAATTAAGAGAAACTATAAAACGGGAAAAGTAGAAGATAACCGTATGTGGTGTTTACGGCCCCGTCTGTGGTGTTTACGGCCCCGTCTGTGGTGTTTACGGCCCCCGTCTGTGGTGTTTATGGTCCTCCCGTCTGTGGTGTTTATGATCCTCCCGTCTGTGGTGTTTACGGCCCCGTCTGTGGTGTTTACGGCCCCGTCTGTGGTGTTTATGATCCTGTCTGTGGTGTTTACGGCCCCGTCTGTGGTGTTTACGGCCCCGTCTGTGGTGTTTACGTCCCCGTCTGTGGTGTTTGCGTCCCCGTCTGTGGTGTTTACGTCCCCGTCTGTGGTGTTAACGTCCCCGTCTGTGGTGTTTACGTCCCCGTCTGTGGTGTTTACGTCCCCGTCTGTGGTGTTTACGTCCCCGTCTGTGGTGTTTATGGCCCCGTCTGTGGTGTTTATGGCCCCGTCTGTGGTGTTTACGTCCCCGTCTGTGGTGTTTACGTCCCCGCCTGTGGTGTTTACGTCCCCGCCTGTGGTGTTTACGTCCCCGCCTGTGGTGTTTATGGCCCCGTCTGTGGTGTTTATGGCCCCGTCTGTGGTGTGTACGTCCCCGTCTGTGGTGTGTACGGCCCCGTCTGTGGTGTTTGCGGCCCCGTCTGTGGTGTTACGGCCCCGTCTGTGGTGTTTACGTCCCCGCCTGTGGTGTTTACGTCCCCGCCTGTGGTGTTTACGTCCCCGCCTGTGGTGTTTACGTCCCCGCCTGTGGTGTTTACGTCCCCGCCTGTGGTGTTTATGGCCCCGTCTGTGGTGTTTGCGGCCCCCATCTGTGGTGTTTGCGGCCCCGTCTGTGGTGTGTACGGCCCCGTCTGTGGTGTGTACGGCCCCATCTGTGGTGTTTGCGGCCCCGTCTGTGGTGTGTACGTCCCCGTCTGTGGTGTGTATGGCCCCATCTGTGGTGTTTGCGGCCCCGTCTGTGGTGTTTGCGGCCCCGTCTGTGGTGTTTGCGGCCCCCGTCTGTGGTGTTTGCGGCCCCGTCTGTGGTGTTTATGGCCCCCGTCTGTGGTGTTTGCGGCCCCGCCTGTGGTGTTTGCGGCCCCGCCTGTGGTGTTTGCGGCCCCGCCTGTGGTGTTTGCGGCCCCGTCTGTGGTGTTTGCGGCCCCGTCTGTGGTGTTTGCGGCCCGTCTGTGGTGTTTACGTCCCCGTCTGTGGTGTTTATGGCCCCGATGTAGCTCACAGAACCCCCCCTCCCCCCCCCCCCCCCCGAGCCAGGACTGGGAAATTCCCGAGCGGCCATCATTATAAAATGCTGTATAATAAAGCTAATCTCACTAGAAGCCTCCATAGATGACCCTCTATTAGTAACGCCTCATCTTCGGATTGCTGTGATTTGTATTGGCTTTGTATATGAATCTGTAGAAAAGTCCCTGCAGGGATTTCGATTTGCTGGGTCTTTCGTTTTTTATAGAACCGTGTTGGAACAAGCCTGCGAATACAGATGAGTCAACGTCTGAAATAATCCGTCAGTTGTGGCGTTTTCAATATCGCCGACCTCAGCAGTCCTTCGTTTCTGAACTGGAAGTCTCGCCAAAGTCAAAAGGAATCCGAACCGATCTACAGAATGAGTGTACTGCAGAGCAGCCTGAAAGATGAGGGGGCCAAAAATACAGCCCGAGACCCTGTCCTCCATGATTCTACCAGGGGTCCTAACTAAGGAGGGTGGGAACCCATGAGACTGGCAGTCAAGATAAGGAAGTATGGGGCCTGGTGAGACTGGCAGTCAGTCTAAGGAAGTATGGGACCTGGTGGGACTGGCAGTCAAGATAAGGAAGTATGGGACCTGGTGGGACTGGCAGTCAAGATAAGGAAGTATGGGACCTGGTGGGACTGGCAGTCAAGATAAGGAAGTGTGGGGCCTGGTGGGACTGGCAGTCAAGATAAGGAAGTATGGGGCCTGGTGGGACTGGCAGTCAAGATAAGGAAGTATGGGACCTGGTGGGACTGGCAGTCAAGATAAGGAAGTATGGGACCTGGTGGGACTGGCAGTCAAGATAAGGAAGTGTGGGGCCTGGTGGGACTGGCAGTCAAGATAAGGAAGTGTGGGGCCTGGTGGGACTGGCAGTCAAGATAAGGAAGTATGGGACCTGGTGGGACTGGCAGTCAAGATAAGGAAGTATGGGACCTGGTGGGACTGGCAGTCAAGATAAGGAAGTATGGGACCTGGTGGGACTGGCAGTCAAGATAAGGAAGTATGGGACCTGGTGGGACTGGCAGTCAAGATAAGGAAGTATGGGACCTGGTGGGACTGGCAGTCAAGATAAGGAAGTATGGGACCTGGTGGGACTGGCAGTCAAGATAAGGAAGTGTGGGGCCTGGTGGGACTGGCAGTCAGTCTAAGGAATGGTGCGATTGGCAGTCAGTCTAAGGAATGGTGGGACTGGCAGTCAGGCTAAGGAAGGGAGGGACCTGGTGGAACTGGCAGTCAAGTTAAGGAAAGGTGGAACTTGGTGGCAGAGGCGGCTCTAGGCTTTGTGAGGCCTAAGGCAAAACTTGGACATGAGGCCCCAATCCCACCCATGATGGGAAAAATAATTCAAGCGATAAAAATGAACTGTATAAATTGCATATATTAAGAGCCTTCACCTTTGTACTATGAAGGTTAAAGTTTCTAGAATTTTCTCTAACCAATTCTTCTTTAATCAAAGATCATTAAACATCGGGTATATATATATATATATATATGTCTGCTCTTACATCACAGTCCCCAGCATTCCCCTATAGGTCATGATTCCCTGAGTCCCTCCTTACATCAGAGTTCAGTGTCCCCCCTTACATCAGAGTTCAGTGTCCCCCCTTACATCAGAGTTCAGTGTCCCCCCTTACATAAGAGTTCTCCTTTAAATCAGATTCCCCCCAGCATCTCCTCCTTACATCAGAGTCCACAGAATTCATTTTTACATTGGAGTCCCCCTCTTAAATCAAATTTCACAGAGCCCCCTTTACATCAGAGTCTCCCCCTTACACTGTAAGAGGGAAGTCTGAAGACTCTGATGTAGGAGGAGTTCTGGGAACCCTGATTTAAGGGGGAATGTTGGAGACTCTGATGTAAGGGGAGTTCTGGGAACCCTGATTTGAGGGGGAAAGCTGGGGACTCTGGTGTAAAAAGGAACTCTGTGGTCACCAAACCTCCCCCTTGCATCAGAGTTTCCAGAGACCTCCTTACACTTCCCTTCCTCAGTTCGCCACAGTCTAGGGCACGGCAAGTCCCACTGCAGAAGACTGCCGTACCTGAGTCCCCACAGAGGGCGCTGTAAATTCCAGTATAGTGCACTGCCATTCCTCCCTGAGGAACTACTGCCTGCTATGCTAAGACTTGTACTTCTCTCTGTGGGGACTAAGGCATGGCAGCCTGCTATTCTGGAACTTGTAGTGCCCTCTGTGAGGGACTGAGGATTCCTCAGTCCTCCACATTCTAGGGCACTATAAGTCCCAGCACAGTGGGCTGTCATTCCTCAGTCCCTCACAGCTGGGGGGGAAAACAACGGAGTTAAACATCTAAAGGACAACTCCAACCAAAACTACCAATAATGTACAGAGTCCATATGCTATATAATGTCACAGCCCCGCTACCCCTCACCTTCCACCTCGGGTGCTGTCATTGTGTTGGGCAAAGGGCTCCAGCTCCACCATGTTTGGCTTTGATGTCAGATATGCAGGACTGGCTCAGCTCCACTCTCTTCCCTGGCAACTGACTCTGGCGTCACGGGGGGCCTCTCCTCCTCCCCCAGCCACCCAGGGGCCCTCTCCTTCTCCCCCAGCCACCCAGGGGCCCCTCTCCTTTTTCCCCAGCCACCCAGGGGCCCTCTCCTTTTTCCCCAGCCACCCAGGGGCCCCTCTCCTTTTCCTACAACCACCCAGGGGCCCTCTCCTTTTCCTACAGCCACCCAGGGGCCCTCTCCTTCTCCTCCAGCCACTCATGGGCCCTCTCCTTCTCCAGCCACCCAGGGGCCCTCTCCTTCTCCAGCCACCCAGGGGCCCTCTCCTTCTCCTCCAGCCACTCATGGGCCCTCTCCTTCTTCTCCTCCAGCCACCCAGGGTCCCTCTCCTTCTCCTCCAGCCACCCAGGGGCCCTCTCCTTCTCCTCCAGCCACTCATGGGCCCTCTCCTTCTTCTCCTCCAGCCACCCAGGGGCCCTCTCCTTCTCCTCCAGCCATCCAGGGTCCCTCTCCTTCTCCTCCTCCAGCCACCCAGGGTCCCTCTCCTTCTCCTCCTCCAGCCACCCAGGGTCCCTCTCCTTCTCCTCCAGCCACCCAGGGTCCCTCTCCTTCTTCTCCTCCAGCCACCCAGGGTCCCTCTCCTCCTCCAGCCACCCAGGGTCCCTCTCCTTCTCCTCCAGCCACCCAGGGGCCCTCTCCTCCTCCAGCCACCCAGGGTCGTTCTCCTTCTTCTCCCCCAGCCACACAGGGGCCCTCTCCTTCTCCCCCAGCTACCCATGGGGTCCTCTCCTTCTCCCCCCCCCCCAGCTACCCAGGGGCCCTCTCCTTCCCCCCCAGCTACCCAGGGGCCCTCTTCTTCCCCCCCAGCTACCCAGGGGCCCTCTTCTTCCCCCCCCAGCTACCCAGGGGCCCTCTTCTTCCCCCCAGCTACCCAGGGGCCCTCTTCTTCCCCCCCAGCTACCCAGGGGCCCTCTCCTTCTCCCCCAGCCACCCAGGGGCCATCTCCCTCTCCCCCAGCCACCCTGGGGCCCTCTACCCCAGCCACCCAGAGGCCCTCTCCCCCAGCCACCCAGGGGCTCTCTCCTTCTCCAGCCACTCAGGGGCCCTTTCCTTCTTCTCCTCCAGCCACCCAGCGGCCCTTTCCTCCTCCCTCAGCCACCCAGGGGCCCTCTCCTCCTCCCTCAGCCACCCAGGGGCCCTCTCCTCCTCCCTCAGCCACCCAGGGGCCCTCTCCTCCTCCCTCAGCCACCCAGGGGCCCTCTCATTTTCCCTCAGCCACCCAGGGGCCCTCTCCTTCAGCCACCCAGGGGCTACTCACCCCCTTTGCGTAGTAGACACCACAAATCTATGACCAGCCTGCAGAGTGACAAGTCGGGGCCTGGTTACCTGTATGTTCCTGGGCCAGGGCAGAGCTCTCCTCCCAGAGCAACAACCGATGATAGCAGAGTGAGCTGACCGGGCAGTCACTTCCTACTGATGCAGGTACACCCACCGATTCCTCCACATTTTGGGATTACATGATCAGACGGCCAATCCCCAGGCAGAGAAGGCAGGGTAACTGTCAGAAGACAACAGACACCTGGCAGCCGCAGTGAAGGGACTGCAGCATACTGCTGCAACTTTTATATCCAAGGATTTCAATCTTTTACTTGGGAGACTGCGCCCTGCTAAATGTTGTCGCTCTACCACTGGCCGTGAGGCCCCTGTAGGTGCGAGGCCTTAGGCGACTGCCTAATTTGCCTAATTAGAGAGCCGCCTATGCTTGGTGGACCTGGCAGTCAAGGGATGGATGGGACCTGGGACACTTAGTCAAGCTAAGGAAGGGTGGGATATGGTGGCACTGGCTGTCAACCTTAGAAAAGGGTGGGACTGGCAGTCAAAGAAGGGATGGGACCCGGGCAGACTTTTAATCAAGCTAGGGAAGGGAGGGACCTGGTGGCACAGTCAATCTAAGGAATGGCAGAATTTGGTGGCACTGGCAGTCCAGCAAAGGAAGGATGGGACCTGGGGGGACTGGCGGTCAAGCTAAGGAAAGATAGGACATGGGAAGACTTCCAGTCAAGCTAAGGAAGGGGTGGGACCTGGTGGGACTTCCACTCAAGCTAAGGAAGGTTGGGACTGACAGTCAAGCTAAGAAAGGGTTGAGCCTGGTGTGACTAGCAGTCAAGCTAAGCAAGGGTGGGACTTCAGACAAGCTATGGAAGGATGGAACCTGGTGGCCCTGGTGGAACCTGGTGGCCCCGGCTGCCAATCTAAAGGTGGGTTGGGAACTGGTGGCACTGGTAGTCAAACTAAGGAAGGGTGGAACCTGGTGGCACTGGTAGTCAAGTTAAGAAAGGGTGGGACTGGCATTAAAGCTAAGGAAGGGTGGGACCTGGTGGGACTGGCAGTCAAGCTAAGGAAGGGTGGAACCTGGTGGGACTGGCATTAAAGCTAAGGAAGGGTGGGACCTGGTGGGACTGGCAGTCAAGCTAAGGAAGGGTGGAACCTGGTGGGACTGGCATTAAAGCTAAGGAAGGGTGGAACCTGGTGGGACTGGCATTAAAGCTAAGGAAGGGTGGAACCTGGTGGGACTGGCATTAAAGCTAAGGAAGGGTGGGACCTGGTGGGACTGGCATTAAAGCTAAGGAAGGGTGGAACCTGGTGGGACTGGCATTAAAGCTAAGGAAGGGTGGGACCTGGTGGGACTGGCAGTCAAGCTAAGGAAGGGTGGAACCTGGTGGGACTGGCATTAGAGCTTCCTCCATGGGATCCACCTATTCTGGTGGCCATTTTATGTTCCAATCCCCCTGAGCACACAGAAATGTGTCCTTCACAGTCCCCTTCCCACCATTTTACCACAAACTTGTACAGCTTGCACAAAAACTGTCCAGCGCTGTCATTTTCCCGCCATTTTACCTCAGAATCACGCAAAGTGCACAGAACTTGTCCGTGCTTGGTCAACTTCCCGCCATTTTACCACAGAACTGCACAGAGCACACAAAAACTGTCCAGCATTGTAATCTTCTCCATTTTATCCTAGACTCACACAAAGCTCACAGAATATTGTTTGGCATTTGTCACCTTCCTGCCATTTTACCTCAGAATCCTGCAAAGTGCACAGAACTTGTCCGTGCTTGGCCGCCATTTTACCACAAAACTGCAGAGAGCACAAAAAAACTGTCCAGCATTGTAATCTTCCTGCCATTTTATCCTAGACTCACACAAAGCTCATAAAATATTGTTTGGCATTTGTCACCTTTCCATTATTTTACCTCAGAACCGCACAGAGCACACAGTTACCTTTCTGTCCGCCTAGTTGTAATGAAGAAGCACACCCTCACATCTACTAATGTCATCATGCAGTCAGACACACAGATACATCGTGAGAGGATAAATGAGGAATTTACTAGTAGGGGTCCAGGAAACGGGGTTTTGGGGTACACAGACACCCCATTTGCAGGAGGACCTGTCTACACATAATTCCCTATTGTCTTCCATTGCTCCATGTTTTGTCTGTCCTTCACCATGATGGTTCTCTGTCAGGAACTATTTATAACAATGACATTACTAATGTATGGGGTGTACAGATAAGGGAGATTGTACAATCTAATCCTAGTGTATGGCCAACTTCAGAGAGATTTCACCTCACTTCCTGCCAAGGTGACAACTATTTTTTTTCCCAGCAGGAAGTAAAGGAAAAATATGCAACAAAAAAGAAAAAAAAAAGTGTCTGTTGTCATCACCTTGCCGCCATTTTACCAAAGAACCACACAAAGCACACAGAATATTGTCCGGCATTGCCACCTCCCCGCCATTTTACCACAGTACCAGACAGGATGCACAGAAAACTGTCTGGTGTTGTCACCTTCCCGCCATTTTACCACAGAATGCACATAAAGCTATCTGGTGTTGTCACCTTCCCGCCATTTTATCACAGTACCAGACAGAATGCACAGAAAACTGTCTGGCGGTGTCCCCTTCCCATCATTTCACTACAGAGCGCACATATAACTGTCACCGTTGTCACCTTCCCATCATTTTACCACAGAGCGCACATATAACTGTCCGGCGTTGTCACCTTCCCGCCATTTTACCATAGAGCGCACATATATCTATCTGGTGTTGTCACCTTCCCGCCCTTTTATCACAGTACCAGACAGAGCACACATATAACTGTCGGCCGTTGTCACCTTCCCGCCATTTAACCACACAGCGCACATACAGTATAACTGTCACCATTGTCACCTTCCTGTAATTTTACCACAGAGCGCACATATAACTGTCCGGTGTTGTCACCTTCCCGCCATTTTACCACAGAGCGCACATATAACTGTCTGGTGTTGTCACCTTCCCATCATTTTACCACAGAGCTCACATCTGTCTGGCGGTGTCACCTTCCATTCATTTCACCACAGAGCGCACATATAACTGTCTGGTGTTGTCACTTTCCTGTCGGCCTAGTTGTAATAAAGAAGTACACCCTCACATATAGTAATGTCATTTTTATACACAATATACAGTCAGACATGTATATAACAAGAGAAAATAAATTGAATGAATCATCATCAGATATAAAAGTGGGGTCCAGGAAGTGGAGTTTTGGGGTACACAGACACCCCATTCTCAGGAGGACCTGTCTACATAATTCCCTATTGTCTTCCATTGCTCCATGTTCTGTCTGTCCTTCACCATGATGGGTCTCTGTCAGGAACTATTTGTGACTTTAATATAACAATGACATTATTAATGTGTGGGGTGTAAAGATAAGGGAGATTGTACAATCTAATCCTAGTGTATGGCCAACTTTAGAGAGATTTCACCTCACTTCCTGCCAAGGTGACAACTATTTTTTTCCCAGCAGGAAGTAAAGGAAAAATCTGCAACATGGATCAGGTAAAATAAAACTGTCTGGTGCCATCACCTTCCCGCCATTTTACTACAGAACCGCACCGAACAGAGTATTATCCAGTGTTGTCACCTTCCCGCCATTTTACCACAGAACCACACCGAACAGAGTATTGTCCAGCGTTGTCACCTTCCCGCCATTATACTACAGAACCACACCGAACAGAGTATTATCCAGTGTTGTCACCTTCCCGCCATTTTACTACAGAACCACACCGAACAGAGTATTGTCCAGTGTTGTCACCTTCCCGCCATTATACTACAGAACCACACCGAACAGAGTATTATCCAGTGTTGTCACCTTCCCGCCATTATACTACAGAACCACACCGAACAGAGTATTATCCAGTGTTGTCACCTTCCCGCCATTTTACTACAGAACCACACCGAACAGAGTATTGTCCAGTGTTGTCACCTTCCCGCCATTATACTACAGAACCACACCGAACAGAGTATTATCCAGTGTTGTCACCTTCCCGCCATTATACTACAGTGCCAAACAGAAGCCATAGAAAACTGTGCAGCATTGTCCCCTTTCTGCCATTTCACCACAGAGCGAACATATAACTCTCCGGCAGAGAGATTTCACCTCACTTCCTGCCAAGGTGACAACTATTTTTTTCCCAGCAGGGAGTAAAGGAAAAATATGCAACAAAAAAGTAAACAAAAGTAAAAAAAAAAAAAAAAAAAAAGTGTCTGGTGCAGTGGTTCTTAACCTGCGTTCGGTGAGTCAGTCTCGCGGGTTTGGCGGAGGACTCATATGATTCGTGATGACACGCACACCCTCCTCCGCTAGCACCACTTTACTGTCAGTGACTATTTCTCCAATTTCGGGAGTGTCCTTCCGCTCCCGCTCATGGAAACACACAACATCCCCACAGTACAGAGCCCGGACCTGGCGGAGTGCTTCACATGTCATGTGACACTGACACGCTTTGAGTCAGTGCACTGACGGCGAGGACAAGGACAGACTGAGCGGAGTGAGAGCGGGGACTCGGAAACTGGAGGGGAGAGAGGTCCAACTCCTAGGCCTAGGAGGAGGCTTAGTGAGTGGCGGCTCACTGAGTGAGTCTGACACCAGTCTGACACCAGACCCAGGCCAGAGCAGGCCGCCCACTACTAGGCCAGAGCAGCAGCCAGCCCAGAATCAGGAGGACTAAGGTAGGTAGATGTGGTGATGTGGTGTTCTCTAGAGAAGTGTTTTACTAAAAATGGCGCCCACCCACTGTGTATAACAGTTATACACAATGAGTGAGTGCAGTATTGGTATGGCATTTTTTTTTTTTTTTTAAGTTAGGAGAGCCATTTTTTATTTTGGTTAGTTGGTTGGTAAAGCCAATGGTCAGCGCTCAGTGTTAATGCAATAGTTTTGTTCTTTAATGGTTTTGTTCATTTTGTGCACCTATGTATAAATATATACCATCCTAAATATATACCTATGTTTTGAATTTGAAAAAATCCTATTTTATTTTTCCAATTAAGAAGGGTTCGGTGAATGTGCATATGAAACTGGTGGGGTTCAGTACCTCCAACAAGGTTAAGAACCACTGGTCTGGTGTCATCACCTTCCCGCCATTTTACCAAAGAACCACACAAAGCACACAGAATATTGTCCGGCATTACCACCTTCCCGCCATTTTACCACAGTACCAGACAGAATGCACAGAAAACTGTCTGGCAGTGTCACCTTCCCATCATTTCACTACAGAGCGCACATATAACTGTCTGGTGTTGTCACCTTCCCATCATTTCACTACAGAGCGCACATATAACTGTCTGGTGTTGTCACCTTCCCAACATTTTACCACAGAGCGCACATACAGTATAACTGTCACCGTTGTCACCTTCCCATCATTTTACCACAGAGCGCACATATAACTGTCTGGTGTTGTCACCTTCCCTCCATTTTACCACAGAGCGCACATATAACTGTCTGGCGGTGTCACCTTCCCATCATTTCACTACAGAGCGCACATATAACTGTCTGGTGTTGTCACCTTCCCATCATTTCACTACAGAGCGCACATACAGTATAACTGTCACCGTTGTCATCTTCCCATCATTTTACCACAGAGCACACATATAACTGTTTTGTGTTGTCACCTTCCCATCATTTCACTACAGAGCGCACATATAACTGTCTGGTGTTGTCACCTTCCCATCATTTCACTACAGAGCGCACATACAGTATAACTGTCACCGTTGTCACCTTCCCATCATTTTACCACAGAGCGCACATATAACTGTCTGGTGTTGTCACCTTCCCTCCATTTTACCACAGAGCGCACATATAGCTGTCTGGCGGTGTCACCTTCCCATCATTTCACTACAGAGTGCACATATAACTGTCTGGTGTTGTCACCTTCCCATCATTTCACTACAGAGCACACATATAACTGTCTGGTGTTGTCACCTTTCCGCCATTTTACCACAGAGCACACATATAACTGTTTGGTGTTGTCACCATCCCGCCATTTTACCACAGAGCACACATATAACTGTTTGGTGTTGTCACCTTCCCGCCATTTTACCACAGAGCGCACATATAACTGTCTGGTGTTGTCACCTTCCCGCCATTTTACCACAGAGCGCACATATAACTGTCTGGTGTTGTCACCTTCCCGCCATTTTACCACAGAGAGCACATATAACTGTCTGGTGTTGTCACTTTCCTGTCGGCCTAGTTGTAATAAAGAAGTACAGCCTCACATATAGTAATGTCATTTTTATACACAATATGCAGTCAGACATATATATAACAAGAGAAAATAAATTGAATGAATAACCCATCAGATATAAAAGTGGGGTCCAGGAAGCGGAGTTTTGGGGTACACAGACACCCCATTCGCAGGAGGACCTGTCTACACATAATTCCCTATTGTCTTCCATTGCTCCATGTTCTGTCTGTCCTTCACCACTGAAGGACAGACAGAACATGGAGTTCTGGGGTGTATAGATAAGGGAGATTGTACAATCTAATCCTAGTGTATGGCCAACTTCAGAGAGATTTCACCTCACTTTCTGCCAAGGTGACAACTATTTTTTTCCAGGCAGGAAGTAAAGGAAAAATCTGCAACATGGATCAGGTAAAATAAAACTGTCTGGTGCCATCACCTTCCTGCCATTTTACTACAGAACCGCACCGAACAGAGTATTATCCAGTGTTGTCACCTTCCCGCCATTTTACTACAGAACCACACCGAACAGAGTATTATCCAGTGTTGTCACCTTTCTGTCACTTCACCACAGAGCGCACAAATAACTGTCCATGCTGTCACCTTCCCACTATTTTACCACAAAGCACACATATAACTGTCCAGTGTTGTCACCTTCCCGCCATTTTACCACAAAGCACACATATAACTGTCCGGTGTTGTCACCTTCCCGCCATTTTACCACAAAGCACACAAATAACTGTCCGGTGTTGTCACCTTCCCGCCATTTTACCACAAAGCACACATATAACTGTCCGGTGTTGTCACCTTCCCGCCATTTTACCACAAAGCACACATATAACTGTCCGGTGTTGTCACCTTCCCGCCATTTTACCACAGAACTGCACAAAGCACACAGATACCTGTCCGGCGTTGTCACCTTCCTGTCAGCCTAGTTGTAATGAAGAAGCACACCCTCATATCTACTAATGTATTATACACCATACAGTCAGACATATAAATACAACAAGAATGAAATACCCAACAGATATAAAGTGGGGTCCCGGACTCCCGGCAGAGTTTTGGACCCTGACACCCTATTCTCGGGAGGGTCTGTCTACACCTAATTCCCAATTGTATGTCATTGCTGCGTGTTATATCTGTCATTCACCTTAAAGGATCTCTGTCAGGAAATTGTGCAATCAGAATATATAGTGTATGGCCAGAGATTTCACCTCATTTCCTGCCAAGGTGACAACAAGTTCTCCAGGCAGGAAGTGAAGGAAAAATCAACAAAGAGCAGTTAAACTGTCAGGCGTTGTCACCTTCCCACCATTTCACCACAGAGTGCATATATTACTCTCCGGTACTGTCACCTTCCTGCCATTTCACCACAGAGCGAACATATAACTGTTCAGTGATGTCACCTTACCGCCATTTTACCACTGAACCAGGCAGAATGCACAGAACATTGTCCAGCGTTGTCACCTCCCCGCCATTTTACTACAGAACCACACAGAGCGCACAGAACATTGTCCAGCGTTGTCACCTCCCCGCCATTTTACTACAGAACCACACAGAGCGCACAGAACCTTGTCCAGCATTGTCACCTCCCCGCCATTTTACTACAGAACCACACAGAGCGCACAGAACATTGTCCAGCGTTGTCACCTTCCCACCATTTTACTACAGAACCACACAGAGCGCACAGAACCTTGTCCAGCGTTGTCATCTTCCCGCCATTTTACTACAGAACCACACAGAGCGCACAGAACATTGTCCAGCGTTGTCACCTCCCCGCCATTTTACTACAGAACCACGCAGAGCGCACAGAACCTTGTCCAGCGTTGTCATCTTCCCGCCATTTTACTACAGAACCACACAGAGCGCACAGAACATTGTCCAGCGTTGTCACCTTCTCACCATTTTACTACAGAACCACACAGAGCGCACAGAACCTTGTCCAGCGTTGTCATCTTCCCGCCATTTTACTACAGAACCACACAGAGCGCACAGAACCTTGTCCAGCGTTGTCATCTTCCCGCCATTTTACTACAGAACCACACAGAGCGCACAGAACCTTGTCCAGCGTTGTCACCTTCCCGCCATTTTACTACAGAACCACGCAGAGCACACAGAACCTTGTCCAGCGTTGTCACCTTCCCACCATTTTACTACAGAACCACACAGAGCGCACAGAACCTTGTCCAGCGTTGTCACCTTCCCACCATTTTACTACAGAACCACACAGAGCGCACAGAACCTTGTCCAGCGTTGTCACCTTCCCACCATTTTACTACAGAACCACACAGAGCGCACAGAACATTGTCCAGCGTTGTCACCTTCCCACCATTTTACTACAGAACCACACAGAGCGCACAGAACCTTGTCCAGCGTTGTCACCTTCCCACCATTTTACTACAGAACCACACAGAGCGCACAGAACATTGTCCAGCGTTGTCACCTTCCCACCATTTTACTACAGAACCACACAGAGCGCACAGAACCTTGTCCAGCGTTGTCACCTTCCCACCATTTTACTACAGAACCACACAGAGTGCACAGAACCTTGTCCAGCGTTGTCACCTTCCCACCATTTTACTACAGAACCACACAGAGCGCACAGAACCTTGTCCAGCGTTGTCACCTTCCCACCATTTTACTACAGAACCACACAGAGCGCACAGAACCTTGTCCAGCGTTGTCACCTTCCCACCATTTTACTACAGAACCACGCAGAGCGCACAGAACCTTGTCCAGCGTTGTCACCTTCCCACCATTTTACTACAGAACCACGCAGAGCGCACAGAACCTTGTCCAGCGTTGTCACCTTCCCACCATTTTACTACAGAACCACACAGAGCGCACAGAACATTGTCCAGCGTTGTCACCTTCCCACCATTTTACTACAGAACCACACAGAGCGCACAGAACATTGTCCAGCGTTGTCACCATCCCACCATTTTACTACAGAACCACACAGAGCGCACAGAACATTGTCCAGCGTTGTCACCTTCCCACCATTTTACTACAGAACCACGCAGAGCGCACAGAACCTTGTCCAGCGTTGTCACCTCCCCGCCATTTTACTACAGAACCACACAGAGCGCACAGAACCTTGTCCAGCGTTGTCACCTTCCCACCATTTTACTACAGAACCACACAGAGCGCACAGAACATTGTCCAGCGTTGTCACCTTCCCACCATTTTACTACAGAACCACGCAGAGCGCACAGAACATTGTCCAGCGTTGTCACCTTTTCCGCCATTTTACCACAGAGCTGCACAGAGCGCACAGAACCTTGTCCAGCGTTGTCACCTCCCCGCCATTTTACTACAGAACCACACAGAGCGCACAGAACATTGTCCAGCGTTGTCACCTTCCCACCATTTTACTACAGAACCACACAGAGCGCACAGAACATTGTCCAGCGTTGTCACCTTCCCACCATTTTACTACAGAACCACACAGAGCGCACAGAACATTGTCCAGCGTTGTCACCTTTTCCGCCATTTTACCACAGAGCTGCACAGAAGATTGTCCAGTGTTGTCATCTTACCGCCATTTTACCACAGAGCGCACACATACTTTCCGGCGTTGTCACCTTCCTGTTTTTTCACCACAGAGCGCACATATAACTGCCCAGTGTTGTCACCGTCCTGTCGGCCTAGTTGTAATAAAGAAGAAGTACACCCTCACCTATAGTAATGTCATTTTATACACAATATACAGTCAGACATATAAATACAACAAGAGAGAATGAATTACCCATCAGATATAAAAGTGGGGTCGAGGGGGAAGAGTTTTGGGGTACCCTGACACCCCTTCTCAGGAGGACCTGTCTACACCAGATAGTATTGTAATGCTCCGTGTTATGTCTGTCATTCACTATGGGGGTTCTCTATAAGGGACTGTTGTGGGGGTGCTTGTCCCTTACCACACCCGGGTGATGTTTTGGGGTGACAGGACGGTACCCCCTGAGTTTATAATGTCTAGATGTCTTTATAGATGGGTGTGTGGTGTTCCTACCTTCCTGTCAGTGAAGAGGACCTGTCTCATCTCACGGAGGTGACCAAAGTCCCGCCCCATACAAGATGGAGGCCAGAAAGGGCCCCAGCAGGGAAGGGAAACCTGTGTATGTACACCAGGAATAGGGATCTCACCCTCAGTCAGGTCTTAGTCATAGGGATCGTTGAGCTTTGACGGAGAATGACCTGTATTAAGGAGGGGTCCGGCGGCGGAGAAGATGTCAGACTGGTCATGAAGCGATGTCAATAAAGTTTATTGTAATTGAAGAAAAAAGCATAGTAATGTATGGCCTGCAATACAGTTTATGGACGCCACTACATGGCCATTCTGACATCCAGACTTAATGCCTCCTCTAACGCATTTCACTCTGTCAGAGCCTTCTAATACTTACGAATAAAGCGGAACTAAACATTCCAATCCTTTACGGCCAAGGAAGCCGCCATCTTAGCTCTTGTTTGATCTGAGGTCGCCATGGTTCCGCACATGTAATCAGTCTCCCGCCCTTTTATCTTCCTCAATGCATGTTGGGATTTGTAGTACACCCCCTATTTTGTAGCAGAGTGTGACCCCCCCCCCCCCCGATGTGCGGATATATGGGAACAGCCTGTCATTGCTTTGTAGAGGCTCCCCACCCTCTGCTGTTCACATCCACCTGTGATCCCAGCTGTAGGAACCCATTGTACGCCCCCTAATCCCCCTTGGGAATGCAGCCCAAATCCTCCGTTAGGCTTTAGAATAGGTTGGTTGGAGAAAAAACCCAGAAACCTTTCTGCCCTTTGTACAATGGTGATAACTCCGTGAGTCAGCAGATCTGTAGGAGCAGAATAGAGGGGCGCTAGTCTGTGTGGGGACACCGGGAGGTGGGACAACATGAGGCAGGGTGGGGGACACAGAGCGGAACTCTAGCTTGGAGCCCCTGAGCACCACATCTCTTACCTGAGCATCTGACCAGGTGACCCCAAAGGCCAACAGACGTCCCCCCCCCCCACCCACTTAGGAAAGTGGGGGAATTCCTTCAGGATGTTTAGGAGGACCTGTCTGCAGGTTTGGGAGATTTAGGGGCCCAAGGCCTGTGACTGAACCGGGCCCCTTGCTTAGGTCTGGCCCTGGGGTTTGAGTCCTGGGAGGAAGAAGGGGAACTCTTCTTGACTTCAGGGACGGGAGGAGTCTTTCCAGCTTTCTTTAGGCTTTTTCTGCTGGAGAAACGAGAACTTTTCCTGCAAGTGAAGTCCTTCATGGAGTTGTCTATGGGTCAGGATTGGAGGCACCAAAGACAAGTTCACCATCAGAAGACATGAGCAGCAAGCGCTTCTTCCATCGCTTATCCACAGACCAACATTTCAGATGAAGAGTTCTCCGCATGTTCACAGACTCAATGTAGGAAATAAGATGGACAATGTCAACCACCCTTCCATGTCATAAAAGTAGAGCTGAAGGCAACATCACTAAGCTCTATTGGACATCCTCCCTCCACCTCCTAATCGCTTTGAGTGGCTGTAATTGACTTACCCTGCTCACCTGGGCCTTGGTCAACTCCATGAAGGAGGTCACTGTTGGTTCACTATGGGTCAGGGATAAGGTTGGAGGCACCAAAGAGTCCTTCACCATCAGAAGACATGAGCAGAATGAGCTTCTTACATGGCTGATCCACCGACCAACGTTTCAGATTAGGAGTTCTCCGCATGTTGAAGACCTTGTCAACGAACCCGTCCACATTATAATGAAGAGCTGAAGGCATCACTGTACCCTACTCAGTAAGGGTGGGCCTTAGTGAACCAACAGTGACATCCTTCATGGAGTTGTCTATGGGTCAGGGTTAGGGTTGGAGGCACCAAAGAGACCTTCATTATCAGAAGACATGAGCAGCAAGCGCTTCGTCCATCGCTAATCCACAGACCAACATTTCAGATGAAGAGTTCTCCGCATGTTCACAGACTCAATGTAGGAAATAAGATGGACAATGTCAACCACCCTTCCACGTCATAAAAGTAGAGCTGAAGGCAACATCACTAAGCTCTAATGGACATCCTCCCTCCACCTCCTAATCACTTTGAGTGGCTGTAATTGACTTACCCTGCTCACCAAGGTTGGGCTTTGGTCAACTCCATGAAGGAGGTCACTGTTGGCTCACTATGGGCCAGGGATAAGGTTGGAGGCACCAAAGAGTCCTTCACCATCAGAAGACATGAGCAGAATGCCTTTCTTACATTGCTGATCCACAGAACAACATTTCAGATTAGGAGTTCTCCGCATGTTGAAGACCTTGTCAACCAACCCGTCCACATTATAATGAAGAGCTGAAGGCATCCTCCCCAAGTTCTATCACTGACTTACTCTGCTCAGCGGGGGTGGGCCTTTAGAGAACAGAGGCTGCATATGGGCAGCACAGAGGCTTAGTGGTTAGCACTTCTGCCTTGCAGCACTGGGGTTCTTGGTTCAATCCGGACAATGACACTACCTGCATGGAGTTTACATGTGGATTCATTTTCTCTGCCATGACCACCATTTTCGGGGGTATGGGGGATTATCTTTCTCTGCCACTGTCTACCAATACAGAGCAGTTACATTTTACTGCCACTGACTACCAACGCGTATGGTTTGGGGGAATACATTTTCACTGCCAGTGACCACCAATGTGGGGATGGGGAGGTTAATAGTACTGACACCAGTGTTGGGGGTTGTTATTTGGGGCCACCAATGGTTGGTGTGCGTGGGATGCACTCCTTCCTGCCTTCCCACGCTAATCTCCTGACATTCCAGCTATCTGGTGATCTATGGTGTTCAGTCCGCCGTGTGTTTTGGTGTTCAGGCCGCTGTATATTTTTGTTATTTTTGCTCTGCGGGTCATTATGGGGTCCTGAGCAAATGAAGACCAACGTCAAGCAGTGTCACCGAATGTTCTCTCATGTATGTCCATTATACAAACACAGCTCAGCACCCGCTCTGCTCTCCGGGCTTTTCCAAGGTCAGCTGGAATAAGAATGATCAAATGACATGTAGAGGGGCCCCAGACACTGTGAGGGGCCTCTAAAGTCCTAGCGGAATGCAGGTCACCACCATGAAAGCCAATGTAATCCCACCAGACTTCTAACCCTAAACTGGATGTGATCATTAATCCTGCCTAATTCTCAGTATCTGCTCCTATTCTGTACAGAGTCCGCACAATACCACTTCTTATGTGTCCTGTATGGGGGACAGGTGTGTCATAGGGGGTGTCAAATATTGGGGACAGGTGTGTCCCATATAGGAGACAGGTGTGCCATGTATAAGGGACAGGTGTGTCATAGGGGGTGTCAAATATTGGGGACAGGTGTGTCCCGTAAAGGAGACAGGTGTACCATGTATATAGGGGACAGGTGTACCATGTATGGGGGATAGGTGTGTCATAGGGGTGTCAAATATTGGGGACAGGTGTTTCCCGTAAAGGAGACAGGTGTGCTATGTATAAGGGACAGGTGTGTCATAGGGGTGTCATGTATAGAGATCAGGTGTGTCAAAAGGGTGGGTAGTATAGGTAACAGGTGTGCCATGTATTGAGGACAGGCATGTCCTGTATAGGGGACATGTGTGTAGTAGGGGTGTTGAGTATAGTTGACAAGTGTGCCATGTGGGGCAGATGTGTCAAATATGGGCGACATGTGTATAGGGGACAGGTGTGCTATGTATAGGGGACAGGTGTATCATAGGGGTGTCATGTATAGGAGACAGGTGTACTATGTATAGGGGACAGTTGTATCATGTATAGGGGACAGGTGTATCATAGGGGTGTCATGTATAGGAGACAGGTGTGCTATGTATAGGGGACAGGTGTATCATAGGGGTGTCATGTATAGGAGACAGGTGTGTCATGTATAGGGGACAGGTGTATCATAGGGGTGTCAAGTAAAGGGGACAGGTGTGCTATGTATAGGGGACAGGTGTATCATAGGGGTGTCATGTATAGGGGACAGGTGTGTCATGTAAAGGGGACAGGTGTGTCATAGGGGTGTCATGTATAGGAGACAGGTGTGCTATGTATAGGGGACAAGTGTATCATAGGGGTGTCATGTATAGGGGACAGGTCTGTCATGTAAAGGGGACAGGTGTGTCATAGGGGTGTCATGTATAGGGGACAGGTGTGTCATGTAAAGAGGACAGGTGTGTCATAGGGGGTGTCATGTATAGGGGACAGGTGTGTCATGTAAAGGGGACAGGTGTGTCATAGGGGTGTCATGTATAGGGGACAGGTGTGTCATGTAAAGGGGACAGGTGTGTCATAGGGGTGTCATGTATAGGAGACAGGTGTGCTATGTATAGGGGACAGGTGTATCATAGGGGTGTCATGTATAGGGGACAGGTGTGTCATGTAAAGGGGACAGGTGTGTCATAGGGGTGTCATATATAGGGGACAGGTGTGTCATGTAAAGGGGACAGGTGTATCATAGGGGTGTCATGTATAGGGGACAGGTGTGTCATGTAAAGGGGACAGGTGTGTCATAGGGGTGTCATATATAGGGGACAGGTGTGTCATGTAAAGGGGATAGGTGTGTCATAGGGGTGTCATGTATAGGAGACAGGTGTGTCATAGGGGTGTCATATATAGGGGACAGGTGTGTCATGTAAAGGGGACAGGTGTGTCATAGGGGTGTCATGTATAGGAGACAGGTGTGCTATGTATAGGGGACAGGTGTGTCATAGGGGTGTCATGTATAGGAGACAGGTGTGCTATGTATAGGGGACAGGTGTGTCATAGGGGTGTCATGTATAGGGGACAGGTGTGTCATGTAAAGGGGACAGGTGTATCATAGGGGTGTCATGTATAGGAGACAGGTGTGCTATGTATAGGGGACAGGTGTGTCATAGGGGTGTCATGTATAGGGGACAGGTGTGTCATGTAAAGGGGACAGGTGCGTCATAGGGGTGTCATGTATAGGGGACTGGTGTGTCATGTAAAGGGGACAGGTGTGTCATAGGGGGTGTCATGTATAGGGGACAGGTGTCTTGTTTAGAGAACAGGTGTGCCATGTATGGGGCACAGGTGTGTTTAGAGGGGTGTCGAGTATAGGGGATGGGTGTGTCATAGGGTTGTCATGTATAGGGGTACAGGTGTGTAATAGGGGTGTCGAGTATAGGGGTACAGGGTGTCATTTGTAGGATGGAGGGGAAAACATGCACATCTAAAGGGATGTTGGGGATTCAGCAGATAATATTTCCTCTCCGTCTCTCCTCCCCCGCCCTTAGCTGTTCCCTCTTTCATATATATATATATATATATATATACACACCCTGACACTTCATCACTTCTGTGACTTCCTCCAGCACCCCACATGTCAGGCTGGGGATATCGGGGTGCTGTGGGTTGTTATATATTATACTAGAAGTTGGTATCACTCCGGCCTCCCGGCTTGGTGGCCAAACATGCATTTCTCTGCAAGGTAACGCAACTCGCATCACCGCATGGCGCTCCGTGCATTGCATTCAATGTTAGTATAACGCACAGCCAACCAACCCGCAGTACAACGCAGGGGGGGTCACACACTAACCAATAAAAGCTGACCAATCCGTTTTTCTACCTTAAAAGGCAAATAAAGTATCATTTAAAAATTAGGAAATTTTTGCTTAATTAAGGATATTATTTAGAACAATGATGTAACATTGTAACATTGCTTCCTCCAACTTTAATTCTGAGGAATCACAATTGTTTGTAACTTTTTTTTTTTTTTTTTTTAAAGGTTTATATTTTGTATATATAATTTTTTATTCTATCAAATTTACAGTGTGTAAATATAATATAGTAATAAACTTTTTTTTTTTAGTGTGTGTGTGTATATATATATATACTAAATGTATATGTGTGTGTAAGTGTATATATACAGTATATAATATATATATATGTATGTGTGTATATATATATATATATATATATATAATCAGTATCTCACAAAAGTAAGTACACCCCTCACATACTGTGTGTATGTATGTGTGTGTATGTGTATATATATATATATATTTAATAATAATCCCAAAAATAGAATAATAAAAAAAAGTTAATAAAATTGAAGTTCATAACAAAGAAAATGTATAAGTTGAAGCTGATTGGCTCCCATGCACAGATGCACCAGATTTTGCACCCTCCCGTTTTTAGTAAATCATCTCCTATGGGTCAGTAATGATTAAGGCAGTAAGGATCCAAAATGCGTTTAGCGGACCATTTGATGTAACCCCTTTTTTGTATTGAAAACATTTCGGGGCTCACTGCTGTGTGCAGGATTTCATACTTTGCATTCTTGGATTGCAGGTAAACCGGCAGTGGCTGCAATGAGGCGGCAGGAGATCAGCAGCACTGAGATGGAACAAAGGATGGGGGAAAACAAAAGGTAAAAACAAGGATTTTATTAAATAAAATGACAATGGTCGATCGTACACAGAGAAATGTCACCCGATTTTCGGGGTTCATCTACCTTTTAATACAAAAATAATAAAGTCCAGACTAGCAGACGATGCAATATATTAATTTTTATCATAAGGTGCGCGTTGTCTCATTAGAAGGATCTCTATGTATATTCCATCGTCCCCGGCTCGCGGTCTTCTCACTGTCAGACGTATTTCGGTTGGTTGAATCTCTGGGATTCGGGGGGGGGGGGGGGGATGTGTAAGTGCAGATGCTGATTCTTCTCATTAACGATCCGGAATAGAAATCCGGGGAAGAGCCGGAGGTGGCAGCCGGGGGAAACACTCGGCAATGCTGACTGATTGCTGCTGGGATTGCGTCCTGCAGATGTGATGTGTTTAATAGAACATCTGTCCCGGAGGAAATCCTGGCCTGCCGCTCAGGTCCGTCTATTAATGAAAGCAGACCTTATCTGCCCCCCCCCCCTCCTTCCTCCCCACTGAAAGGGAATCTGTCGCTGTTTTTAAAGCCCAACTGAACTTTCATCTAAATCAGCGAAACTCATTTTGGATGCAACAAAAAAAGTTGTGTAAATTCTTAGTTTTCTTTGTTTGTGGAAGCAGTGGTCTCTCTGCAGAGGTCTCCTGAATCCCTGCTAGAGCTCTTCAATCAGCCGGGAGCCTGAGCTTTGTGGATTGCAGGGCTTTATGTGCGGGGGGGGGGGGCGTGCTGGACTTCTCCAGAGAGACCGCTGCTTCCACACAAAGAATGAAGGTCCCCCTCTGCAGCATGCTGGCAGGAGACGGGTTTCTCTACTGGCTAAAGCAAAGGTGATCACCCCGGTGAATGCAACCTAAAGGAGCCAGGTAACTCCTGAGCTGGATAACTCTCCGTTATTCCATACATTGTATTCAAAGGGACAATTGGAACCCTGATGAAGGGGGACTTTATAGACCCTGAAATGAGTCGGCTTTGTTTCTCTTTTGACTTCTGAAATAAAACAGGTTTTGACTTTCTATAGACTTGTTAGCCCCCCCCCCCCTTGGCTTTATGTCTGCTTCTAGTCAGTTGGGTGAGATCTGGATGTTAGTCAGCCATGTGGATCATGGAGGGTACAGGTAAGTAGTCCCTGCGGCTACAGTGCTCGGTGTATACAAACAGCTGTATGGAAACCTATTTAAAGGCCAAATTGAAAAAATCCTCCATTGCAGTGGGGTCCCCCCCCCAATTATAAGGGTTGAATGTCCATTATATCTGAGGCAGGGGTCCCAAAACTTTTGAGTACGAGGGTCACATCATATAGTTTACAAATATTCAGGGGCTGAAAAAATACAGATTTTATAAATTAATGTATGAACACGTTCCAAGAAATAACTTCACATCAGAAGCTCCCCTTACTACAGAGTCCTCTCCTTCACATCAGAGTTCCAGTCAGGGTCCCTTCTTACATCATAGTGCCCCAGGATTCCCTTTCAGAGTTCCCCTTTACAGCAGGATTCCCTTTCAGAGTTCCGCCTTAAATAAAGGTCCCCTTCCGAGTCCTCCCTTACATCGGGATCCCCTTCCGAGTCCTCCCTTACATCGGGATCCCCTTCCGAGTCCCCCCTTACATCGGGATCCCCTTCCAAGTCCTCCCTTACATTGGGATCCCCTTCCGAGTCCTCCCTTACATCGGGATCCCCTTCCGAGTCCTCCCTTACATCGGATCCCCTTCCGAGTCCTCCCTTACATCAGGATCCCCTTCCGAGTCCTCCCTTACATCAGGATCCCCTTCCGAGTCCTCCCTTACATCGGGCTCCCCTTCCGAGTCCCCCCTTACATCGGGCTCCCCTTCCGAGTCCCCCCTTACATCGGGATCCCCTTCCGAGTCGTCCCCTTACATCGGGATCCCCTTCCGAATCCCCCTATACATCGGGATCCCCTTCCGAGTCCTTCCCTGCAACGGGATCCCCTTCCGAGTCCTTCCCTGCAACGGGATCCCCTTCCGAGTCCCCCCTTATATCGGGATCCCCTTCACAGCGGGATCCCCCTTTGTGGTCAAGTCATGGTCGTGGACGAGCTTTATGTCATTATGTTTTAAGTTGTGGTCAAGCTTCAAGTCCTGGTCAAGGTTTAAGTCGTGCTCAAGCTTCAAGTCCTGGTCAAGGTTTAAGTCGTGCTCAAGCTTTAAGTCATTCTCAAGCTTTAAGTTGTGGTCAAACTTCAAGTCAAGGTCAAGCTTTAAGTCATTCTCAAGCTTTAAGTTGTGGTCAAACTTCAGGTCAAGGTCAAGCTTTAAGTTGTTGTCAAACTTCAGGTCAAGGTCAAGCTTTAAGTTGTGGTCAAACGTCAGGTCAAGGTCAAGCTTTAAGTCATTCTCAAGCTTTAGGTTGTGGTCAAACTTCAAGTCAAGGTAAAGGTTTAAGTCATTCTCAAGCTTGAGGTTGTGGTCAAACTTCAGGTCAAGGTCAAGGTTTAAGTCATTCTCAAGCTTGAGGTTGTGGTCAAACTTCAGGTCAAGGTCAAGGTTTAAGTCCTGGTCATGGTTTAAGTCTTGGTCAAGCTTTAAGCTGTAGTCAAGCTTCAGGTTATGGTCATGCTATAAGTCACAGTCAAGCTTTAGGTCCATCATTCATCATGACAACTTCCATTGGCCTTGCGTATCCAGTAGCAAATCTGAGCATATTTTGGAGGAGTCAACCTAACTGCCACATTATATTCTCTGGACTCTCCAGATACTTCCACCCACTGATGTCCAGAGAAGACCCCAATAACTTTCCTCTTCCAGCGGCCGCCATGCCGCAATCTCCCATAAACCCCCGAGCCGCTGGCCCCGGGACGGGCATCACAGTGCTGGTACAGCAAATGTGGTGTTTGCTCCTGCACTCTGCATGATCGGTAGACCAGCTCTCCAGGCCGGTCGCTGTCAAATCCCGAGAAGTGGACGCGTTTTCCAGCAAGATCCCGCAAGGGAGGGGAGGCCGCTAGGTCCATATAAGGGCGCGGCTGCGCGCGCCGAAGTTCCAGCAAAGCGTAATCATAATCCATGCTCAGTTCTGTTGGGGCCCCGATCCACGCTCGGGGTAACCGAGTACTTTTCACACGTACCCAACGCAGGGAAGGCTGGGCTCCAGGTCTTAGGAAACCAACGCTCAGCTTGCGTGCTCCTTGGACGTAGTCCTGACCATCGTGGATGCAGTGAGCCGCTGTTAGCACATGGCGTTCTGTCACCAGCACGCCAGTGCAACCTGTGGACACGCGAACAGCTGCTGCAAAAGGGTAATCTCTCAGAAACAATCGACCAATAGAAAAGCGAGCATCTGGTCCATAAATCTGCCTCCGGGTTCTCCTAGACTTTACATTTCTTTCCTTTGAATGTCTTCTGCTGCCCCCAGGCACTTTCACTGATACCATCGTCATCATCCGGCTACCGTTGGGGTACACGGTCTCATAGTCGAGCTGATGATCCTCATCAAATGTTTCTGGCTGAGACTCATGCAGGACGCAGGACTCCCGGCAGACTGTGGTGAACTCTGGGGTGCCATTGGCTGTGAAATGAGATGGCGGTAAAAGCAGCGTCTGTCTGGCCGCCAGCTGGATGACTGGGAGGTCAGAAGTGACGATGGGGAGGGTGACCAAATAAAGGAGTAAGATAGAGGAGAGCCAGACGTTCATCATAGTCATGTCACTGCGGAGAAACCACAAGAGAGAAACCGTTAAATCATACAGAAAACCGATCACTAAAATCTCAGAAGATTCTACAACTTCAAGTCCCCACATTCACCCTTCCAACGCGAATCCCCAACCCTCCCACCTCGCATGAATACCACAATGGTCAGAGGAGCTGCCCCTCCTGCCCACTCCTTGTCCCGGGCCTGGGAGGAGCCCAGCCGGTCCCACCCTCTACAGGAAAACTACAGGAGGAGCAGAGAAACTACAGGAGGAGCAGAGACTAGACCAGTCACTTTGTACAAGGAGAGAGAACAGAGCTGTGGGAGGGGCGCAGCAGGCACCACCCAGTACAAAAAAATACAGGAGGGGACGGAGACAAGACCAGTCTCCCTGCACAAGAGAGCAAAGCTGTGAGAGGGTCCCAAAAGGCTCCACCCACTGCAGAAAACTACAGGAGGGGACGGAGACAAGACCAGTCACCCTGCACAAAGAGAGCAGAGCTGTGGGAGGAACCCAGCATGTCCTGCCCACTACAGAAAACTACAGGAGGGGACGGAGACAAGACCAGTCTCCCTGCACAAGAGAGAGCAAAGCTGTGGAAGGACCCCAAAAGGCTCCACCCACTACAGGTGGGGACAGAGACAAGACCAGTCTTCCCGCACAAGAAGAGAGAGCAAAGCTGTGGGAGGGGCCCAGGAAGACCTGCCCACTATAGAAAACTACAGGAGGGGGTGGAGACCAGACCAGTCTCCCTGCACAAGGAGAGAGAGCAGGAGTGAGCGGCCTTCTTTTCAGAGGGCAGTAAAGTCTGCCACCAGTGGGAGAGGTCTAATACCGGTGTCATTGGAACAGACTGGTCCATTTTATAATGTACTAGTGCTCATTTCATCTGCAAGTGAGGACAAGCTTGAGCTGATTTATATTACTTATAGTCTTAGGAACATTCGACCAGAGGAGAAACACCCTAAGGAAATTCTATCGGAATAGAAAACACACTAAGAACATTCAACCGAAGGAGAAATACACCAAGAACATTTAATCAGAGGAGAAACACACTAAGGACATTCAACCAGAATAGAAAACATGCTAAGAACATTCAACTAGAGGAGAATACACACTAAGAACATTTAACCAGAGAAGAAAATACCCACAGGAAATTCTATCAGAAGATTAAAAACACACTAAAGACTTTAAACCAGAATAGAAAACACACTAAGGACATTCAACCAGAATAGAAAACACACTAAGGACATTAAACCAGAGGGGAAACGCACTTAGGACATTTAACCAGAGGGGAAACGCACTAAGGACATTTAACCAGAGGGGAAACGCACTAAGGACATTAAACCAGAGGGGAAACGCACTAAGGACATTTAACCAGAATAGAAAACACACTAAGGACATTCAATCAGAATAGAAAACATGCTAAGAAAATTCAACCAGAGGAGAAACACTTTAAGAACATTCAGCCAGAATAGAAAACACACTAAGAACATTTAACCAGAGGAGAATACACGCTAAGAACATTCAATCAGAGTAGAAAACACGCTAAGAACATTCATCCAGAATAGAAAACACGCTAAGAACATTCAGCCAGAGGAGAAACACGCTAAGAACATTCAGCCAAAATAGAAAACACACTAAGAACATTTAACCAGAGGGGAAACGCACTTAGGACATTTAACCAGAGGGGAAACGCACTAAGGACATTTAACCAGAGGGGAAACGCACTAAGGACATTAAACCAGAGGGGAAACGCACTTAGGACATTTAACCAGAGGGGAAACGCACTAAGGACATTTAACCAGAGGGGAAACACACTTAGGACATTAAACCAGAGGGGAAACGCACTTAGGACATTTAACCAGAGGGGAAACGCACTAAGGACATTTAACCAGAGGGGAAACGCACTAAGGACATTTAACCAGAATAGAAAACACACTAAGGACATTCAATCAGAATAGAAAACATGCTAAGAAAATTCAACCAGAGGAGAAACACTTTAAGAACATTCAGCCAGAATAGAAAACACACTAAGAACATTTAACCAGAGGAGAATACACGCTAAGAACATTCAATCAGAGTAGAAAACACGCTAAGAACATTCATCCAGAATAGAAAACACGCTAAGAACATTCAGCCAGAGGAGAAACACGCTAAGAACATTCAGCCAAAATAGAAAACACACTAAGAACATTTAACCAGAGGAGAAAACACACTAAGGAAGAGAAAGCACACTAAGGAAATTCTATAGGGAAAAGAAAGCACTCAAGGAACATTCGACCACAAGAGAGAGCACACTAAGGACATTTAACCAGAGGAGAAAACCCACTAAGGACATTCGGCAAGAAGAGAAAACTAAGGACATTCTATAGGGAAAAGAAAACATTTGAGGAACATTCGACCACAGGAGAGAGCGCACTAAGGACATTTGATTTGTGCCCCATTCTCACCCCAGCTGGTTATGTTGCACAGAATTGATATACAGGAAGTTCTGCTGGATGAATATAAATAGCCTCCTCAATTTAGAAATCACGTTCGTCCAGATGGCCTGACTAAGGACTTCCTCGGTCTGCGATCAGATCCGTCTCATGTATTCAGAGTCTGGCCGTATACCGGAGGAGACCCGTCACACATGACAGGGGAATAGAATTTCAGGGAAATTGGAGGCTGCAGGTGATAGACGACCCGGAGAACGATCGTTCGGCAATGCCTGAAAGCGTCCTCCAGCGTTCCTCACCAGGAATGTGCGTTTTCTGATACAAAGTATTTTGGCTCCAGGATAATTCTTTCATCTCCTGGAAGAGAAATATTTCTGAAGAATCCTTTTTATCACATAGAAGAATTTACTGAATCCTTTCCATGCGCTGAATCTCCTCTTATAACCAAATCTATTACCAGGTTTATTTATTTTTATACTTTACAGCAGAGCTCAGACTGGGAGAGGGAGAAGCAGCACTGGGTGGTAATCGGGTATGCTGCAATGCTCATGCGCTAACAAGGGGTATCCTGATAGGAGGAAAACAGTAGGGTAAAATAGATGAGCTGCTTCTCCTTTCATTGTCCAATCACAGGCCTGAGAAAGGGACCATCCACAGAATATTGCACATAAATTATAAAATAACTGGAAAAGCTTCTAGATCCCAACAACTCTGGGCCGTTATCCATCTGATAGAGTGTAGATGTCCCCGCCGCTGGAAATCAAAGACCTAACAACTCAACCAAGGGCTAAAAGGGGGAAGGAGGACCTCAGTTATGGGGGATGGAGAACCTTGGCTTTGGGGGATGGATGACCTCAGTTTTGGTGGATGGAGGAGCTTAGCTATGGGGGGATGGAGGCCCTCAGTTATGGAGGACCTCAACTAGGGGAATGGAGGGCCTCAGCTTTTGGAGATGGAGGAGCTCAGTTATGGGGGATAGTGGAGCTCCGTTAGGGGGGATGGAGGTGCTCAGTTATAGGGGGATGGAGGAGCTCAGTTATGGGGGATAGAGGAGCTCCGTTAGGGGGGATGGAGGTGCTCAGTTATAGGGGGATGGAGGAGCTCAGTTATGGGGGATAGTGGAGCTCCGTTAGGGGGGATGGAGGTGCTCAGTTATGGGGGGATGGAGGAGCTCAGTTATGGGGGATAGTGGAGCTCCCTTTAGGGGGGATGGAGGTGCTCAGTTATAGGGGGATGGAGGAGCTCAGTTATGGGGGATAGTGGAGCTCCGTTAGGGGGGATGGAGGTGCTCAGTTATGGGGGGATGGAGGAGCTCAGTTATGGGGGATAGAGGAGCTCTGTTAGGGGGGATGGAGGTGCTCAGTTATAGGGGGATGGAGGAGCTCAGTTACGAGGGATACTGGAGCTCAGTTTTGGGGGATGGATGACGTTGGTTTTGGGGGATGGAGGAGCTCAGCCATGGGGGATGGAGGCGGAGGCCCTCAGTTATGGAGGATGGAGGACCTCAACTAGGGGGAATGGAGGACCTCAGTTTGGGGGGATGGAGGAGCTCAGTTATGTGGGATGGAGGGCCTCAGTTTTTGAGGATGGAGGAGCTTAGGGTTAGTGGAGCTCCGTTATGGGGGACAGAAGGGCTCAGGGATGGAGGAGCTTAGCTATGGGTGATGGAGGAATTTAGTTATGGAGGACATCAACTAGGGGGAATGAAGGACCTCAGTTTTTGGGGATGAAGGAGCTCTGTTATGAATTTGAGGGGAATTTGTACTAGGAAGGGGGATTGAGGGGGGATTTGTGCTGGGTGGGGGTGGAGAGGATATGTACACGGAGGGGAAATTTTGAGGGGTAGAGGATTTGTGCTAGGAGGGATGATTTTCTTCGGAGGGGAAATGTAGGGGAGGTGTGCTAGGGAGGTGTTGGGAAGGGGGGATGGGGAAGAGTATTTCTGCTAGGAGGGGAGGTTGTGATATAGTAGGGGGGGGGTTGTACTGGGAGGGTTTTTTTGGGGAGGGATTTGTGCTAGTAGGGATGATTGGGGGATGTTTATGCTAGGAGTGGTGATTCAGGGGTATTTATGCTGGGAAGGGGAAGTGTATTCCTGTTAGGAGGGGGGGGCATTTTTTGTACGGGGGGTATTTTCTGTTTGGGAGGAATTTGTGCTAGTGGGGATGATTCGGGGATGTTTGAGGGGAATTTGTACTGGGTAGGGGGATTGAGGGGGAATTTGTGCTGGGGGGGGGGATGTGTACTCAGAGGGGATATTATGAGGGGGGTAGAGGAATTGTGCTAGAAGGGATGATTTTTTTTTTTTGGGGGGGGGGGGTCATTTGAGCTACAGGGGTTTGGGGGAAAGGGGTGAGAAAAAATGTGTACTGGGAGTGGAATTTCAGCAGGGGGGTAAATTTGTACTGGGAGGAGGGGGGTTTTGTGCTTGGGGTAAGCATTCAGATCAGTGCTCAATTTTAACTTTTTTTTTTTTGTGGGGGGGGGGGGGTTGCTGACACCTAATGCTCATACATCTTGGGGGGAGAGCGCAGTTTGGTATGTTTGCCCTAGGAGGACTGGGGCAGGGGGGCAATTGCCCCCCGGGCCACTCTGATGCCCTGTAAAAAGGCTGCACTGCTTCTGCCACAGACAAGCCTAAAGGATTCCTGGTGAAGAGAAGTAAAAAGTCCCCACCACTGACCTACTGAGTGCGGGTTGAAGACCAGGACAGAGCTCAGGCCTCCCCTACCAGCATGGATGGTGTAAACTGTGTCTGAGCAGAGGCCGGTTCCATGCCCCACTGGAGACTCTCCTCCCCTGGCCAGCCTCGACCTAGCTGTCCCAGCTATACCCTGGTGGCCAGATCAGGAACCTGGATTTGGCCAGCGAGTAGAGAGTACCTGGAGCGGAGCTTCAGCCTGGAATGCGGGTCAAGAGGAGGACAGGAAGAGGAAGAGTGGGAAGAGGCACCATGGGCCTCTGGTTTGTACTTACCTCCTGGGCCGAAAGTTGCCAGTCAGCCCCTGGCTGTAGAAGACCTTGTCTCGTTTGTCCCCGTTGCCTTGTTTGTCCCCATTGTCTCGTTTGTCCCCATTGTCTCGTTTGTCCCCGTTGTCTCGTTTGTCCCCCGTTGTCTCGTTTGTCCCCCGTTGTCTCGGTTTTCCCCCATTGTCTCGTTTGTCCCCGTTGTCTCGTTTGTCCCCCGTTGTCTCGTTTGTCCCCCGTTGTCTCGTTTGTCCCCCGTTGTCTCGGTTTTCCCCCATTGTCTCGTTTGTCCCCGTTGTCCTGGTTTTCCCCTGTTGTACCGTTTGTCCCCCGTTGTCCCGGTTTTCCCCTGTTATACCGTTTGTCCCCCGTTGTCCCGGTTTTCCCCTGTTGTCTCGTTTGTCCCCCGTTGTCTCGTTTGTCCCCGTTGTCCTGGTTTTCCCACGTTGTCTCGTTTGTCCCCGTTGTCTCGTTTGTCCCCCGTTGTCTCGTTTGTCCCCGTTGTCTCGTTTGTCCCCGTTGTCTCGGTTTTCCCCTGTTATACCGTTTGTCCCCGTTGTCTCGTTTGTCCCCATTGTCTCGTTTGTCCCCGTTGTCTCGTTTGTCCCCTGTTGTCCCGGTTTTCCCCTGTTATACCGTTTGTCCCCCGTTGTCCCGGTTTTCCCCTGTTGTACCGTTTGTCCCCGTTGTCTCGTTTGTCCCCGTTGTCTCGTTTGTCCCCCGTTGTCCCGGTTTTCCCCTGTTATACCGTTTGTCCCCCGTTGTCCCGGTTTTCCCCTGTTGTACCGTTTGTCCCCGTTGTCTCGTTTGTCCCCGTTGTCTCGTTTGTCCCCCGTTGTCCCGGTTTTCCCCTGTTATACCGTTTGTCCCCCGTTGTCCCGGTTTTCCCCTGTTGTACCGTTTGTCCCCGTTGTCTCGTTTGTCCCCGTTGTCTCGTTTGTCCCCCGTTGTCCCGGTTTTCCCCTGTTATACCGTTTGTCCCCCGTTGTCCCGGTTTTCCCCTGTTGTACCGTTTGTCCCCGTTGTCTCGTTGTCCCCCGTTGTCCTGGTTTCCTCCGTTGTCCCGACACTTTGTGTCTTTATTCAACCTTTATGTAACTGTAATATTGTTACAGGAAATGTAGAGGATCAGCAGGTGATTGATACCTAATAGCATTGACCATATCAGGAGCCTCTACTCATACATAGAACCTTCATCCTCACCCAGAGGAAGACTTTCATTCTAATGTTCTCCTCCGGTGACACCGATGTTCTCTATTCTCCTCCCTCCCGGCCCTGACATGATATGCTATAAGTTCATTCATTTCCCACCAATTGAGGCTTCCTTACCTCGATGACAGCCAGGTCCCCGCATTAATGGAACTCCATCTTCCTGCCGGCCAAGGTCGGAGCGGTGATCACTCTGTCACAAAACAAAGAACAGACGCCGGAATATTAGAAACTCTGGCAGGAGAGGCAGAGCAGTGCTGGAGCTGCAATGAACGCCTGACACCCGGTGTGACATTTCAGGAGGCGCTGAGGTCACCGGGGCTCAGTGTCAGGTTATGGGCCGGTGTGCGATGTCAGACATTGTATGCGATTCGTACCGCACTGCTCTGCAAATCACACCGACTCTGTCACTACATCAACATTCATTGGACAGGAACCCAATATAAAAACAAAAGTCATCATCTGATATGATTATAGTATACATACCCAATCACTGACTGACGTACAGAGCCTTGCAAAAGTATTCACACCCCTTGACATCTTCCACATTTTCTCATGTTACACCCAAAAAGGTAAATTGGGATTTTATGTGATGGACCGACACAAAGTGGCCATAATTGTGAAGTGGAAGGAAAATGATACAAATAAATCTGTGCAAAGTGTGGGAGGGGCATGATTGTCTACCAAAAAACAACAGATCTCCCAGTAGCTAGCAACAATAGACCCCTCTCTCAACAGTAGATCCCTCGCCAGCATCAATAGATCCCTTACCAGCAACAAAAGACTCCCCCAGCAACAGCAGATCCCTCACCAGCAACAGCAGATCCCTCACCAGCAACAATAGATTCCCTCACTGGCAACAATAGACTCCCCCAGCAACAGCAGATCCCTCACCAGCAACAATAGACTCCACCAGCAACAATAGACTCCCCCCAGCAACAGCAGATCCCTCACCAGCAACAACAGACTCTCTCAGCAACAGCAGATCCCTACCAACCACAATAAACTCCCCCAGCAACAACAGATCCATAACAGTAACAATAGACTCCCCCTCCCAACAACAGATGCCTACCAGTAACAATAGACTCCCCCCAACAACAGATCCCTCACCAGTAACCATAGAATCCCCCCAACAACAGATCCCTCACCAGTAACAATAGACTCCCCCCAACAACAGATCCCTACCAGTAACCATAGAATTCCCCCCAACATATCCCTCACCAGTAACAATAGACCCCCCCCAACAACAGATCCCTCACCAGTAACCATAGACTCCCCCCCAACAACAGATCCCTCACCAGTAACAATAGACTCCCCCCAACAACAGATCCCTACCAGTAACCATAGAATTCCCCCCAACAGATCCCTCACCAGTAACAATAGACTCCCCCCAACAACAGATCCCTCACCAGTAACCATAGACTCCCCCCAACAACAGATCCCTCACCAGTAACAATAGGCTCCCCCCAACAACAGATCCCTCACCAGTAACAATAGACCCCCCCCCAACAAACAGATCCCTCACCAGTAACAATAGACTCCCCCCCCCAACAAACAGATCCCTCACCAGTAACAATAGACTCCCCCAACAACAGATCCCTCACCAGTAACCATAGACTCCCCCCAACAACAGATCCCTCACCAGTAACAATAGGCTCCCCCCAACAACAGATCCCTCACCAGTAACAATAGACCCCCCCAACAAACAGATCCCTCACCAGTAACAATAGACTCCCCCAACAACAGATCCCTCACCAGTAACAATAGACTCCCCCCCCCAACAAACAGATCCCTCACCAGTAACAATAGACTCCCCCAACAACAGATCCCTCACCAGTAACAATAGACTCCCCCCAACAACAGATCCCTCACCAGTAACAATAGACTCCCCCAACAACAGATCCCTCACCAGTAACAATAGACTCCCCCCAACAACAGATCCCTCACCAGTAACAATAGACTCCCCCCAACAACAGATCCCTCACCAGTAACAATAGACCCCCCCCCCAACAAACAGATCCCTCACCAGTAACAATAGACTACCCCCAACAACAGATCCCTCACCAGTAACAATAGACTACCCCCAACAACAGATCCCTCACCAGTAACAATAGGCTCCCCCCAACAACAGATCCCTCACCAGTAACAATAGACTCCCCCCAACAACAGATCCCTCACCAGTAACAATAGACTCCCCCCAACAACAGATCCCTCACCAGTAACAATAGACGCCCCCCAACAACAGATCCCTCACCAGTAACAATAGACTCCCCCCAACAACAGATCCCTCACCAGTAACAATAGACTCCCCCAACAACAGATCCCTCACCAGTAACAATAGACCCCCCCCAACAAACAGATCCCTCACCAGTAACAAAAGACTCCGATAAACAACAGATCCCTCACCAGTAACAATAGACTCCCCCCAACAACAGATCCCTCACCAGTAACAATAGACTCCCCCCAACAACAGATCCCTCACCAGTAACAATAGACTACCCCCAACAACAGATCCCTCACCAGTAACAATAGACTCCCCCCAACAACAGATCCCTCACCGGTAACCATAGACTCCCCCCAACAACAGATCCCTCACCGGTAACAATAGACTCCCCCCAACAACAGATCCCTCACCAGTAACAATAGACTCCCCCCAACAACAGATCCCTCACCAGTAACAATAGACTCCCCCAACAACAGATCCCTCACCAGTAACAATAGACCCCCCCCCAACAAACAGATCCCTCACCAGTAACAAAAGACTCCGATAAACAACAGATCCCTCACCAGTAACAATAGGCTCCCCCCAACAACAGATCCCTCACCAGTAACAATAGACTCCCCCCAACAACAGATCCCTCACCAGTAACAATAGACTCCCCCCAACAACAGATCCCTCACCAGTAACAATAGACTCCCCCCAACAACAGATCCCTCACCAGTAACAATAGACCCCCCCCCCCCAACAAACAGATCCCTCACCAGTAACAATAGACTCCCCCCAACAACAGATCCCTCACCAGTAACAATAGACTCCCCCCAACAACAGATCCCTCACCGGTAACCATAGAATCCCCCCAACAACAGATCTCTCACCAGTAACAATAGACTCCCCCCAACTTCCTGCTGACATAAAGCCCTGGGCACAGCCCTCCTCCCACCACTAACCACCCCTAAAACCTCATTATCATTTGAAAAGTAATTATCAATCTTTTTAAACCGGCAACATTCCATGAAATAATCCCCCGGTGATCCCGCCATGAAGGCCTTGCATAGACACTTCCTGTTATAGGGTGACAACGCTCTGTCCCCGTCTACCAATTGTGTTCCTATGTTGTCACCTTGGGATTCCGATGGACACACATTACACAAGCAGGGTCCACTGTTGTCACCCTCAATGAGAAATGCAGTGCAGCCATCACTGGAGTGCACAGAGACAGGAAGTGGCTGTAAAGAGGCTGCGGGAGATCCGCAGCACTCAGATGGTACAAAGGAGGAACAAAAAATAAAATAACAATTGCGGGAAAAGGAACTAAATTGAGCACAAAGGCAACTGAAGTTCCTCCAGTTGATTTGTAGGCAGTGAGTGAACGGGTGACACGGAAGCCGATCTTTGCTGCCGTTGTCACTGTGAAGCACAAAACATGGAGAAGACAAACCCCCCCCCCCCCTCAACCCCAATCCAGGGTGAGGACACGCCAAGGAGGCCATTCCAGGTGCTTAGGGTTGTCCACCTTCCAATGGTCAGCAGCTGTACTCACCTCTCGGTGGAAGTGAAATCAGAACCGGCTCCCCGTAGAGAACACCAGATTTCTGAGCGAATAAATAATTGTCCGCTCACAAAGCCGCTGTTGTTCCAGTCACTCCACCCAACTCCGAGCCCGACATGCACAGAATATCCAATCCCCCGGGAGAGGAGACCTTTCTTCTCTATTCAGACCTGACTTCACTGACTCTATAGAAAGACCTCTGTCTGAGCATAGAACTCTGCTTGTCCCAAGACTTACCTACCTCTGCCCGAGCTCTGCCCCAAGCATCAACTACTCTTTTGGTAAAATAATACTTTCTAAGATTCACTTTGAACCAGGGGCGTACATACAGGGGTCGCCATTGCGACCCAGCCTCATGCTGCTCCAGGGGGGCTGTGTGCCCCCCCCCCCCTGTACACCTGGATTGGAGGCCACGGGGCAGGCACAGCGACATGTAGAAGATCCCTCCATGTACCGGCTTCTCCTCCTCTCCCACCCGCAGACATTCAGCAGCTGCAGGAGGAAAATGGAGGGCTTTGGTTCCTCTACATGCCACTTCCACTACCTTTCTATCCCTGTCCTGCTGCCCCCGGCCCCTATGTGCTTTCCTTGCCCCCCTGCAGCTCTGCCAGGTTTCCTCCTCTCAACTCCCGCAGACATTCAGGGGCTGCAGGAGGGAAATGGAGGGCATGGGTTCCTCTACATGCCGCTTCCACTACCTTTCTATCCCTGCCCTGCTGCCCCCAGGCTCCTGTGTGCTTCCCTGGCCCCCCTGCAGCTCTGCTGGGTTTCCTCCTCTCACCTCCCATAGACATTTAGCGGCTGTAGGAGGGAAATGGAGGGCTTTGGTTTCTCTACATGCCGCTCCCACTACCTTTCTATCCCGGCCCTGCTGCCCCGGGTTCCTGTGTGCTTCCCTGGCCCCCCTGCAGCTCTACTGGGTTTTCTCCTATGACCTCCCACAGACAGTCAGGGGCTGCAGGAGGGAAATGGAAGGCATTGGTTCCTCTACATGCCACTTCCACTACCTTTCTATCCCTGCCCTGCTGCCCCGGGCTCCTGTGTGCTTCCCTGGCCCCCCTGCAGCTCTGCCGGGTTTTCTCCTCTCACCTCCCACAGACATTCAGGGGCTGCAGGAGGGAAATGGAGGGCATCAGTTCCCCTACATGCCGCTGCCTTCCTATCCCTGTACTGCTGCCCCGGGCCCCTGTGTGCTTTCCTGGACTCCCCTCACCCGCGCAGAGCTGTCGGGTTTCCTCCTCTCACTTCCCGCAGACATTCAGTGGCTGCAGGAGGAAAATGGAGGGCATTGGTTCCTCTACATGTTGCTCCCACTACCTTTATATCCCTATCCTGCTGCCCTGGGCCCTGTGTGCTTTCCTGGACTCCCCTCGTCTGCCACAGCAATGCTGGGTTTCCTCCTCTCGCCTCCCCCAGACATTCAGCGCCTGCAGGAGGAAAAAGGAGGGCATTGGTTCCTCTACATGCCCCTCCTGCTGTCTTCCTATCCCTGTACTGCTGCCCCGGGCCCCTGTGTGCTTCCCTGGCCCACTCACCCCCCTGCAGCTCTCCAGGGTTTTCTCCTTTTACCTCCCGAAGACATTCAGCGCCTGCAGGAGGGAAATGGAGGGCACCGGTTCCTCTACATGCCACTCCTGTTGCCTTCCTATCCCTGTCCTGCTGCCCTGGGCCCCATGCAAATTCAAGTTCCATGTACAAACTCCTCCAGGAATATCAGCGCCGGTTCCTCTACATGCCCCTCCTGCTGCCTTCCTATCCCTGCCCTGCTGCCCCGAGCCCCATGCAAGTTCAAAGTCCCATGTAAAAACTCCTCCGGGAATATCAGCGCCAGTTCCTCTACACGCCCCTCCTGCTGCCTTCCTATCCCTGCCCTGCTGCCCCGAGCCCCATGCAAGTTCAAAGTCCCATTTAAAAACTCCTCCGGGAATATCAGCGCCAGTTCCTCTACACGCCCCTCCTGCTGCCTTCCTATCCCTGTCCTGCTGCCCTGGGCCCCATGCAAATTCAAGTTCCATGTACAAACTCCTCCAGGAATATCAGCGCCAGTTCCTCTACACGCCCCTCCTGCTGCCTTCCTATCCCTGCCCTGCTGCCCCGGGCCCCATGCAAGTTCAAGTCCCATGTAAAAACTCCTCCAGGAATATCAGCGCCAGTTCCTCTACACGCCCCTCCTGCTGCCTTCCTACCCCTGTCCTTCTGCCCTGGGCCCCATGCAAGTTCAAAGTCCCATGTAAAAACTCCTCCAGGAATATCAGCGCCAGTTCATCTACATGCCCCTCCTGCTGCCTTCCTATCCCTGTCCTGCTGCCCTGGGCCCCATGCAAGTTCAAGTCCCATGTAAAAACTCCTCCAGGAATATCAGCGCCAGTTCATCTACATGCCCCTCCTGCTGCCTTCCTATCCCTGTCCTGCTGCCCTGGGCCCCATGCAAGTTCAAGTCCCATGTAAAAACTCCTCCAGGAATATCAGCGCCAGTTCATCTACATGCCCCTCCTGCTGCCTTCCTATCCCTGCCCTGCTGCCCCGGGCCCCATGCAAGTTCAAGTCCCATGTAAAAACTCCTCCAGGAATATCAGCGCCAGTTCCTTTACATGCCCCTCCTGCTGCCTTCCTATCCCTGCCCTGCTGCCCCGGGCCCCATGCAAGTTCAAGTCCCATGTAAAAACTCCTCCAGGAATATCAGCGGCAGTTCCTCTACACGCCCCTCCTGCTGCCTTCCTATCCCTGCCCTGCTGCCCCGAGCCCCATGCAAGTTCAAAGTCCCATTTAAAAACTCCTCCGGGAATATCAGCGCCAGTTCCTCTACACGCCCCTCCTGCTGCCTTCCTATCCCTGTCCTGCTGCCCTGGGCCCCATGCAAATTCAAGTTCCATGTACAAACTCCTCCAGGAATATCAGCGCCAGTTCCTCTACACGCCCCTCCTGCTGCCTTCCTATCCCTGCCCTGCTGCCCCGGGCCCCATGCAAGTTCAAGTCCCATGTAAAAACTCCTCCAGGAATATCAGCGCCAGTTCCTCTACACGCCCCTCCTGCTGCCTTCCTACCCCTGTCCTTCTGCCCTGGGCCCCATGCAAGTTCAAAGTCCCATGTAAAAACTCCTCCAGGAATATCAGCGCCAGTTCATCTACATGCCCCTCCTGCTGCCTTCCTATCCCTGTCCTGCTGCCCTGGGCCCCATGCAAGTTCAAGTCCCATGTAAAAACTCCTCCAGGAATATCAGCGCCAGTTCATCTACATGCCCCTCCTGCTGCCTTCCTATCCCTGCCCTGCTGCCCCGGGCCCCATGCAAGTTCAAGTCCCATGTAAAAACTCCTCCAGGAATATCAGCGCCAGTTCCTTTACATGCCCCTCCTGCTGCCTTCCTATCCCTGCCCTGCTGCCCCGGGCCCCATGCAAGTTCAAGTCCCATGTAAAAACTCCTCCAGGAATATCAGCGGCAGTTCCTCTACACGCCCCTCCTGCTGCCTTCCTACCCCTGTCCTTCTGCCCTGGGCCCCATGCAAGTTCAAAGTCCCATGTAAAAACTCCTCCAGGAATATCAGCGCCAGTTCCTCTACACGCCCCTCCTGCTGCCTTCCTATCCCTGCCCTGCTGCCCTGGGCCCCATGCAAATTCAAGTTCCATGTACAAACTCCTCCAGGAATATCAGCGGCAGTTCCTCTACACGCCCCTCCTGCTGCCTTCCTACCCCTGTCCTGCTGCCCCGAGCCCCATGCAAATTCATGTTCCATGTAAAAACTCCTTCAGGAATATCGGCACTTTTACACACCTTTTGTGTCTTCAGCAAAAAGAAATACCTTGCCCAGCAGACCTTCAGTTACATCGTATGACCAAAAGCCGGTTGACTCCTGACTGTCACATCTATATGAGCTCCATTAGACATCCAGTTCCCAAGCCATAGGCAAATAATACAAAACCCCCCTCCAACCCCTTTGTGGCTATAATATTCTCCAATATCCAGGGAAGACTTTCCACAAGATTTTGGAGGGTGTCTGTGGGAATTTGCGCCCATTATTGACTGGTACTAATGTTGGATGAGAAGACCTGGCTCACATGTTTGGCCTCACGTTGGGCACCAAAAAAAAAAAGCCCTTGGTCACGATCAGGGTTCCAATTCATCCCAAAGGTGCTCAGTAAGTTTGAGGTCAGGGTTCTGGGTTTGTTGGACATCCAATTCCAAAACCATAGCAATTATTATGGAGTTGCCCCCTTTGTGGCTATGATATCCTCCAATCTTCTGGGAAGACTTCGTCCAACATTTTGGAGGGTGTCTGTGGGAATTTGTGCCCATTTGTGAGGTCAGGTACTGATGTTGGATGAGAAGATCTGGCTCACCATCGGCATTCCAATTCATCTCAAAGGTGTTCAGTAGATTTGTGGTTAGGACAATCGAGTTGGACACCCATCCCATCTTAAAACCCTGGTCATTAATATGGAGCTAACATCCTCTGCTTTTTCTTGTAAGGTTTTCAACAAGATTTTGGAGGGTGTCTGTGGGAATTTGTGCTCATTTGTAAGGTCAGGTGCTGATGTTGGATGAGAAGACCTGGCTTCCATGTTGGGTCTCACGTTGGCACCAGGAAAAAAGCTCTGGTCACCATTGGCGTTCCAATTCATCCGTCAGGGCTCTGTGCAGGACATTCGTGTTCCTCCACACCACACTGGTCAAACCATGTCTTAAGGGAATTGCCAAGCCATGGACATTGATGGGGTGCTTGAGGGCTGAAGCTGGGAACTCGAGTTCCTCCACATCAGACTGGTCATCCATGTCCTTATAGAGCTGGCTTTGTACAATGGGGTGGGCACAGTCATGCTGGACAGAAAAGGGTGTAGGATTGAGGTCCAAAGGTGATCAGTAGGGATGAGGTGCAAAGGTGATCAGTAGGGATGAGGTGCAAAGGTGATCAGTAGGGATGAGGTGCAAAGGTGATCAGTAGGGATGAGGTGCAAAGGTGATCAGTAGGGATGAGGTGCAAAGGTGATCAGTAGGGATGAGGTGAGGACACTGGAGTTCCTCCACAATAAACTGGTTGTCCATGTCTTTATGGAGCTGGCTTTGTACACCGGGGGGGGGGGGGGCAACGCTAGAATAAAAAAGGGTCTTAACCAAACCTGCCACAAGGTTGGAAGAGCACAATTGTCTACAATGTCTTTGTTTGATGGAGTATTACCAGGACAGTTCACCGGAGACACCTGAACTGCATAATTTGGAAGGGATGTACCTTTGGCAATATGGGTTGGTTAGGTGTCTAAAACATTACATTAAACCATATGGTGTATAAATCACTTCCACACAAATAGAGCAGGACTTGGTACCAAGCCTTGTGGCACACCACTGTTTCAAATGTCCAGGGCTGCCATCAGAGGGGTACAGCCCATACACATGTAGGGGGCCCAGGAGTCCTGAGGGGCCCCAAACACGGTAGAGGTTGCCACCTGTCCTTGCAATACCATTCAATTTCAAGCTCCGCCATTCTCCACAGACTGGCACTATGTGGGGGGTCCTGCCCCTCACTAGCCTTCACACACAGCTGTGGACCCTGCCTTCCCCTGTTCACTCCTGGACAGGAGGAGCAGCATTTACTAGAACCATTCACCTTTATGTTCCTGGGATTGAGGACATGAGACTGGAGGAGGAGGACATGGGACTGGAGGAGGATGACGACATGGTAGGCAGGCCCTGGGAATTGTTGGTGGTCAGGCCGGGGGGGGGGGGTCAGGCCTAAAACTGTGTAAGGGGCCTCAAAATTTCTGATGGCTGCCCTGAATGTCCTTCTGTTACAAACACACTTACCTCTTTCAGTTCTGGTAGCAGCATTTACAATCCCGTACTGCCATGTGCTCTGCATCTCGTGCTGCCACTTGTAGGGTTGGCAATGGACCTCACAGACCCGGGCATAGGCTGCAAGGAGAAAATCATTCGTGGTCAGTTCATGAAATGCATCTACTGATGTCTCAACAGTTTTCATCCTTCATTTCCTTTTTAATGAAGAATAATAATAATAATAATAATAATATTTTCCTTCTTTGTGGTTCAAATTTTACCATTTGGAAGATTTGAAGTCAATATATTTTTACCTGCTACATTCCAGAGCACACCTCAGAATGGTTTCATTATTTTCTATGCTTGGTGTGCCTGGAAGGGTTGGGATTAGTATGAAGTTACAGTTAGGATTAGGTTTTGTATGAGGTTAGGGTTAGTATGAAGATTAGGGTTAAGGGTTAGTATGGAGATGGGGTTCAGGGTTAGTATGATGTTAGGGTTAGTGTGAAGTTAGGGTTAGTATTAACATAGGGTTCAGGATTAAGGGTTTGGGTTAGGATTAAGGGTTTGGGTTAGTATAAAGTTAGGGTTCAAGGTAATGGTTATTATGATGTTAGCTTTCAGGGATAGGGTTATTATGAAGTTGGGGTTAGTATAAGGTTAGGGTTAATATGAAGTTAGGGTTAGAAGGAAAATAGGGTACAGGGTTTGGGTTAGGATTAAGTTAGGGTTCAGGGTAAGGGTTAGTATGAAGTTGGGGTTCAGGGTTAGAGTTGGTATAAGGTTTGGGTTAGTATGAAGTTGGGGATCAGGGTTAGTAAGAAGTTGGGGATCAGGGTTAGTAGGAAGATAGGGCTCAGGGTTTGGGTTAGTATGATGTTAGGGTTCAGGGTTATTGTTAGTATGAGGTTAGGAGTTTGGGTTAGTGTGATGTTAGGGTTAGTATAAAGTTTGGGTTAGTATAAGGTTAGGGATCAGTACGATGTTAGGGTTCAGTGTTGGGGTTAGTATGAAGTTTGGGTTCAGGGTTGGGGTTAGTATGAAATATGAGTTAGTATGAATTTGTACACATTTTTTTTTTCAAATAACCCCCCATGATAAAATGTATAAATTTGTCTTTTTACTAAGTGAACATTTCTAGAACCCTCTTTAGCCCTTTAGTTTGTGCCCCCCCCCCCTTTATAAACTGCACATTGACAAGTCCAGCATTGGATTATTTGCCTCCTGAAATGAAGCGTGGGAGTCGAGATTTGAATATTATTTTGAGTGACATAATAAAACCCAAATTTCCCATCCTGGAAATGAATCATCTGCATTTTATTTCATCCTCCACCCAGGCTTCTCCCAGCTAATTGCCCAGCTTACCTATCTCTGCCAGGTAATTGGTAGCACGCAGGTCCCGCTCAGTGAAAGCTGTAACCCACTTTTCCTTTCCCAGGTAGTCTGCTCTGCCTCGTGTCACCCAGCTCCCTCCCCGTACAGGTAGACTCAGTGATTGGAGGGGGGGGGGGGGTTGGACAAGCTACTGCATGACAGGAATGCTCGCTCATACTGACAGCGAGCGAGCGGAGGGATAGGTCCCAGTCACCTGCTGGAGAGCTTGTAAATGGTACACATATTAGGTAAAGTGGTGGATTATTATATCACGGGCCCGGGGGGGGGGGGGGTTGCTTTCACTTTAAGCCCCGGGGGGGGGGGGGTTGCTTTCACTTTAAGCCCCCCTGCTAATTTAAAGCTGAAGTTTTATCTGCTTATATTTTGCCTTTACTGCCCCCCCCCCCCCCCAACTCATGCATCAATATGCCAATAACCTTTTTAATTCCATTCTATACATTATTATTACTATATTCTATACCTAGTGATGTCACTATTGGGCCTCTGTTCTTCTCTATGCAATGCAGGCAGATCATGGCTGGTGGGAGGGGCCAGCAGGGTGTTGTACATAGCTTCCTGAAAACATCACAGCGCCGTGCCTCAGGGCTCCTCTAATAAGCACTGATGTGAACAGTGGGAGGAGCTATGCAAATATTTAAATGGCTTGATGGGTGGGTGGGCAGTCCTAGGCAGACCTAATTTGAATGAAACTAAATTATTAGTCTGCAAAAAAAGAAAACGAATGCAGCCACCACTGAGAACTCTTATAGACTATAGACTTTTTATCAAGTAGACGGTATCACTCCTGTCTGGCCAAATCCATTCCCACTTACCTATCAACATGCTTTAGGGTTTGTTCCCAGCCGGGTATGATGGCTCATATCTGGTGGAGGTGAAAGGAGCTTCTGTAACCCTCAGGAGACATTTAAAGCCAATCCAATCCCTAAAAAACAACTTTCCCAAATTGCCACATTTTTACCAAATCTGATTTTCCAAATAAATTTTGTTGGAGAAACGTGATCTGTCAGTTCTGCTCACCGCCAAGAGTTACCTATATACTGTAATGGTGGCAGAGAATATGGAGACAACGCATGGAGTGTGCAGGCGTGGTTGTATTATTATTAAAAAAAGAATAGCGCACACATGCAAAAGAAATGACTATCAAATATGGAGACAATCCATAAATAAAAATGGGGGTTTGGTCCCACCATATGGCCATATCGTGCTCAAGCCCACCACTGCGTCAAAGTACCCCATTATCAGTGGGTTGTATTCTTGTTTAGGAGACCTGGTCACCTCATTATGGAGAGTTTGGCAGCCTTGGATTACGTACTTACATGTGGCAACTGACCACTCGCTACTTCTTCTTAACTATTTGGACAGACCATGACTCCTGGACCCACCATTTCTTTTTCCCTTTCTCTTCTTCATTGTCTCTTCTATCTGCATCCTTTAGGGTTTGTAGCAAACAGGGCATTGATGGCTCATATCTGGTGGAGGTGAAAAGAGCTTCTGTAACCCTAAGGAGCCATTTATAGTCAATCAAAGCCCTAAATGAAAACACTTTTCCCAAATTGCCACAATTTTACCAAATCTGATTGTTCAGGAAATTTTGGAGAAACGTGATCTGTCTGTTCTGCTCACCCCCCAAGATGGTATACTATGTTCAAGTTACCCATATTATGGTGGCAGAGAATATGGAGACAATGCATGGAGTGTATTTAATTTTTTAGGAGACCCGATCACCTCATTAGGGAGAGTTTGACAGCCTTGGACAATGTACTTTCACGTTGTGATTGACCGCTCTCAATAACTTTGTTAACTATTTGGACAGCAGATGACTCCTGGACCCCCCATCTCTTTTTCCCTTTCCCTTTGCTCTTGTTAACAGGCCAATGGTGAACCCTCATAACCTATAATTTTATGTCCCAATAGGTTGACCATCAATAGAACCTGGAAAACCCCATCTCTGTGAAACAAATTAAAAAAACAGATAAATGGCATAATGATCAAAGAGAAAGTCATGGCCATGGAAAGTAATGGAGAGTTTTGCCGCCTTGGACAATGTACTTTCATGTTGCGATTGACTGCTCTCAATAACTTCTTGTTAACTATTTGGATGGCAGATGACTCTTGTACCCCCCCCCCCCCCATTTTTCCTTTTCACTTTCTCTTCTCTATTTTCTCTTTTTAACGGGGTAATGAGGAACATTTTTGGCCCTGGACAGGTGAAAAGAGCTTCTGTAACCCTCTTCTGGAGCCATTTAAAGCCAATCAAACCCTTCAAAAAAAAAAACACCTTTCCCCAAATTGCCACAATTTTACCAAATTTGACTGTCCAGGAGATTTTGGAGAAATGTGATCTCTCAGTTCTGCTCACCCCCAAGATAATATACCATTTGCAAGTTTTTTTTTAAGAAACACACTTGAACGAACACCCGGTGCATAAAAAACACGCAAACGTGCAACACACAAAAAGTGCACAGGGCATACACATGGCCCTCCTCCGAAAAGGAAAGGCCCTGACCCTGATCCCCCGGGGCTCAAGACTCCTGACAGGGATTGAGGTACTCACTATGGCCTGCCCAGCTGAGACCAGGCAGACCCCGTTCTCCAGGGGGACTGCCGAAACAGCCCACCCCCAAGTACTAGGTGGGGCTCCCCCAAAGGGAGACCCCATGAGAGAGGGCGAACTTAGCCAGAAGGCCATATCCACCCCCTCCCAAGACTTTCAGGGCAGGCCTGAGGACCTACGCCGTACTAATCGTGCAAGTGACAACCAGAAAGGACAAACGTGAACACACGACAAATAAAAAAGAGTGGGGAAGGGGAAGTGGAGAAGTGCAGGTAGTGTCAAGGTGCCTTGACATACCATTTGCAAGTGTCCCATTATGATGGTGGTAGAGATAATATGGAGACAACACATGGAGTGTGCATACATATTGAGTATAATTGTTTAGTAGACCGTCCCCTCATTATGGAGAGTTTGGCAACCTTGGACGCACTTGCATGGTGTAGCTGAAAACACTTAATAGCTCCTAGTTAACTATTTGAACGGCAGACGACTCTTGGACCCCCCATTTTTTTTCCCTTCCTCTTCTTCACTTTGCTTTTGTTAACAGGCTAACGGTGAAACAATCGCCTATAATTTTATGGCCAACAGTTTGACCATCAATAGAACCCTTTAAAACTCCACCCATGCATATCACCAAAATAAAAAACCAGATCAATGGCAGAACTATCATTGAGAAAGTAATGGCCACCTAAACGGACAACCCCTAAAAATGATGGCGAATTTGGCCGCTCTCAATAGCTCTTTGTTAACAATTTGGATGGCAGATGAGTCTTTGACCCCCCATATTTATTTTTCCCTTTTATCTTCTTCATTTTCTCTTTTTAAAAGGCTAATGAGGGACATTTTTGGCATTGGACAGTTTCTGTAGCCCCCAGGAGCCATTTAAAGCCAGTAGAACCCCTAAAGAAAACCCCTTCGCCAAATTGCCATCATTTTACCAAATCTCATTGTCGAGGAAATTTTGGGGAAATGTAATCTCTCATGTCTGCTCATCCCCAAGTTGGAATACCATTTGATGGTGGCAGATAATATGGAGACAATGCATGGAGTGTGCATGCTACTTATTGTTTAGGAGACCCTGTCACCTCATCCATTCATGGTAAAGTGAAGGGTTCTGTGTGAAGCCCCCTACCCCGCCACCTAATACTCCCTTAGCAGCATTCCATCTCCCATGACCGCCATTGAAAAATTCTGTGTTGACAACTTTTTAGGATACAAGAGGCTTTATCATCCCTAAAACCCAACTCTGGTCAGGTCAACTAAATGAAGTGTTTTTCCAGACTGGAGATCACCTTAAATGTCATCCATTCAGGGTTTACACCTTCTAAAGCAATAATTGGTGTACAATGGATTTCATCCTCAGGCCACCATCCTGAGTAATTTACGGCCGCACATTACTTTCAGAATATTTAACCCTTCACATAAGGATTGGTCGTTGAATAACTTGCATTCCTCAGCTCGTAAACTACCATTGATGAGCCTCGAGGTGTCTACAGGTGTGAGAATGACTCCTCCGATTCCTGGCCATTAACGTCAGAGGTTATCTACAGTAGGGTAAGACCTAGGAGCAGAGAAAGCCAAGTGCAGCACCCACCTCCACCAATCAGAATCCATCTTGTAGTCTGACTTTGGAAAGGCAAACTCTGATTGGTTGTTTGCTCCATGCAGCCCATAACTCTACTCAACCCGATGATGTCTGCTAATTCAAAGCCAGGCAAAACCCGGGTCAGGAGCAATATTTCTAATAAATGGTGTAATTTGGGGGGGGGGGGGGAGCTGTTATGGTCTGAAGTTGCAGTTAGACTGAGAACAGAGAAGGAAAATCTGTGTGTAACCATACATGAAGAAGTTACAGTGTCTTGAAAAAGTATTCAGACCCCTTGAAATTTCCCACATTTTCTCATGTTACAACCAAAAATGTAAATGTATTTTATTGGGATTTTATGTGATAGACTGACACAAAGTGGCCATAATTGTGAAGTGGAAGGAAAATGATACAAATAAATCTGTGAAAAGTTTTGCATTTGTATTCACCCCCCGGAGTCAATACTTTGTAGAACCGCCTTTCCCTGCAATTACAGCTGCAAGTCTTCTTGGGGGTGTCTCTACCAGCTTTGCACATCTAGAGAGGACATTTCTGTCCATTCTTCTTTGCAGAATATCTCAAGCTCTGTCAGATTGGATGGAGAGCGTCTGTGAACAGCAATTTTCAAGTCTTGCCACAGATTCTCAATGGGATTTAGGTCTGGACTGTGACTGGGCCATTCTAACACATGAAACCATTCCATTGTAGCTCTGGCTGGATGTTTTGGGTCGTTGTTCTGCTGGAAGGTGAACCTCAGCCCCAGTCTCAAGCCTTTTGTGTTTTTTAGTTGTAACATGACAAAATGTGGGAAATTTCAAGGGGTGTGAATACTTTTACAATGAACCGTATTTGCCATTCTTAAATAAACTTTCAAGTACTTTGACTTGGTATCAATCTCATGTAGTCCTTGTACAGCACAACATTGGGAGCATGAAACTGTCCAAAATGTCTTGGTATGCAGCTTAAGAGTTCCCTTCACTGGAACTAAGGGGCCAAGCCCAACCCCTGAAAAACACCCCCGCACTATAATCCCCCCTCCACCAAATGATTTGGACCAGTGCACAAAGCAAGGTCCATAAAGACATGGATGAGCGAGTTTGGGGTGGAGGAACTTGACTGGCCTGCACCTCAACCCGATAGAACATGGAGACTGCCAGCCAGTCCTTCTCTCCCAACATCAAATGCCTGACCTCACAAATGCCCTTCTGGAAGAATGGACAAACATTCCCATAGACACTCCTAAACCTTGTGGACGGCCTTCCCAGAAAAGTTGAAGCTGTTATAGATGCAAAGGGCGGAGCCAACTCAATATTGAACCCTACGGACTAGGATGGGGATGCCAATAAAGCTCATGTGTGTGTAAAGGCCGGCGTCCCAATACTTTTGACAATACTTTTTGACTATTCTGGAAGTACGGACAAACATTCCCATAGACACTCCTAAACCTTGTGGACAGCCTTCCCAGAAGAGTTGAAGCTGTTATAGCTGCAAAGGGCGGAGCCAACTCAATATTGAACCCTACGGACTAAGACTGGGGCGCCATTAAAGTTCATGTGTGTGTAAAGGCGTCCCAATACTTTTGACAATTCTGGAAGAATGGTGAAAAATTCCCATAGACACTCCTAAACCTTGTGGACGGCCTTCCTAGAAGAGTTGAAGCTGTTGTAGCTGCAAAGGGCGGAGCCAATTCAATATTGAACCTACAGACTAAGACTGGGATGCTATTAAAGTTCATGTGTGTGTAAAGGCAGGCGTCCCAATACTTTTGGTAATAGAGTGTATATCTTGACATTTTTTTGGGGGGGGGGGGGGGATTGGTGGGCAGGGGTTGGTTGAAAGGCCTAGATGACCTTGTCCAACCACTGGGGAAGCAGATTTTTTTTAATATCCTCATCAAGACCTAACCGACCAATTACCCATTGCAGTGGGGCTGGGCCAAAGGCTGATTTTAACATTTAGTTGGGCTTTAACTTATTGCCAGTGACGGATCCAGGACTTTGTAATTTTTGAACCAATGAAAAGCCAGAAAACCAACGAATAAAAAAAAGACACAATATTTATTTGTACAAAAATACAGTTAGCAGTACGTCTGATATTCTATAATATACGTTACATTAGAATCCTACATAAAAAAAACATCACTTTTTATACAACAAACAGGAAGGCCATTTATAAAATATAAAATATAATATACAATATAGGAGTTACATTACACAACTAGATCACATAAATACAATGTTTCCTTTCTGATTCCTGCAATTCATAACACAGTTACAGTGCAATAAAACAACGATGGAAATGACACCGGATGAATGCAACTCAATAAATACGGGAAAAAAGGTATAAAATATTTCCTGCTGAGCTGTCACAGTAAGGGCCATTTATATCTTTGTGCTGTATAAAAATGTGCGTTATCACAATGCACAGCAATCATTACGGGGGGGGGGGGGGATTTACTAAACTGGAGCACTCAGAATCTGCTGTGCATGGCAGCCAATCAGCTTCTTTAATTATTTACTTGCTGCCCGCCCACCACCAAATGAAGGCGGGGCATTGTGGCTCTCCTCCTGGGACGACATCGTATGACAGCGCCCCAGAGTGGCCGCTCTTGCGGGCCCACAGCGCGGCGATTGCAGTTCCTAGGACCCTGATCTTGGTAAAGAGCCAATGTAATCGGCTGTGTCCAATCACACTGCTCCTAGCCTCACACTGTCAGAGCATGCGAAATCTGGTGCAGCTCTGCACAGAAACCAATCAGCTTCCAGCTTTTATTGTCAACGCTTAATCACTTAAGGAGCAGGCTTATTTCTGACACTTATTTACACGTTAATCTTTTACCAACCGCCCACCGTAGTATTACTGCAGCAGGGTGGTTTGGCTGCGCAAAATCACGTAGTACTACATGATTTCGTGCATATGGTCTCGGCGGCGCGTGAGCCGATCTCCTGCTGCGATTAGACACAGCAGGAGGCGGGCCGCAGGAGGAGCCGCGCTGTCCTCCCGCGATCTTCAGAGAAACTGACAGAAGACCCGCCTGTTTATGTAAACAAAGCAGGTGGATCTTCTGTCAGACAGGCAGAGAGAGATTAGCAGTTTCATCTAAGCTACAACCCCCGATCTCTCTGTGACTGTCAAAGAGCACTTCCCCCACACAGTTAGTAATCACAGTTAGGCATACATTAACCCCTTTGATCACCCCCAGTGTTAACCCCTTCCCTGCCAGTGTCATTTATACAGTAACAGTGCATATTATTTAGCATTGATTACTGTAGTAATGTCACTGGTACCCCCAAAAAGTGTCAAAAGTGTTAGGGGTTCGATCTGTCAGCCGCAATGTCGCAGTCCCGCTAAAAAACGCTGATCGCCGCCATTACTAGTAAAAACAAAAAAAAATTAATAAAAATTCCAAAAATCTATCTCATAGTTTGTAGATGTGATAACTTTTGTGCAAACCAATTAAAATACGCTTTTTGGGATTTTTTTTTTTACCAGAATACAAATTGGCATAAACCGATAAAAAAATTTTTTTTTTATTTTTTATTGGGACTGTTTTATAGCAGAAAGTAAAAAATGTTTTTTTTTTTTTTTTAAATCGTCGTTCTTTTTTTTGTTTATAGCGCATAATCTAAAATTCGCAGAGGTGATCAAATACCACCAAAAGAAAGCTCTGTTTATGGGGGGAAAAAAAAAGAACATCAATTGTATTTGGGTACAGAGTCGCACGACCGCGCAATTTGTCAAAGTAATGCAGTGCCGAATCGCAAAAAAATGGCCTGTCATTAAGGGGGGTAAAACCTTCCGGAGCTGAAGTGGTTAAAATAAGTATTTTTTTTGCCAGAAAATAACTTGGAACCCCCCCCCCCCCTAAAAAAAAAAAAAAAAATAATATATAATATTTTTTTATATATATATATATATATATATATTTATATTATATATATATATTTTTTATATATATATATATATATATATTTTTTTTTTATATTATATATATATATTTTTTATATATATATATATATATATTTTATTTTATATATATATATATATATATATATTTTTTATATATATATATATATATATATATATATATATATATATATATATATATATATATGTATAGCAAAGACTCTGGAGACTAAAATGGTGGTTGTTTGTCACGCTGTATTTGCGCAGCGCTCTTTTAAATGCAGTTTTTTGGGAAAAAATACACTTCACTAAATTTTAAAAAAAAGGAAACCGTAAAGTTAGCCCATTTTTTTTGGTATAATGTGAAAGATGATGTCAGGCCGTGTAATTAGATACCCAACATGTTACAGTGTAAAACTTGCGCACGCTTGTAGAATGGCGGCAAACTACGATACTACAATCTCCATAGGCGACGCTTTAAAACATATTTTTAACGGTTACCAGTTTCAAGTTACAGAGGAGATCTAGCGCTAGAATTATGCCCCCCCCCCAATTCTATTGCATGGTTTGCAATGAGCAGCATTAACACAAGGCACAACGTGGGGGGTAACACATCACAAACATGTAAATGGTCCTTAATGCAGGAAATTAAAACAAGTCTTCTAGATCACAAACACAAATGTAAGAGGGGGGGGGGAACCTAAAAAAACAGTAGTACAAAGATATAAAACCAAATTAGTTACAGTGTATCTCCAACCAAAATATTTTTATTTTATTTTGGATAAAATTGGGAAATAGTATCCTGGCGGGATATAAACCAGATATCAGACAGTAATAGAAACCTGACAGGGGTTCTTCTAACCTTTCCCCATCCTATCCAAAGAATAAAAAAATAAATGTTTTGGTTGGACGTACATTTAAAACATGAATGGCCGTCTGCGGTTGAGGTTAGTCCTCACTACAAAAAATAAAAAACAAAATACATGTATACTATTATTTTGTATAAGCTCCCACCTCTCACACACATGGCGGCAGTTGAATAAAATAAATAAAACTCACTAATCAAGTATCAATGTGTTCCAGTATTCAAACATTATGGAAATAAGTGCTCAAAATAACGAATTTACCTATTGGAGCAGTGGAAAGTCCTTTGAAGCTCTACTGAACAGAACCAGAAAATGTATTTTCCTTTACTCGTTGCCCTTTACTAGAGTAAATCATGTAAGGCTACTGCATGGCAAGTATATGACCAATGTTTGTATACACCTGACCATCACACCTACAACCCCCCTCCTATATAAATTATATGGACACCTCCCCAAATGATGGAGTTCAGATGTCTCCAGTGAGAGATCCTGGCAATCCTCCATCATACAAAGACATAGACAAATATGCTCTTCCGACAGTTTGGTGAAGACCCCTCTCTGTTCCAGCATGACACCCCCCGTGTACAAAGCCAGCTCCGTAAGGGCATGGTGTGACCAGTTCCATAAAAACATCAGTTGATTGGTTTTGACCAGCTCCATAAAGATATGGGTTGACCAGTTTGGACCAGCTCCAAAAAGACATGGGTTGACAAGTTTGGACCAGCTCCAAAAAAGACATGGGTTGACCAGTTTGGACCAGCTCCAAAAAGACATGGGTTGACAAGTTTGGACCAGCTCCAAGAAGACATGGGTTGACCAGTTTGGACCAGCTCCAAAAAGACATGGGTTGACAAGTTTGGACCAGCTCCAAAAAGGACATGGGTTGACCAGTTTGGACCAGCTCCAAAAAGACATGGGTTGACAAGTTTGGACCAGCTCCAAAAAGACATGGGTTGACCAGTTTGGACCAGCTCCAAAAAGACATGGGTTGACAAGTTTGGACCAGCTCCAAAAAAGACATGGGTTGACCAGTTTGGACCAGCTCCAAAAAGACATGGGTTGACAAGTTTGGACCAGCTCCAAGAAGACATGGGTTGACCAGTTTGGACCAACTCCACAAAGACATGGGTTGACCAGTTTGGACCAACTCCACAAAGACATGGGTTGACCAGTTTGGACCAACTCCAAAAAGACATGGGTTGACCAGTTTGGACCAACTCCACAAAGACATGGGTTGACCAGTTTGGACCAACTCCACAAAGACATGGGTTGACCAGTTCCATAAAGACATGGGTTGACCCGTTTGGACCAGCTCCATGAAGATATGGTGTTACCAGTCTAGGAACTCCAGTGTTTTGTACAGAGCCCTGACCTCAACCCTACGGAACACCTTTGGGATGAATTGGCACACTGATGGTGGGCCAGGTCTTCTCATGGAACATCAGTGCCACAAGTTCCCACAGACACCCTCCAAAATGGGATGTTCAACAAGCTCATCTAATTAGAGGAACTTCAGTGTCCTGAACAGAGCCCTGACCTCAACCCTACTGAACACCTTCGGGATGAATTTGGAACGCCAGAAGTGAGCCAATTATTATCATCCAACATCAGTAGTTGACCTCACAAATGGGCACAATTAAGACACCCTCCAAAATCTTGCGGAAAGCCTTCCCAGAAGAATGGAAGAGTTTATAGGCACAACTCCATATTAATGGCCATGGAGAAGGGTGAGGGAGGGAGTCAACTCTATATTAATGGCCATAGTGAAGGGTGAGGGAGGGAGTCAACTCTATATTAATGGCCATAGTGAAGGGGGTGGGCATGGTTTTGGACTACGATGTCCAACACGCTCATAAAGGTGTGATGTTCAGATGACCTCAACTGTTTGGTCTTCTAGTACATGTGGAACCTGCAACTTATTAGAACAAGCTTCATAAACTGCTCCATATGAGATAGCAGCTGTCAGATTTCGGAAAATGGTACAGTCAGTACTGGTTGGGTATTACGTTCGATCCTCTAATAAGGGATGAACAATGTTTTAGAAAACTCACACAAGTGAAAACAAAATGAGAAAGGTGGATGAAATGTAGATCTCCACTATTCGGTAACATTAAGGTTCAAGTAGCACTTTGAGAAGACACTGAATATCAAGTAGAAGTTAAATACAATAAATATTTCCTAAATCTGTAAACTTTAAAGTTCTTCATCACTTCAGTCCGGAATGTTTAAAATATGTCTTCCATGTGTAAAGACGGCGAGTACAATATCAGCCGGGGTATCGGGGAAATCTTGTGCTTTCAGTTCATTTTAAACGTTATTAATAACTTTTCTGGCACGTTGCAATGGGAATGTATCATCAGCATTACAACACTGCTACTGATTGTGTTATTTTGTATCTCATTATAAATGAGACAAAAGAAACAGATATAAAAAAAAATAAAAAAATGTGTAAGTGAGGAACATGAAGGCTACAGTACTAGAGATGATACTGGCAGTATCATTTCACTCTTCTCATGTAGTCTTCATGTTCCTCACTTACACATTTTTATTTTCTTTGGCAACGTACGACCATCATGGAGTCTCCCCATTGAGACGATGTAATACTGCACTAGCTGCCTGAGAAGAATGAAAAGTCACCATCACTCCAATGAGGGTTCTCCTGGATTTATTGGTGGAACGTCACATTGGCAAGACACAGTTGACTTTTCGGGGGTTGTGACGGTGTTCACCCGTCACTGGGAGTGAAAGACAGATACTTAATGGTTTGAATTGCTTCAAGTGGGACAGTAATGTTTGTCAGCCATGTATCTCGAGAAATATGTGAGGACTTTTCCTGTTTTGATTCTGAACATGTTCATTGAAAGAGCTAATCACATTGTCTTCTGTTCCATGTCCTTCAATGTCAGAGACAGGCTTTCCCTATTGTTTGTGTATTGAGATAATGTGTTTTCCATGTCCTTCAATGTCAGAGACAGGCTTTCCCTATTGTTTGTGTATTGAGATAATGTGTATTCCATGTACTTCAATGTAGGAGATGGACACACTGTCATTGGCAGTCTTGTCCTATTGTCTATTGAGGTGGGATGTGTATTGTGTTAAGTCTGCCTGTCCCATTGTTAAATGTTAATGTCCTCACTGTTTGATTCTGAACATGTTCATTGACAGAGCTAATCACATTGTCTTCTGTTCCATGTCCTTCAATGTCAGAGACAGGCTTTCCCTATTGTTTGTGTATTGAGATAATGTGTATTCCATGTACTTCAATGTAGGAGATGGACACACTGTCATTGGCAGTCTTGTCCTATTGTCTATTGAGGTGGGATGTGTATTGTGTCAAGTCTGCCTGTCCCATTGTTAAATGTTAATGACCTCACATTGTTCTGCCCAGATGGCCAGATAATTAGTTCAGGTTAATTCTGTTTCTGTATACAATTTCATCTGCATAGGATAATGTAATCAGGCAACACCTGACCTGTGTGTAGTAATTTGATCAGGAGGGGGATGTGCTCATGTGTGTATAAATTGAGTGTGAGACTGTTCAATAAAGAGTGCTACTTCACCCTCAATCTAGATCAGTGTTTCTCAACTCCGGTCCTCAGGGCACACTAACAGGCCAGATTTGAAGTATTACCTTGGGGAGATGCAGACTAGAATACTGCAATCACTGAGCAGCAAATAATACCACCTCCCTTGAATAATCACTAAGCTCTTGTAACAGCTTGTTCCTGTTCCTGCTTCACTCTCTGGGGAAAGAGAGGTTCACCCACGGGAACCTGGAGCCTTGTCGTAGGTCCAGGGTGGGTAGGAGACTGTGAGACCCCAACCAAGCTGCGGTGGTTTGTAGGGTCTGAGGTGGTTATGGTGTCTAGAGCCCTCAGGAAGCACTAGGAGCATCCGCCAACGGAGGTACCCAGTCGGGGTGCCAGTTCATCCGTTACAGGGGTCTTGTAGGGTTCTTTCTTCAAGGCAACATGGTGACGAGGAAGATGGCAACCATATCAGACTATTGCAACTTTCCACCAATAAATCCATGAGAATCCTCAATGGCGTGTTGATGAATTTTCAGTCTGTCACTGTGGCTTCACACGGCGCCATCTATCGCCATCACTACAAACACCCTCCCTTTACATTGGTTGAATACTGCGAGGAGTGCAGCCCAGATCTGCATTACACTAGAAGCTGCCCGGAGAGTGACCAAGCAGATCTGAGGACCGCAAGCTGTAGGCAGGAGAAGCCTGGACTGCAGAGCTTGCCATCTGTAGGTCTCGTGATCTCACCCTACAATAGACTCATGCACTGGAAGAAGAATAGACGACTGTCGTCATTGATGATTACCACCTGTCGACCACAGAAATGAAGATGTAACAATTGGGTCCATCATTATTTGAAATGGATGAAGGCAGATCCCCCTAATAAATATACTGTACACGCCATCATTCTCCGAACTCAGAGAGGTCAACACACCGCCGCTTCTGAGAGTTCCTGTCCGTTCGACTTAGGAAGAGCTTCCTTTTCTGTAAGAAGACTGTCCTTATTTTTATCCTTGCGCTCCTCTGTGCTGTTCCATATACCGTAAGCAAAATAGATGAGGAACCCTAAAACATTAAAAAAAAGAAAAGATCATCATAAAATGTTTCATAGTAACATAGATAGTCTCAACTGGATAGACTTGTCTTTTTTTTTTTTTTTTCAACCAGACTATGTAACTGTGGGTATAGGATTGTATCATTCTATTTATTTTTACCTTCTATTGATTGAACTGGGTAGACTTGTGTCTATTTTTTTTTTTTCAACCATTCAATAGAAGGTACAAATCCTGTGGCTGCTGACTTTTACTATAAGCAGTGCTTTAAGTGCCCCAAAAGAGGTGCCGGTACTCTATTATAGCCTATACATTTATTTTAAATCAGGGCCCCCACAGAGCGCCCCCTCCACATTAGGGTCCCCACAGAGCACCCCCCATCCCACATCAGGGTCCCCACAAAGCACCCACCCTCCTCACATTAGGGTCCCCACAGAGCCCCCCCCATCCCATTCCATCCCACATCAGGGTCCCCACAGAGCACCCCCCTCCTCACATTAGGGTCCCCACAGAGCACCCCCCCCCACATCAGGGTCCCCACAGAGCGTCCCCCACCCCACATCAGGGCCCCCACAGAGCACCCCCCCTCCTCACATTAGGGTCCCCACAGAGTCCCCCATCCCACATCAGGATCCCCACCCACAGAGCACCCGCTCTCCTCACATTAGGGTCCCCACAGAGCCCCCCATCCCATATCAGGGTCCCCACAGAGCACTCCCCCTCCTCACAGGTTCCGCACAGAGCCCCCCCATCCCATATCAGGGTCCCCACACAGCACTCCCCCTCCTCACAGGTTCCCCACAGAGCTCCCCCATCCCATCCCACATCAGGGTCCCCACAGAGCACCCCCCTCACATTAGGGTCCCCACAGGGTCCCCAGAACTGCTCCTACTCACTGTGCTGTGCTGGCCTGGAGTAGCTGGAGGGAGGAGGTGGGTGGAGCCAACACTCCACTCAGCGCGCAGCAGAGGAGGAAGGAGGCTCTGCAGTGTACGCCGGGGCCTCGCTCTCCTCCTCCTCAGATGACATCACTGGTTGCTAGACGCCGAGCGGCGATAGCAACCAGTGCACTGCAATACAGGCCAGCAGCGTGGCAGCTCTGTCGCTGGCCTGGGCTGGGACTCCGGAGCATGGGGACTCACTGGTGGTGACTGGTCTGGCTCTGGAGTGGGAAATGAGCGTACCGGTATGCTAAGGCGCACGGAGAGGTGGCGGTATGCTCAAAAGCCATATTTGGAAGTGGCGGTACTGAGTACCAGTGCGTACCGGCCCACTTAAAGCACTGACTATAAAGGACACACACCTGTCCAGGGATCCCGCGATGTCGGCACCCCAAGCCGATCTGTCCATCAGGCAGCGGCATCTTCACTAACGGAAGTGGGAAGTGAAGCCTTGCGGCTTCACAGCCTGTTTCTTGCTGCGCTTTCTGAATGGTCCCGCTGTCTTCTGGGACCTGTGTGTCCCACGTGACTAAACCTTGAGGGGCGGAGCGAAACAAGTTGGGGGGCATGGCCTGGCAGGACCCCAGGCAGAGGCCATCTCTCCTACTATTGTACTACTCGCATGGTTGTGTGGCATTGGGGATCCCTTCCCTCCACTCTCCAGTGTCTCCCAGAAGGCAGCGGGGGGTAGAAGGAAGGCCAGGGAGTTCGTAGAGTGCTGCAAAATGATTGCGATGATCTTCCCTGGAGGTGGGACCGGGTACCTGGTTTTGTCAGGTATCTGCTCCCCCCGAAAGGTGCCAAATGTGGCAGCAGAAGCAAACAAGCAGAGCTTCCCCTTTTGGGTCAATCTGTGCTTGGTTAGCTGCTTTGAAGGGCAGGGGAGATGTTAGGGGTCTAATAGGCCCCTGATGTCTTCCTAAGAGAACCTGTTAGAGCCAGGGAGGCAGCTAAACAAGCACAATCTATGCTTGATCAGCTGCTTTGGAAGGCATGGGAGACATCCTGGGTCTAATAGCCTCCTGATGTCTCCATAAAGACCTGTGAGCTGTCCAAAGCTATCAAACAGGGGGCTTGTTAGCCCCTTAGTGGTAGCAATGAAGTTAACTGAAAAAAAATAAAATAAAATAAAGTGTAAATAATTTATTAAATAAATGTAAAATATTAAATCTAAATATATAAATTTACATACAAAAAAAAATAAAATGGTAAAACATTTTTTTTTTAAAGCAGCACCGCCCCCCACATGCTTATGTGAGGTTTTCAACATGAACATCGGAGTGAGAGCAATAAATAAGGGCCACCATTCACGATTTCCTTTAAATTGATAACCTTAAAGCGCCCCCTATGAAAAGTTTTAGGTACTGTCTTTTATCGTCATTTTGCAATATAAAGTCTTGACATGTTTGGTATCTATTTTCTCCACCCAACCTCCTCTTTTCTACCCAACCAAAAACTGGGCATCAGATTGGGTTTGTGTACACTAAAATTAATTTTAGTGCATTTTTTTCCCTTTAAAATTTGCCCGTAATAAATGACTGCACAAAAATCGTGCATCAAAAAAAAAAAAAAAAAAAATTGTAAAAAAAAAAAAAAATATGAATTTAGCAATAACTTTACATAAGCAGATAATGTCATCTAAGTCCATAATTCTCACCTATCGCCATCCACACTGCGAATCGGATCCAAGTTTCAGGCTTCAGCTGCATCATGAAGTACAGGTTTATGAAGACGCTGAATAATGGGAGGACGGGGAGGGCCGGCACCTGGAGGAGACACGACATTAAACTAAATTTACTTCTGAAGCCATTATCCTCCCATACAGAGGTCATCACAATGATAAGATAGAGAGATACACACCTGATAACAAGACATTTTATTCATGATATAAAAAAAATGGATTTTTGTAAAATCTTACCGTAAAATCCTTTTCTCTTAGCTCATCGACAGACGTAGTCCTCGGTGATACACCACCTTCGGGTTATGTTACCTCCGCAGGAGCAGGACTAGACAGGAAATTAAAAAGCTCTGGCCACACCCTAGGGGCAGTCCCAGAGGGTATATCCTCTCTCTCTCTGCCTCAGCAAATCAGTTATGTGAAAAAGCAGTGCTTAGAGAATTTAACCCAACCCAACTCCAAAACAGAGGGGCGGGGACTACGTCTGTCGATGAGCTAAGAGAAAAGGATTTTACGGTAAGATTTTACAAAAATCCATTTTTCTCTAGCGCTCATCGACAGACGTAGTCCTCGGTGATACACCACCTTCGGGACGTCCCAGAGCAGTATCACAACTGAGGTGTGGGAAAATGGAAATCAAATCCCAATCTAGAAGGCCCAACCGGTGCCAACTAGAAGTTTACAATGCTCATCCTTAATGATGAGACTCAACCAAAAAAGAGAAAACAATTTTTTTTTTTTTTTTTTCAAACAGAAAAAAACCCTCGAGGTAGACCACCGGTCTCCTCAAATTGCGGCCTGCAAAACCTTGCGGCCAAATGAGGCATCCGCCGATGCCGTCACATCAATTTTATAGAATTTTGTAAAGGTATGTACCGACGACCAGGTGGCCGCCTTACATACCTGGACCACTGACGCCTGATGGCGAAAGGCCCAGGAAGTACTGAGCGCTCGAGTGGAGTGCGCCCTAACAGGGAACGGAGGACTCTGACCCTTAATAGAATAAGCCTGTACCACCGTTTGTCTAATCCATTTGGCAATGGTCGCGGCAGATGCAGGCAAACCCTTTCTGGGGCCATCCGTGATCACAAAAAGTGAATCCGTCTTACGGAACGATTCCGTAGCCTTCAGGTATACTCTGATTGCCCGAACCACATCCAAGGAATGCAACGCATGTTCCCGATGATGCTTGGGCTGAGGACACAAGGAAGGTAGTACAATATCTTCATTCAGATGAAAATCTGAAACCACCTTGGGAAGAAAAGATGGCTTAGGATGAAGTACTACCTTATCCCTATGAATCACTAGGTATGGGGACTGGCATGATAATGCAGCCAGTTCTGACACCCTGCGAGCAGAAGTAATAGCCACCAAGAAGGCCACCTTCTAGGATAAAGTAAGCAAGGGAATCTCCCTGATGTTTTCAAAGGGAGGTTTCTGTAGAACCGACAAAACCAAATTAAGATCCCAGGGCGGTAAGGGCGCGCGGACTGGAGGAGCCAGGTGCCGCACCCCCTGGATGAAATTCCGCACCAAGGATTTGGTAGCTAAAGGCTTCTGAAAGAAGATTGCTAATGCTGAAACTTGACCCTTGATGGTGCTCAAGGCTAGCTTCTGCTCAACCCCTTGTTGCAAAAAGGCCAATATTCGAGTCACCGAATAGGTACGTGGAGGAAATCCTAAAGATTCGCACCACGCAATATAAGACTTCCATGTGTGATAATAGACTTTGCTGGAAGTCGCTTTCCTTGCTTTAATAAGGGTAGGAATGACTGAAGTAGACAAACCTCTGTCCTTCAGTACTTGGGTCTCAATGGCCAGGCCATTAAAACCAGCGACTGTAAAGCACGAAGGTAAATTGGTCCTTGAGACCACAGACACTCCCTGAGACGAAGTTCCCACGGAACGTCTGCGACTAACATGTCCAAGTCGGCCAGGCCGGCTTGAGGAGGCCAGCCTAGAATTTCTAGGACCACTGGCGCTGATTGGATCTGAACCAGGCGTCCCTAGAGCTATCTGGCCCCGACCATCCGAGAAAGTCTGGTCGTTTTCTGTTCCCACACATTTATCAGATACCTGATAGTTATCAGGAAAGGTGATCTTTTCTGGTTGAACCTCAGGGACCGAAGTCACCCGACTAGAGGCTACTTGGCCTATCTGGTCAACCAGATCCGATTCCTGTGAGGTATCGGGACTAATCTTAGGAAAAGGTAAAGGAAAAGATCTTTTCAGGGAACGGTAACTACCGCTTCCTGTTGTACTTAACTGTTGGAAGGGAAGAATCGCACCGGTAGTAGTGGTTGATGCTCGATCTAATGTCCTGAATACCGGTGAAAACGTCCCCCCACCCTGAAACCGGGTGGGGGCGCACCTTCAGGCTGTGTACTCCTTTGCTTCGGGTTTGGCTGGGTTGGTCCCCTTCTTGAACCCTCCTGGAGGAGTCTTGCCTTTCCCGCTAGTACCAGCCGGGCGCCCTTTATGGGCGGTAAAGAAAGGTCCTCGCTTGTTGCGAGGTCCCTTAGCTTTTGCAGCCTGTGGCAAAAAAGTGCTCTTGCCCCCAGTGGCATCCTTAATGATTTCATCTAGGTTGGCTCCAAATAGACGATTCCCCTGAAAGGGGAGATTGGTCAAGGTCTTTTGGAACCTAGGTCAGCTGACCAGCATTTTAACCACAGCACACGTCTGAGGATCACCGCTGACATAGATGCATGCCCTAATAGGGGAGTAGTGTCCAAGGCTGCGTCACAGATAAACCGTAGCCCTTGTATGATCTGTTCCATCAAATCAGATGTCTCCTGGGGAATATCTTTCCCCCTAAGATCTTGGCGTACCAATCTCGCCCATTCCATAAGTGTATGGGAAACTAGACCAATAACGATTACTGGTCTAAATGCTGACCCTATCAGAGAAAAGATAGTGCGGGACTCTGCTTCTATCTTTCGATCCACCGGGTCCTTAAAGGACGAAGTGTCCTCCACTGGAATAACCGTGGCTTTATTCAGCCTGGAAATAGGCGGATCCACGACTGGTGGTACCGTCCATTTCTTAATGATGGATTCCTCAAACGGATAGCGTCTAGCAATACGCTTGGAAATAGTAAAGGTACGTTTAGAATGCTCCCATTCTCCTTTAATCTGATTACCAAAACATTTAGGTACAGGAAAAGCCTTCGCCGTCTTGATGGGCTTATTAGTCCCAAAAGGCCTCTCTGTTTCAGTTGCCTCTGCCGGTAAAGCCTCAAGTTTTAAGGTTTCTTGCACTGCCACAACTAGTGCGTCCACCAATGCTTCTTCCTGAATTATAGCAGGAGAAGAAGCGTCCTCCTCACTGTCTGAGGGGGCTTTACCTGGGATAACAGCCCTTGCAGAGGAACCTGCAACTGCCGTGACCATCTCTGAATCTGAGTCAGAGGTGTCAGATGGTATAGGGGTAGGCGGGGGTCGCTTCCTAGACCCCCGTCCCTGACAGGCCGCCTCCACCCGAGCCACCATAGACTCCAAAATTGCTGTAAATGACTCTATACTCTGTGCACCGGCGGGTCCCGAGGCCCCCTCGAGGGAAACAGGTGGGGGAATATGTGTGGCAGGGTCCATAATAACTCCAGTTACTTCCTGGATAATATAATTCAAAAGTAAAGAAAAAAACTTTTTTTTTTTTTTTTTCTTTTCTGACCCCCAGCGCCACAAAAAAGCCCCTTAGTGTTACCTGCTTAGGGATCCCTATCGATCGAGAGAGAGAGAGATAGACCCCCAGGCTCACCACTTGATGCTCAGAGTTAAACTGCAACAGCTTACAGCGCTGTCTTGACAAACAGGAAGTCTTTTGGCTGGCTGCCCAAGAAGAAAGGAGGCGGCTCCGCCCCTCTGCACGCCTTCCGGCGCCTCCCCCAAGCTCCACGAGGTGTAGAATCACCTCAAACATGGCCGCCCCCATGCTGGAGACACGAGGCTACGCCAAAATGGCGGCTCGTGCGATCCAGCAAAAAAAATGGCGGCGGCCTAAACTGAATAGCGGTGTGCTGCAGGGCACACAACACTCTCTCTGCATGGGGATATGGCGTGGTTGGCGGTACCGGCCCTGGCGGACCGCATGGCCGTTCGGGAGGCCTGCTAATAGCTGGAGATCTGATTTGGAAGGCAGTCTACATGTCCGTGGCTTCTGACTGGTAGGTAGCTTATACTTAACCCATAAGATTCCCAGAATGCCACAGATTACATCTTTAAAACATGTATACAATAGATAGTTAGCTCCCAAGCCAAGCCTCCTGGCTTTTGCACACATAAATCACACTCAAAGTAGGAGGATTTGTGACATGTTATAGGATAGAGAGGGACTCTATCTTACCATACAGAGAGGGGCCCGCGTTCACCACAAAACCCGTCAGAAAAAAAGGGGGAACATACTACTCACCATACCGGAACCAGGCGGGCACCAACTCCTGACAGTACCCCTCTCCACCGGGGCGGGAGGGCTGTCGACCAATACGGACGCCGTGACTCATGGTCTTTGGCGTTTCAGCGAGACGTTTAACTCGCGGGGTCAGTCCCTTAATGGGACTTTGTCGCGGCCGACCCAGCGCGGAGCTATGGCCTGCACGCGCTCGTAGGCTGAACTGGGGTGACCACCGGATCTCAACATCCAGCCCGTCGCCCAGTTCAGCTTTCTTGCTTGAAGATCTCACAGGAACACTGGAGAAAAAAGCTGTCTAAAAAATCTTTTTAAGAAAAAAATCTTGCCAGGACCGAAGATCCCAGCAAGGTATCTAGGTCCTTACTCCTAACTAGACAGAAAATAACTGATTTGCTGAGGCAGAGAGAGAGAGGATATACCCTCTGGGACTGCCCCTAGGGTGTGGCCAGAGCTTTTTAATTTCCTGTCTAGTCCTGCTCCTGCGGAGGTAACATAACCCGAAGGTGGTGTATCACCGAGGACTACGTCTGTCGATGAGCGCTAGAGAAAAATATATATATATAAATGTAAAGTAGTGAGTGTACAGCTTGTATAACAGTGTAAATTTACTGTCCCCTCAAAATAACTCAACACACAGCCATTAATGTCTAAACCGCTGGCAACAAAAGTCAGTACACCCTTAAGTGACAATCTCCAAATTGGGCCCTAAGTGTCAATATTTTGTGTGGCCGCCATTATTTTCCAGCACTGCCTTAACCCTCTTGGGCATGGAGTTCACCAGAGCTTCACAGGTTGTCACTGGAGTCCTCTTCCCCTCCTCCATGATGACATCACAGAGCTGGTGGATGTTAGAGACCTTCCCCTCCTCCACCTTCTGTTTGAGGATCCCCCACAGATACTCAATAGGGTTTAGGTCTGGAGACATGCTTGGCCAGTCCATCACCTTTACCCTCAGCTTCTTTAGCAAGGCAGTGGTCGTCTTGGAGGTGTTTGGGGTCGTTATGTTGGAATACTGCCCTGCGGCCCAGTCTCTGAAGGGAGGGGATCATGCTCTGCTTCAGTATGTCACAGTACATGTTGGCATTCATGGTTCCCTCAATGATCTGTAGCTCCCCAGTGCCGGCAGCACTCATGCAGCCCCAGACCATGACACTCCCACCACCATGCTGACTGTAGGAAGACACACTTGTCTTTGTACTCCTCACCTGGTTGCCCCCACACACGCCTGACACCATCTGACACCAAATAAGTTTATCTTGGTCTCATCAGAGCACAGGAGACGGTTCCAGTAATCCATGTCCTTAGTCTGCTTGTCTTCAGCAAACTGTTTGTGGGCTTTCTTGTCCATCATCTTTAGAAGAGGCTTCCTTCTGGGATGACAGCCATGCAGACCAATTCAATGCAGTGTGCGGCGTATGGTCTGAGCACTGACAGGCTGACCCCTCCCCCACCCCTTCAACCTCTGCAGCAATGCTGGCAGCACTCATACGTCTATTTCCCAAACACAACCTCTGGATATGACGCTGAGCACGGCACTCAACTTCTTTGGTGGACCATGGTGAGGTCTGTTCTGAGTGGAACCTGTCCTGTTAAACCGCTGTATGGTCTTGGCCACCGTGCTGCAGCTCAGTTTCAGGGTCTTGGCAATCTTCTTATAGCCTAGGCCATCTTTATATAGAGCAACAATTCTTTTTTCAGATCCTCAGAGAGTTCTTTGCCATGAGGGGCCATGTTGAACTTCCAGTGACCAGTATGAGAGAGTGAGAGCGATAACACCAAATGTAACACACCTCCCCCATTCACACCTGAGACCTTGTAACACTAACGAGTCACATGACACCGGGGAGGGAAAATGGCTAATTGGGCCCAATTTGGAGATTGTCACTTAGGGGTGTACTCACTTTTGTTGCCAGCGGTTTAGACATTAATGGCTGTGTGTTGAGTTATTTTGAGGGGACAGAAAATTTACACTGTTATACAAGCTGTACACTCACTACTTTACATTGTAGCAAAGTCTCATTTCTTCAGTGTTGTCACATGAAAAGATAGAATAAAATATTTACCCAGCTGTCATACATATGAGTGCATGCGGCTCTGTGGTTCTGTTCTAAGAGCGCATTCACCCAGCAGGCTGTCACTAACACCCAGTCCTGGGACAAGATTACTAAGCACCCAGGGCAAAGACGACAAATTGCCCCCACCTTCTATTAGGATCAGGGCGGACCCATCCGTGCTATAAACCATTGCGCCCAGAGCAGCCGTCCCTCTTGCCCACTCCTTGTCCCAGTCCAGCCAACACCTCCCTGCCTGACTTAAGAGCCACCTAAAAGGGTGCAGCTATGGGGCTAGCAGTGCTGAAACAAGGCCATCTAGCCCCCAGGACAAAGATGACAGTCTGCATCCCCCCTACCCTTCCCTAAGAGTTAGGGTCAGGGTGCCAACATCCCTGCAATAAACCATTGCGCCCAGGGCAGCTGCCCCTCCAGCCTAATCCTTGTCTTGGCCCTGCCAACACCTCCCTGCCTGCTTTAAGATCCACCCAAAAGGGTGCAGCTATGGGGTTAGTGCTGAAACAAGGCCATCTAGCCCCCAGGACAAAGATGACAGTCTGCGCCCCCCTACCCTTCCCTAAGAGTTAGGGTCAGGGCACCCCCATCCCTGCAATAAACAACTGTGCCCACGGCAGTCACCCCTCCTGCCCACCCCTTGTCCCGACCCTCGGAGATAGTATCAGTTCTTTCTTTGTATATCAGCACCGGCCAGGGTTCATTCGCCTACTGATTATAAGATCTTCGGCCATGGCGGGGGGAGGCGGAACCTACCTTAAAGGACAGTTTGGTTTGGCATTCAGGCTGCCTCCAGATGATCCCGGTAATGGCGGCGGCGACCGCGGACATTACCACTAAAGACACGATACAGGCGGGGCACCCGTTCAGAAGATCTTCAATATTAAAAGACAGCAGAGCGCACAGGGCAACGAAAAGGACCGCTGTACAGGAAAACGGGACAATTAGGGGAAAGGCAGAAAAAGGCAACACGAGAAGCTGAACTCCGGGCAGAAATAGAAGATGGATAACAATGTATACATCATATAGATACACACACATTCTCTTAATAAATGCAAAAAGCATTTTAAAATGAATTAATGTATTTTTTTTATTTTTATTTATTTTTTACAATTTTATCTTGTTTCATTAATTTTTATTTATATATATATAATAATTTATTTTATTATAATTTACAATTTATTTTGTTTTATTATGTATTATTATTTTATACAGTTTATTTTTACAATTTTTTTTAAAAGCCTTGGTGGCGGGGGGGCTTTAGTCATATCAGGGGTCCAAACTGGCCCCTGATGTCTTACGTTTGAAAAAGAGAGAGGGACTGAGGACAGAGGATCCCCAGTCCCTTTCTCTGCAACCTCAGCTGCACTGAATAGTGAACGAATGGGAAGTGCTCTGTGCTGAGCGGCTTCCTGTTCATTCACAAACTGAAGCATAGTAAACACACTCCTCCAGATTTACTCCCACCCATCAAGGCAATTTCGACACACACACACACACACACATTAACCACTTGCCGACCGCCGCACGACTATCTACGTCGGCGGTCAGCCCCTCACAGGCAAACTAACGTAGGGCTACGTTGCTTGCTTGTGAGGGTCTAGGGAGCGAGCGCGCGCCCCCGGAGGCGCGCTCCCGCGTGGTCACGGACCCCCCCGCGCGTGTGACCAGCGGACCCGATGTCCGCCGGTCACTCGGCGATCGGCGGGGGAGAGGGAGAATGTCAGGCAGCTTGTGTAAACAAGCCACCTGTCATTCTCCTCGCTGTAAAGACACTGATCACATGGATCTACTATGTAGATCCGTTGATCAGTGTCCTTACAGCTCAAGCCACAGCCAATCACAGTAGAAAGCACGCCCCTAGGTACACACACAGCCCCTCCCTCCCAAATAAAGTTAACCCCTTCACTACCAGTGTATTTTTACAGTAACAGTGCATATATATAGCACTGATTACTGTAGTAATGTCACTGGTAACCCCAAAAGTGTCAAAAATGTCAGTCAAGGGTCCGATCTGTCCGCCGCAATGTCGCAGTACCGCAAAAAAAAAAATCGCAGATCGCCGCCATTACGCGTTAAAAAAAAAAACAACAAAAATGACAAAAATCTTTCCCTTTGTTAGTAAACGCGATAACTTTTGCGCAAACCAATGAAAATACGCTTTTTGCGATTTTTTTTTTACCAAACATAGGTAGCATAAAACAAATTGGCCGAAAATGTTAAAAAATTTTGATTTTTACATTTTTTTGGGGGGGAATTTCATATAAAAAAAAAGGGAAAAATATTGTTATTTTTGCAAAATTGACGCTCTTTTTTTGTTTATAGCGCGTGATCAAAAAATCGCACAGGTGATCAAATACCACCAAAAGAAAGCTCTGTTTGTGGGAAAAAAAGAACGTCAGTTTCATTTAGGTACAGCGTCGCACGACCGCGCAATTGTCCGTTAAAGTCACGCAGTGCCGAATCGCAAAATACCCCCTGGTCGGAATGGGGGTAAAATCTTCCGGGGCTTAAGTGGTTAAGATATATATATATATATATATCTTATAAATAAATGTAAAAAGCATTTTAAAATGTAGTAACACATGAACAGTGTCAGTAAGGCAGAGATTGGTGTCAGTAAGGCAGTGGATGCTGTTGGTAGTTTTTTTTTTATTATTATTATATATATATTTTTTTTTTACTAATATTTAATTTTATTATTTTTATACTATTTTATTTTGTTTTATTATGTATTATTTTTTTATTTTATTATTTTGTACAGTTTTTTTTTTTATTTTTAGTATTTTTTACAAATTTTTTAGAAGCCCTGTTGGGGGGCTTTGGTGAAATATGACCCCGGATGTCTTACATCTGAGACTGAGGACAGAGCTTCCCCAGTCCCTTTCTCTGCTGCCTCAGCTGCACTGGACAGGGAGTGAATGTATGGGAAGTGATCTGTGCTGAGCGGCTTCCATTTACTGAAGCATAGTAAACACACTCCTCCAGATTTATTCCCACCCATCAAGGCAATTTTGACACCTATATCTTATAAATAAATGTAAAAAGCATTTTAAAATGTAGTAACACATGAACAGTGTCAGTAAGGCAGTGGATGCTGTTGGTAGTTTTTATTTATTTATTTAATTAATATTTAATTTTATTATTTTTTACAATTTTATTTTGTTTTATGTATTTTTTTTATTTTATTTTGTATAGTTTTTTTGTTTATTTTTAGTATTTTTTTCAAATTTTTTAGAAGCCCTGTTGGGGGGCTTTGGTGAAACACGAGGGGTCTAACCAGACCCCGGATGTCTTACATTTGAGACTGAGGACAGAGCTTCCCCAGTCCCTTTCTCTGCAGCCTCAGCTGCACTGTACAGTGAGTGAATGGGAAGTGATCTGTGCTGAGCGGCTTCCTGTTCATTCACAAACTAAAGCCTAGGAAAATCAGTAATGATCACTCACTGTGTTCATTCAGGAAAGGAAGAAGCTGGTAAATGACATCCTGAAACATCCCTCCGTGTGCCTGCAGCAACAGCTGGCAGGAGAGGAGGGAAGCTGGCAGTGCTATTGGGTTTGGGGGGGCCATCATGTAGAATCTGTACTGCACAGGGACGATTAGGGTGTGCCCAGGCATACCCAGCGCACCCTCTGCGCACACCCATGGTGCTAACAAAGGGGCACGTTCATAGGAGGAGAGAGCAGAGAGATGAGCTAATCAGTCATCTGCTTCTCCTTTCACTTTCCAATCAGAAGCTGGGGGAGGGACTAGGCTTGTGCTGTGCTGTGTGAAAATCTCAGGACTGGACGGACACAAATGCTAACCCCCCCCCCCCCCCCACATATGAATCTCATCAATGTATTTGCCCGGAGTTCGGCCTTCGTAGATCTTAGTGACAGTAAACACTCACATAGGACGGTCACACATCCGTAGACGATGTATCCCGAGTTCTTGGTGGGCTCTTTGCTGGTTGGGAACAGAAGATGTTTCGGCAGGAAGGTGTCGGGTTGGGTGGAGTATGGGGTGATCTGGAGGTCGCTTTCGGCTGCCCCGTTGTCGGCATCATTCAGCTTGACCATCTCGGTGTCCTTGTGTCGGAGGATCATCAGCTCTGGTTGGTACCTGAGGGGTCCAAAGACAACGGTCAGATGGTAATGCCTGCGGCCAGGATAAGGGGTGGGCAGAAGGGACGGTAGCCCTGGGCGCAATGGTTTATTGCAGGGATGGGGGGGGGGGGGGGGCACCTTGACCCTAACTCTAAGGGAAGGAGGGCACAGTTTGTCATCCTCGTCCTGGGCACGGGGTACCGGGGAAGGCAAAATATAAGCAGATTAAACTTCAGCTTCTGTAAAACATAGAGAGACATTATAGAAGATTTCTTACCGGAGGATGACGACGCAAGCCGCAACCAGAGAATACGCCAACAAAGTGCCGATGGACATCAACTCCATCAGAGCGTCCAGCTCAAACAGGAACGCCATGAGAGCTATGAGGGGGGCAGAATAATAGACCAAAATTATATTATAATAATAAATAATAATAATAAATAATAGCAACCAAGGAGAACAAATAATGACATAATAACAAAAATAATTACTAATAGCAACCGATAATAACTACTACTGCTACTACTAATAATAATAGATCATATTAGTTATCATTATTAGTTATTGTTATTTTTATTTTTTTATTATTATTAACAATAACTCATAATAATAATGATGATAATAATAATAATGATAATGCCATTGTTGTTTGTAGCTCTTATTTATTGTTGCTGTTATTATACTTTTTTATTAATATTTTTATTATCATTATTATGAGTTATTGTTAATAGTAATAACAGCAGCAATAAATAAGAGCTACAAACAACAACGGCATTATTATTATTATTATTATCATTATTATTATTATTATTATTATGAGTTATTGTTAATAATAATAAAAAAATAATAAAAATAACAATAACTTATAATAATAATAATAATAATAATAATAATGATAATAATAATAATAATAATAATGCCGTTGTTGTTTGTAGCTCTTATTTATTGCTGCTGTTATTACTATTAACAATAACTCATAATAATGATAATAAAAATATTAATAAAAAAGTATAATAACAGCAACAATAAATAAGAGCTACAAACAACAATGGCATTATTATTATATTAGTTATTGTTATTTCTATTATTATTTTTTTATTATTATTAACAATAATACTCATAATAATAATAATAATAATAATGCCATTGTTGTTTGTAGCTCTTATTTATTGTTGCTGTTATTATAATTTATTATTATTATTATTAACAGCAATAACAATATTAAGATTAATAATAATAAAAATAATAATTATTAATATTAAAATAACAGCAATAACAATAATAAGCGTAATAATAGCAAAAAAACAATAATAATTATTAATATTTTTATAATAACAGCAGTAAAAAAAATTTTAATCATCATCATCAATTATAATACCAGCAATAATAATAATAATTTTAATAACAATAATAATAATATTGATCCTTGAACAGAGATGTGGATCTGGATATGTTGCAGACCTCATATTGGAATATTCTCTGTACAGAAAGAAGGTGACCATGAACCCGGACAGATTTCGGATTATATTGGCAGTTTTGGACGTGTTGCACAGAGCGATATCAATGTAACTCTTTGGCTCCATCGTTTAGCCGTGGTGCGATACTGACTGTCATTTTACGGATGTCCTCCAGCATTTCAGACATTTTTAGAGGCGCTCGCCTTTTTTTTTTTTACACCGTAAATATTGAGATTTTACTCTGCCGGGACTGATCTCCATTTAGCAGCAAATTAATGAAGCAGAAATTATTTCAGAATTCCCATCTGCCGCAAAATATTCAGAACATTACCATCATCCCATTTGCAGATTGTCCAAAATGATAAACTATAAAATTGTGTAATATAAATCTGTGGGAATGTTTAGACCTGACACACCATGGAAATACGGGTCTGCTGTGAAAGAATTTACAGTTTTAAAAATTTACTCCAGGCAAATTGCTACATACATATACTTTAGTTTCTTTAGTTTGCAGTCTTGAAACCGAGCTCAGGTTATCTGGTTGTGGTCTGGAGCCGAGCTCAGGTTATCTGGTTGTGGTCTGGAGCCGAGCTCAGGTTATCTGGTTGTGGTCTAGGGCTGAGCTCAGGTTATCTGGTTGTGGTCTGGAGCCGAGCTCAGGTTATCTGGTTGAGGTCTAAAGCCGAACTCAGGTTATCTGGTTGAGGTCTAAAGCCGAGCTCAGGTTATCTGGTTGTGGTCTAGGGCTGAGCTCAGGTTATCTGGTTGTGGTCTAGGGCTGAGCTCAGGTTATCTGGTTGAGGTCTAGGGCTGAGCTCAGGTTATCTGGTTGAGGTCTAGGGCTGAGCTCAGGTTATCTATTTGACGTCTAAAGCCGAGCTCAGGTTATCTGGTTGAGGTCTAAAGCAGAGCTCAGGTTATCTGGTTGTGGTCTGGAGCCGAGCTCAGGTTATCTGGTTGAGGTCTAGGGCTGAGCTCAGGTTATCTGGTTGACGTCTAAAGCCGAGCTCAGGTTATCTGGTTGAGGTCTAGGGCTGAGCTCAGGTTATCTGGTTGACGTCTAAAGCCGAGCTCAGGTTATCTGGTTGAGGTCTAAAGCAGAGCTCAGGTTATCTGGTTGTGGTCTGGGGCTGAACTCAGGTTATCTGGTTGTGGTCTGGGGCCGAGCTCAGGTCATCTGTTGGTGGTCTGGAGCTGAGCTCAGGTTATCTGGTTGTGGTCTGGAGCTGAGCTCAGGTTATCTGGTTGAGGTCTAGGGCCAAGCTCAGGTTATCTGGTTGAGGTCTGGGGCTGAACTCAGGTTATCTGGTTGTGGTCTGGGGCCGAGCTCAGGTCATCTGTTGGTGGTCTGGAGCTGAGCTCAGGTCATCTGGTTGAGGTCTGGAGCTGAGCTCAGGTCATCTGGTTGAGGCCTGGAGCTGAGCTCAGGTCATCTGGTTGAGGTCTGGAGCTGAGCTCAGGTTATCCGGTTGTGGTCTGGAGCTGAGCTCAGGTCATCTGGTTGAGGTCTGGGGCTGAGCTCAGGTCATCTGGTTGAGGTCTGGGGCTGAGCTCAGGTCATCTGGTTGAGGTCTGGGGCTGAGCTCAGGTCATCTGGTTGTGGTCTGGAGCCGAGCTCAGGTCATCTGGTTGTGGTCTGGAGCTGAGCTCAGGTCATCTAGTTGAGGTCTGGAACCAAACCCAGTTAGTAAAGTACTCCTGTAAGACTCAGACATGAGGATCCTCCATGTGGGTGGTGAGCTCGGGACCAGGCTGAAGGGTAGGCAGAAGAGTTGACTGCTTCGGACATTGCAGCTGGGGAAGGGGAAGCATAAAGAACAGGACCTACAACCTAGGCTGCTGGGGAAGTTTACAGCTCATGGTGAGAGAAGGGAAAGAAAGAAGGTGAACTTTGACCTTTTCAACCTGAGTGCTAAAGCACTATTGCAACATATTTTGGCCAAAACATAATGTTTGTATGTTACTGTCAGCATATAAAGGGTTGCCTGGGTGTGGCCTGGGTGTGACCTGGGGCCAAGCTTTTGTAAATCCACATTTTCCCACCTGATATAATTCCAGACACGATGGTTGCTATCAGTGGCGTCTTGGTCCTCTTGTTGACTTTAGCAAGGAATCTGAAAAGCAGCCCGTCTTCAGCCATGGCATATATCACCCGCGGCATAGGAAACATGGAGCCCAGCAAGCTGGAGAGCAATATACAGGTTATGAATAAGGGTTGGTTACTATATTGAAGTTAAATTAAGATTCTAATGAATGAGATACATGTATTCATTTCTTTATGAATGGACTGTATGTACATGTTCTATACAAGAGCGGGTCATTACAATGAACTTAAATCAACTTTGAATGCAAATGATGAGATACAGTCTCTTCATAAATCTTATGAATGGACTGCATGCACGTGTTATGAATGAGGGCTGGTCATTATAATGAACCTAAATCAAATTAAGATTCTAATGAATGAGAAACATCCATTTTTTTGATGAATGGACTGTATGTACAATTTATAAACAAAGGCAGGTCCATAAAAATAAATAAAATTTACTTGAGTTTCTAATGAATGAGATACAGTCCATTCATAATTCTTACGAATGGACTGCATGTTATGAATACGGATTGTTCACTGTAATGAAGTTAAATCAAATTTAGATTCTAATGAATGAGATACATCTATTATTTTTATTTATTTTATTATTTTTATTTATTTTATTATTTTATGATTTATTATTTTTATTTTTTTATGAATGGACTGTATGTAAATGCCATAAACAAGGGCGGGTATTTACAGAAAACCTAAATTAAATCAAGTTTCTAATTGAGATACAGTCCATTCATAATTTTGTATTAACTGACTTAATGCACATGTTATAAATGAAGGCAGGTAATTCCACTGAAGTTAAAGCAACTTAAAATTCAAATCATTAGATACAGTTCATTCATAGTTTTTTTTTTATGAATGGACTGCATATGAGCTGGTCATTGCAATAAACCTAAATCAAATTAAGATTCTAATGAATGAGATACATCTATTATTATTTTTATTTATTATTTTATTATTATTTATTATTTTTTTCTTTTTTTTATGAATGGACTGTATGTAAAGCCCATAAATAAGGGCGGGTATTTACAGTGAACCTAAATCAAATTAAGATTCTAATGAATAAGATAAATCTATTATTTTTATTTATTTATTATTTTTATTTTTTTTATGAATGGATTGTATGTAAATGCCATAAATAAGGGCGGGTATTTACAGTGAACTTAAATCAAATTAAGTTTCTAATTAATAAGACACAGTCCATTCATAATGTTTTTTATGAACTGACTGTATGTAGATGTCATAAATAACAGCAGGTCATTGTAATGAACTTAAAACAACTTAAGATTCTAATGAATGAGATACAGTCCATTCACATTTTTTATTTTATGAATGGACTGTGTGTATATTTAATGAATGAATCATTAGAATTAATTGTAAAATGTGAATCCCATTTGGATTCCTGGTGAAAATTCATGTTAGGCACATTACTATTGAGGGTGGGGGATTAAAATAAGTGGCAGTTGAACACAGTGGCAGTTTAACACAGTGGCAGTTTAACACAGTGGCAGTTTAACACAGTGGCAGTTTAACACAGTGGCAGTTTAACACAGTGGCAGTTTAACACAGTGGCAGTTTAACACAGTGGCAGTTTAACACAGTGGCAGTTTAACACAGTGGCAGTTTAGTAAATTGTGGCTACATTGTGTTACCTAGTTGAGAGGGCGCATAGGGAGCCGACAGAGACCACGTAACGGGCGGGTTCCCAGCCCACGTGTCTGAATGCTTCGGGAAGGGGGCTGCTTTTGTTCAGTAGAAAGTACGGCATCATCAGCGTGAGAGCCGCAGACACACCGAAGTACGCGACGAAGCACACCAAGAGGGAGACGATGATCCCGATAGGGATGGAGCGCTGGGGGTTTTTGGCTTCTTCACCTGCAATAAAAAAATATATTAATATTTTCAGAACTATTTACAAAAAAGCCAAATCCAAAACAATGGTCATGGCCCTCTGGGGTGAGCATGCATTTTTTAATGTGAATAGTATACTGCACTGATATATACATGGCCTGGCTGAAACAAAACAGTTGTACCTGTTTATCTGTGGCACTTTCTCCTCTACAGCCTCCTAAAACACACAGAGCAAAGGCTATTTATAAGCTTCAACAGTCAGGGACGGGATCCGCCGCGTCCGCCAGCCGGCCACACAGCCAAGCAAAGCAAAACCAGGATTGGCTTTGATCAGCGGTTTATAATAATAACCCCCTGAAGCGATGACATCACTTCCAGTTTACTCAAAAACCATCAGTGCCAGTTTTTAAAAAATTTAAAACATTCAAAAACACTGATCCTAACATTTTGAAACCTTTTAAAGGGCAGAGAAGGGATTTGGGGGGATTATTGACCCCCAGATCTCCCCATAAAGAGGACCAGTCACATGCCTGTGGATGTTTATATTTCTTTTGACAGCAATAAAAGTGATAAAAAAAATAAAATAAAAATGAAAGCAACAGTGTATTTATTTTTTATTTTTACAATTTTACACTGTTGCTTTCCTTTTTTTTTTTTCCCCCATAAAAGATTTTATTGAAAATAAATGAATACAATGTAAAACAGGAAACATCAACATGTTGCAGGAAAATTACAAAATGCATCTTTAAAGTAACACTCTTAAACCCAAATATAGAGATCCTATCATATATATATATATATAATGTTTCAAAGTAATTTTCTAGCAAAAAATACTGATTGTTACATGTGGAAAAAAGTGCCAGAAAAAGGAACTGGGATTGGTTAATTCACCAAATTCATTTTCATTTTCTTTTTCATTTTAATTCATCAAAGGATTGACCAATACCATGAATTCAATGTAAATATAAGTGGAATATCCGATGGTACTGACACGTCTGGTCTCTTAAGAGACGCATTGTGCAACGTTTGTTCTTAGAATACAATGTAACTTCCTGTTCTAAAATATACATTATTCATACCGCTGACAACCAATCAGTGAAGTCATATTTCCCAACACCGAGCATAATTACATCACATATACAGTGCATTGCGAAAGTATTCGTCCCCCTTGAACTTTTCGACCTTTTGCCACATTTCAGGCTTCAAACATAAAGATATAAAACTGTAATTTTTTGTGAAGAATCAACAACAAGTGGGACACAATCATGAAGTGGAACGAAATTTATTGGATATTTCAAACTTTTTTAACAAATAAAAAACTGAAAAATTGGGCGTGCAAAATTATTCAGCCCCCCTAAGGTAATACTTTGTAGCGCCACCTTTTGCTGCGATTACAGCTGTAAGTCGCTTGGGGTATGTCTCTATCAGTTTTGCACATCGAGAGACTGAAATTTCTGCCCATTCCTCCTTGCAAAACAGCTCAAGCTCAGTGAGGTTGGATGGAGAGCGTTTGTTAACAGCAGTTTTCAGTTCTTTCCACAGATTCTCGATTGGATTCAGGTCTGGACTTTGACTTGGCCATTCTAACACCTGGATATGTTTATTTGTGAACCATTCCATTGTAGATTTTGCTTTATGTTTTGGATCATTGTCTTGTTGGAAGACAAATCTCCGTTCCAGTCTCAGGTCTTTTGCAGACTCCATCAGGTTCTCTTCCAGAATGGTCCTGTATTTGGCTCCATCCATCTTCCCAACAATTTTAACCATCTTCCCTGTCCCTGCTGAAGAAAAGCAGGCCCAAACCATGATGCTGCCACCACCATGTTTCACAGTGGGGATGGTGTGTTCAGGGTGATGAGCTGTGTTGCTTTTACGCCAAAAATAACGTTTTGCATTGTTGCCAAAAAGTTTGATTTTGGTTTCATCTGAGCAGAGCCCCTTCTTCCACATGTTTGGTGTCTCCCAGGTGGCTTGTGGCAAACTTTAAACAACACTTTTTATGGATATCTTTAAGAAATGGCTTTCTTCTTGCCACTCTTCCATAAAGGGCAGATTTGTGCAGTATACGACTGATTGTTGTCCTATGGACAGAGTCTCCCACCTCAGCTGTAGATCTCTGCAGTTCATCCAGAGTGATCATGGGCCTCTTGGCTGCATCTCTGATCAGTCTTCTCCTTGTATGAGCTGAAAGTTTAGAGGGACGGCCAGGTCTTCGTAGATTTGCAGTGGTCTGATACTCCTTCCATTTCAATATTATCGCTTGCACAGTGCTCCTTGGGATGTTTAAAGCTTGGGAAATCTTTTTGTATCCAAATCCAGCTTTAAACTTCTCCACAACAGTATCTCGGACCTGCCTGGTGTGTTCCTTGTTCTTCATGATGCTCTCTGCGCTTTAAATAGACCTCTGAGACTATCACAGTGCAGGTGCATTTATACGGAGACTTGATTACACACAGGTGGATTCTATTTATCATCATTAGTCATTTAGGTCAACATTGGATCATTCAGAGATCCTCACTGAACTTCTGGAGAGAGTTTGCTGCACTGAAAGTAAAGGGGCTGAATAATTTTGCACGCCCAATTTTTCAGTTTTTTATTTGTTAAAAAAGTTTGAAATATCCAATAAATTTCGTTCCACTTCATGATTGTGTCCCACTTGTTGTTGATTCTTCACAAAAAATTACAGTTTTATATCTTTATGTTTGAAGCCTGAAATGTGGCAAAAGGTCGCAAAGTTCAAGGGGGCCGAATACTTTCGCAAGGCACTGTCTGTGTGTATATATATATATATATATATATATATATATATATATATATATATATATAATGTATATAAGGTTTCAAATGAATTTTCTAGCAAAGAATACTGATTGTTACATGTGACAAAAAGTGCCAGAAAAAGGAACTGGGATTGGTTAATTCACCAAATTCATTTTCATTTTCTTTTTCATTTTAATTCATCAAAAGATTGACCAATACCATGAATTCAATGTAAATATAAGTGGAATATCCGATGGTACGGACACGTCTGGTCTCTTAAGAGACGCATTGCGCAACGTTTGTTCTTAGAATACAATGTAACTTCCTGTTCTAAAATATACATTTATTATTCATACCGCTGACAACCAATCGGAGAAGTCATATTTCCCAACACCGAGCACAATTACATCACATATAATGACTACAGACAAGAAGAGGGTGCGGATATTAGGGGTGGTTGTGGAATCAGGAATGGTTATTCTACAAGGAAATCAATGAGTGACAGAGGGGGATTGAGGAGTGCCGATATTCTGAAATAATAATATTACCTGTAGTTGCAATGCAGTCGAATCCTACAAAAGCATAAAAACAGATGGCTGCCCCCGATACCACTCCACTGAATCCAAACGGAGCAAATCCCCCCGTACCGAAAGGAGAGCTGAAAGAAAAAAGGAAACAAAATGGTACAAAATATGTTTTTCTTATTGTGGTCCCATAGATACAACTCTATGGTCAAATGATTGTGCACACCTGACCATCACACCTGAGCTTGTTGAACATTCTATTACCAAAACCATGGTCATTGATATAGAGTCGGTCCCCTCCATGGCCATTACTATTAGGGTTGGTCCCCCCTATGGTCATTATAATGGGGTTGGTCCCCTCCATGGCCATTACTATGGGGTTAGTCCCCTCTATGGCCATTACTTTGAGGTTGGTCCCCTCCATTGCCATTACTACGAAGTTGGTCCCCTCCATGGCCATTACTATGGGATTGGTCCCCCCTATGGCCATTACTATGGGATTGGTCTCCCCTATGCCCATTACTATAGGATTGGTTCCCCCTATGGCCATTACAATGGGATTGGTCCCCCCTATAGGCATTATTATGAAGCTGGTCCCCTCCATGGCCATTACTAGGGGATTGATCCCCTTTACACCCATTACTATGGGGTTGGCCCCCCTACGGCCATTCGTATGGGGTTAGTCCCCCTAGACTATTACTATAGAGTTGGTCCCCCTACAGCCAATACTATGGGGTTGGTCCCCCATATGGGCATTACTATGGGGTTGGTTCCCCCCTATCACCATTACTATTGGGGTTGGTCCCCCTATGGTCATTACACTAGGGTTGGTCTCCTCCATGGCCATTACTATAGGGTTAGTCCCCTCTATGGCCATTACTATATGGCCATTACTATGAGATTGGTTCCCCCTATGGCCATTACTATGGGATTGGTCCCCCCTATAGCCATTACTATGGGATTGGTTCCCCCTATGGCCATTACAATGGGATTGGTCCCCCCTATGGCCATTATTATGAAACTGGTCCCCTACATGGCCATTACTATGGGATTGATCCCCCCTACGGCCATTACTATGGGGTTAGTCCCCCTAAGGCCATCACTATAGGGTTGGTCCCCCCCTACAGCCAATACTATGGGGTTAGTCCCCCCTATGGTCATTACTATGGGGTTGGTTCCCCCCTATGGCCATTACTATAGGGTTGGTTCCCCCCTATGGCCATAACTACGGGGTTGGTCCCCTCCATGGCCATTACCAGGGGATTGGTCTCCCCTAGTAATCATATGTGCACAGACATTTGGGTATATAGTGTAATACCAAAGTTATTAATGGGTGATTAGTTATGCCATAAATCTTGTGGAAAGCCTTCCCAGAAGGGCCAAACTGTTACCACAAGGTTGGAAGAGCAGAGCACAATTGTCTACAATGTCTTTGCATGGTGGAGGATTACCGGGACCCTTCACTGGAGACACCTGAACTCCATCATTGGGAAAGGGTTCACATACATTTGGCCATATAGATTGGAGGGAAGGTCAGAGGTCAGGTGTCCGCATACATTGGGTCATATAGTGTGATAGGTTCGTAAAATATTGAAGAAGTAGCCGCTGATGAATTTTTTTTTTTTTTTTTTACCTGCTGTTATCTATTTTGGTTAAGTTGTCATAATCTTCTTGAGTGAGTTTCCAGTTTTTGATGTCGCCTTTTATAAAACCCGACAGGATGACAAAAGCCAAGACCAGCAGATTGATGGCGGTGAAGATTTTATTTACCAGGGCCGACTCGCTGACACCGACAGCAAGGAGAACTGCGAAGAGAAAACATGAAAGTAAGGTACCGACAATCACACCAACAGGTGGGGGGCAGGGAGAGCGTTGGGTCATATACATGACGGGGGCAGGGAGAGAGTTGGGTCATATACATGACGGGGGCAGGGAGAGCGTTGGGTCATATGCATGACGGGGGCAGGGAGAGTGTTGGGTCATATACATGACTGGGGGCAGGAAGAGCGTTGGGTCATATACATGACGGGGGCAGGGAGAGCGTTGGGTCATATACATGACGGGGGCAGGGAGAGTGTTGGGTCATATACATGACTGGGGGCAGGAAGAGCGTTGGGCCATATACATGACGGGGGCAGGGAGAGCGTTGGGTCATATACATGACGGGTGCAGGGAGAGTGTTGGGTCATATACATGACGGGGGCAGGGAGAGCGTTGGGTCATATACATGACGGGTGCAGGGAGAGTGTTGGGTCATATACATGACTGGGGGCAGGAAGAGTGTTGGGTCATATACATGACGGGGGCAGGAAGAGCGTTGGGTCATATACATGACGGGGGCAGGGAGAGCGTTGGGTCATATACATGACAGGGGCAGGGAGAGCGTTGGGTCATATACAGAGAAGAAGACAATACTGATGGAAGCAAATACTAGGAAACCTGATTTGCAGCAACTAAAATAGGAAGTCCATGGAAGACCCCTCCCACACAGTATACCCCAGCACTAGATCAGATGTATATAATCAAATGGACCGCATTTACCATCTCATCAAATTTAAATTTTTACTTGCTATAAAAAAAAAAAACGCCCTTGAAGTATATTGGACGTATGCCTTACGCCCCAATCCCTCTACACCAGTGGTCCTCAACTCCGGTCCTCAGGGCACACTAACAGGCCAGGTTTGCAAGATAACTAAATTACATCACAGGTGATCTCATATCCTGCTCAGTGATTGCAGTATTCTAGTCTGCATCTCCCCAAGGTAATACTTAAAATCTGGCCTGTTAGTGGGCCCCGAGGACCGGAGTTGAGGACCACTGTTCTACACCACCACTGCAATTAGGCCGCTATTTATGCCTGGATTCGTTTTTTATTTTTATACTCTGTAACGGATCAACTGGCACCCCGACCTGGTACCTCCATTGACAGATGCCCCTAGTGCTTCCCGAGGGCTCCAAGCACTCCACCAGACACCATAACCACCTCAGACCCCACAAACCGCCGCAGCTTGGTTGGGGGTCTTGCTGTCCCCTACCCATCCTGGACCTACGACAAGAATCCAGGTTCCAGTGGGTGAACCCCTCTTTCCCCAGAGAGTGAAGCAGGAACAGGAACAAGCTCTTACAAGAGCTTAGTGATTATCCAAGGGAGTATGAAGAGCATAGAAATCCCTTGTAGCCGATTCCTCCAAACATGAATCGAGACTTCATGAAGGGGTAAAAACAAACTGTTAATTCAAACACATGCACAAAGAGATATACACTGTGGGACAATCCCCCCTTCCCCTTAGCAGCCAATCCACATACACATATACATCCCATAATAAGTTTATCTTAAGGCAGACAGAAACAACAGAACAATGGAATACAGGCACTTACCAATAACAAACCCCACCCCCATCTCACTATCTAGCAATCTGAAAAGTCAAACCATTCTGTTTGCTTCTCATCAATAAACTTGATTATCTATGAAAAATAAAAAAAGATAATATATATATTTTCTGGATTGTAAGCTCTAACAAGCAGGGCCCTCTAATTCCTCCTGTATTGATTTGTATTGTAACTGTATTGTCTTCCTCCACATTGTAAAGCGCTGCGCAAACTGTTGGCGCTATATAAATCCTGTATAATAATATATACATATACTGTATATATATATTCCCAGTTCTGTGCACCAGTCTAGTACTTATTTTATTTATGTGCCTAAACTATTTATTATGACAGAATTTTGTTCCTGTAAGTAAAATGACACGGCCATGTGTGGCCCCTGGCACTGTGGCCCTATGATGTTATTGGAGCAGGGCCCTGTGGAGATGACTGGACCTTCTAGAACAGATCTGCATTTTTTTGGGAAAGGACTTTTGTTGTGATTGAATTCTCCCCCAACAAGAAATAATTTCTAGGAGCCGCATTTATTCCAGGCACACCTCCTTCCAGTTTAATGAATATTTGTAGTGGGGATTATTGCGCTTCCACTGACAAGGAATTATTCGGCTTCAGAGTCAGCGGTGTGTTCGGTGTAATTGGTGACGGCTCCTGAAATTTGCTCGGCTCTACTCTAATGAAAACAAATGGGCTGAATAAATCAGGGCCAGGAACAAGAACCGATCATATGCAAAGTGAAACAAAATAATGAATGGAGGAAAACAGAGGCGTAATTAGAACCTTCAGGGCCCCAGTGCAAGAATCCATGAAGGGCCCCTTTCCTTCAAGTCTGGGGCTCTTCCCACTGATCCTGGGGTCCTTTATTCTCGTTGCGGGGCCCTTTATTACATTCCTGCAGTAGAACCCTTTTACAAGTTCTGCAGCGGGACCCTTTCACAAGTTCTGCAGTGGGCCCCCTTCCTGCCATCTTGGGGCCTCCCCACAGTGGTGAAATGCCAGGGCCCGGTCACAAGTGTGACCTTTGTGATCCTGAAAGGTCACCCACTGGTGTCAGTAGTTTTTATTTTTTGGTATTTTAATTGTATTATTTTTTATCATTTTTTTTTTTTTTTTTTTACAATGTGACTGACTATGACTCTGTCCATTCAGAAAAGGAAGGAGCTGGTAACTTACATATTTACCGACCCCTTCCTCATTCTCTATTGTGACAACCCCTGCAGCAGCCGGCAGGAGAGGGGAGGGAGCACAGTGGTGGGGGGGAACCAGGGGAGCACACAGGGGCCCAGAGACAGCAGAACACAAGTGAAGTGGATAGGAGGAGTGGGGGGGGGGGGCAGCACACAGAGGAACCAATCTCCTCCATTTTCCTCTTGCACCTACAGGAGGAAAAAGGAGGACAGTTATTTCTCTACATGCTGCCCCCCGTCCCCCCTCCTATCCAGGTGTACGGGGGGGCAGCATGAGGCCCCCTGGGGCATGGGGCTCGGTTGCAACTGCAACCCCTGCAACCCCTGTAGTTACGCCCCTGGAGGAAAATAATGAATGTAATCCATGTTGGAATGAGGCTGTAAGATAAAATGTGGAAGAAGTGAAGCGCTGTGAGAACTTTCCGGATGCGCTGTATCTGCTGATTTTTGTTTTTATTTTATCACCATAATTCGATTTTCCCGTCTTCATTCACGTTGTCATTTCAGAATGAGGTTTATGATGACATTTCAGTGTCACCGTTTGGGTTGAGTGGCCAGGTGAGTGACAGCTGACCGGTGACTTTCTATTCTCTAGAAGAGATCTGGAGCCATTCAACCTTTTCACACTTGATTGGCTCTTCCAGAGAAGACTCCTCTCTATAGAATGTCAGCTCTGCGGTGAGAACGGAACCCATTGATCTCGTTTAATTGCGGGATATGCAATTCTTATTTAATCCCACCTGTTCCTTTCTGTTAATCACTCTCCTCTCACATCCAAGTGATAACAGCTGGCGGCCTTCCCAAGGTGCTCCGATAATGGAGGCCGTGCTGCGTAAGAGGCAGCGGAGCAGTGAAAGCCTCTGATAATTAGTTTGAAGATTCACTCGGTAAAATGCAGAACGTTCAGACTTTGGGGGAAAAAAAGTAACTCTCAGCAAATTATATACCAGCAAGACGGCTAAAGCTAAAAATAGCGAGACAACACTTTGGATGGAAGAAGGGAAGATGGATGATCCTACAGACCCAAGAGGCAAGGGGGTGCAGGAGCAGGGAGCGCAGAGGCAGGAGGCACAAGGGTGGGAGGTGAAAGGGCAGAGGGCGCAGGTTTAGGGGGCGCAGGGGCAGGAGATGCAAAAGCAGAAGGCAGAGAGGCAGGAGATGCACAGGCATAGAGGCAGGGGGTGCAGGGGTAGGGAGCACAGGGGCAGGAGATGCAGAGGCAGGAGATGCAGAGGCATAGAGGCCAGGGATGCAGAGGAAGGAGGCGCAGAGTTAGGAGGGGCAGAGGCAGGAGATGCAGGGGTCAGAGGCGCAAGGGCAGGAGGCGCAGAGGCAGGAGCCGTAGAGGTAGGAGATTAAGTGGTCAGAGGTGCAGAGGCAGGAGGCAGAAGCAGGAGGTGCAGATGCAGGAGGCGCAGAGGCAGGAGGTGCAGAGGCAGGAGTCTGAGGCACAAGGGCAGGAGATGCAGAGGCAGGAGATGAAGGGGTTGGAGGTGCAGAGGCAGGAGACACAGAGGCAGGAGACGCAGAGGCAGGAGACGCAGAGGCAGGAGGCGCAGAGGCAGGAGATGGAGAGGCAGGAGGTGCAAAAGCAGGATATGCAGAGGCAAGAAGCACAGAGGCAGTAGATTTAGAGGCAAGAGGCGCAGAGGCAGGAGATGCAGAGGCAGGAGATGCAGAGGCAGGAGATACAGAAGCAGGAGGCGCAGAGGCAGGAGGCGATAAGGCAGAGTCGTATCATGTGTGCTGCTATGGCCCACAGATTGTAGAAGACACCAGCCTGTTACACCCAATCCTGCACTGCCAACCTTCCTTTTTAGGGTCTTTCACCACCGGCTTCTATTACCATGGCTAGAGGCAATGGTCAGACATCTTGGTGGCCGGGATGATATCACGGTAAAAGGTGTAATGAGAATAATTTCACGACACGGGGATAAAGATTCTAAAGATCTGATGTAACAGAGGGTCCCAGTACCCACATCTATTACAGATGGGCCCCTAATCCCTAGTGGGCCCTTCTGCAGCTGCACAGTCTGAACATATTATGTCCACCCTTAGTCACACCCATAGAGTGCGAGCTCTGCTCCTCAAAGCTCCATTGGGGTCCAGTGCAGATACCCAGTCCAGCTATTGGAATACCTGGACCCGGCACGGAACGCACATTTCCAGTAAAGGAGCCTCATATTCACTCCAGTATATTTGCATGGAGCAGGGTTGTCCCTTGGTGGCTACAAAAAAAAAAAGGGAGGGCGCACTAACCAAGTGCAATATCCTCTGATATTTATTAAGACACATTCGTCCTAAAATATACTCACAAAACTAAGGATTAAAATCGCTCATCGAGCTTCTCAACCATGGCCCTGTAGTCCTAGGTACAACGAACTCCAAAGTACAGCGGGACCTCTCTGGGGTCCTTACTGGTGATGCGTTTCGAAGGCAATGCCTTCTTCTTTAGAGCCAAGTCATACAAGTTCCTTCAGCTACAATATATACTCTACCATACACGGCATGAAGACCACGAGCCCCACCCCTTGGATGGAAGGAGACCTATCAGTGGTCAGGAGAGGGATGGACCAATCATTAAAATACAAAAGAACACAATTGAACCAACAAAACTAGCAATAAAAAGTCCCACCTGCTGCTACCTAACCCCACTTTATAATACTTTACAAGTGCAGGATGTGGCCCTTTGTGGTGTGAGGACTATATGCGTACTTTCAGTATTAGGTGTTCCTCCCCTCCCCCTCCCCCCCCCCCCCCCCCCATAACAATAAAAGTGTATTCATAACCCAGAAAATTCGGCTGTCGTGTTCCTGACAGTGCAGTTTTGGTAATTTATTGCTCACATGCTCCGCTCACCAGAAATGAACGTTCATTAGCCTAATGAGGCCATTACTTCTCATTATTTCTCGTTATTTCTCATGATATCTCCCTGAAAGCCGGGTCCCTCTGTCAATTAACCGCTCATTATACAAAATGTCATCGATGAAACAAACCGCAAACAAGAGGAAGCCGTGCCAGGAACCCTACCATAGGGAACATCAATACCTACTTTATATCGAGGATCCCCACATAGGAGCTACTAAAGGCCAGTCTACTCAACAGTGATAACCGTTATAGGGGAAGCCCAGTGGGCTCAGTGATGACCACCACCTGAACCCAGCACAGGGATGGAGGGAACCCCTCATAATGGGCACAGCGGGTGTACAGACCCGGGAACTCAGCAAAGGGATGGTGGGAACCCCTCATAATGGGCACAGCGGGGGTACAGACCCAGGAACTCAGCACAGGGATGGTGGGAACCCCCCATAATGGGCACAGCGGGTGTACAAATCTGGGAACTCCTCATAATGGGCACAGCAGGTGTACAGACTCAGGAACTCAGCACAGGGATGGAGGGAACCCCTCATAATGGGCACAGCGGGGGTACAGACCCAGGAACTCAGCACAGGGATAGTGGGAATCCCTCATAATGGGCACAGCGGGGGTACAGACCTAGGAACTCAGCACAGGGATGGTGGGAACCCCTCATAATGGGCACAGCGGGTGTACAGACCCGGGAACTCAGCACAGGGATGGTGGGAACCCCTCATAATGGGCACAGCGGGTGTACAGACCCGGGAACTCAGCACAGGGATGGTGGGAACCCCTCATAATGGGCACAGCGGGTGTACAGACCCAGGAACTCAGCACAGGGATGGTGGGAACCTCTCATAATGGGCACAGCGGGTGTACAGACCCGGGAACTCAGCACAGGGATGGTGGGAACCGCTCATAATGGGCACAGCGGGTGTACAGACCCAGGAACTCAGCACAGGGATGGTGGGAAACTGCCATTCCACTCCCTGACAGCGAGGTGTGAGGTTGCTGATTCCTTAGCTCGTGTGCTTCCAGAAGCCAGGGGCTAGAGTTGTTTCTCTGCCCCAGGAGGGATGCTGGATCCTGGGGAGGACCCCGGCGGGGGCCCCCTGGATAGGCCTGAGACTAGGCCTCAGCCTATGGAAGACATGGAGCTCGGCCCAAGGAGGGGTGAATCCCTATCTACCTTTAGACGGAGGATTGTGGACAAGCTGACAAGGATTGAGAAAGAGGAGGAGAAATTGGCAGCTTTAAAAACTGAATTTAAAAAGAAAAAGTTGTATTGTGCCAAACTGTACAGTAAGAAGAGACCGGCTCTGAGGCCTGAATTAAAGGACTTGGAGCAAGCTTTGAGGAAGCAGAAAGAGTTGGTGAGCTCTCTGAAGGAAAGTAGCGGAGCTTTTAAGGAAAAATACAGGAATGAGGAACGTTTCAGCCGTATGAGGAGAGGAGCCGTTTCCAGCATGGAGAGTGACCCAGCCAGTGAAGAGATGCAGGTACCGACAGAGTCAGCAGAGAGTGAGAAAGTGGGCCCGGAGGATGAGCCCAGCTCTTCAACACCTCAGACATCTGCTGAGCCCCCAATGGCGGAGGCCTCTGTCTCCCTCCCTCTGCAGCAGCAATGTGGAACATCTGAGCAGGAGGTTGAGGGGGGTACTGGCATGTTGGAGTTCATCGCTGAGCTGGAAACCCCTCTGGATGGAAGAAAGTTACATTTTTCTGCGGATTCCTCAGATGAGGATATGGATACCGTTCCTCGCCCTATGAAAGAGAGACCTGTGGAGAGAGGAACATTCACCATGAAGCCTGCAACAACCAGGAGGAAGTTTGATCCCACCATCAGCCATGACACTGCAGAGGTAACAACACAGCAAGCAGGTACAGTGTGTGTGCAAGGTGGTGATGTGAACTTTAATGACAATGTGCTTGCTGAGGGTTGTAGTGCTATGGGCTGTCAGCCCACACCCATAGACAATGTGCAGCATGCAGTGCAACCTGATGCACCTGCTAAAAAAACTTTAAATGCGATTGGTGGGAAAACTGAAAATAACTTTGAGCTTTTGGTTGAAGTGTCTGCAGAGAGGAGCACCACGGACATTGCAAAGGCTTTTCCTGACCCAGATAAAGCTGTTGTTCCTGAAAATGGTGCAGGAGATGCTGGGAGCAGTAGTACTACAACTGTTGGGGATTCTGCAGTAAAAAAAACTGTGATTGAACCCAGGAAAGCAGCTGAGTGCTCAGAGAAGGGGGAGGGGGTGGGTCTTGTCTCTGCTGCTCCAAAGACTGCAAGGGTTGATTCAGGCTCCTTGTCAGCAGGTGTGGTTGTGTCTAAGGACAATGCTGTAATTACTGGTATGTCTGGGAGGAAAACCTATGCTGGTGCTGCTACAGGATCTGGTAGGGGGGAGCATGGAAATGGTTTATCTTCCTCACTATTTAAAAGGAGGAATGTGGTTCAGCTCAGATGGGAAGGCGAAGGTATTCCCCCATATAGGAGAGCTGTGGTTGATAAGATTCTGCAGATGGGGTTTAGACCCGAAGATATCTTCGCCCTGATCAGTCCGACCGGCTCCTATGAGTATGATTTGTCCTTTATCCGTCCGGAGTCTTTGGACATATTTTGGGAGAAATATGAACATGTGTGTAGGAGCCTGCCGGACTGGAGAGGGCTCATCCCCAAAGTTGTGTCACGTCAGCCACTTATTAAAATGGTGACGATTCTTGTGCGCAATGAGTCCATACCACAAGGGGATTTATCTGTATGGCTGAGGAGATATGGAGACATCCTGAGCCCCTTACACAAAATTATGGATGACCGAGGAATATGGACGGGGGGATGGTCTGTGCAGCTAAAACTGAGGGTTATTGATAATGTCATCCAGCATCTGCCATCCTCAGCTTTCCTGGGAAGGGACAGGCTGACCATCTTTTATCCAGGCCAGCCAAAACTGTGTAATAAATGTGGGGATAAAGGGCACTTTGCATCCTCCTGTCCAGTGATGAAATGCTCTCTGTGTCAGGATTTAGGGCATTTGGCAAAGGATTGCAACATTATAAGGTGCAACTTGTGCAATTCGGTTGGGCATCCTTATAGCCAGTGTCCCGAGGCAATGCATAACCAGCCTGAGCTCATGAGAGAGTTCTTCCGCCTGGACATGGAGGATGCTCAGAGCTCAGCAGCTAGGGTGCCTGCGATTCCCTCTGAGTCTGTGCCAATGCCCAGTGTGCCTGTGTCTTCCCAGTCTGTGCGTTTGCCTAGTGTGCCTGTGTCTTCCCAGTCTGTGCGTTTGCCTAGTGTGCCTGTGTCTTCCCAGTCTGTGATTTCCCAGTCTGTGCCAATTCCCAGTGTGTCAGTGTCTTCCAAATCTGTGGTGCCCCAGTCTGTGCGTTTGCATGTATCAGTTACCGAGAATGTGTCCAATCCTTCTGTGTCTATGTCCTCCAAAATTGCAGAGGCCGCAAGAGGTGCTGATGCAGGGGCATCAAGTGCAGTGCCAGTCCCACCCCCTCGACATTTCAGGGCTTCTATTGGGGACCAGGGGATGCAGAGGAGTGGGGAAAATGGTGAAGAGGCTGGCCTGGTGGCAGATAAGGTAAGGGAGAGTGGGGGTGAAGGGGAGGCTAAGAGTGGGGAGACTGTAATTTGCAGTTTGTCCAAGGATGATGTGGAATGGTTGGAGGAGAAAAGGAAGAAGGGCAAAAGAAAAAAAAAAAGGTGTTCAGTTGCCCAAAGTCCTAAGGTTTTGCCCTTGAAAAATAAGTTTGGGGTCCTGTCAGATGATGACGATGAATGGGACTCGTTGAGTACGGCGTCTTCTATGGATGATGAGTCCCAGGGTGCATTGAAGCGCACTGGTTCTCCAGGGAGAGAGAGTAGTCAGGCTAAGAAACGGCTGCCTCAATTATCCTAATGGCAGTTCCCACTCCGTTAAAAGTGGCAACCATTAATGTTGCCAGCTTAAAATCAGTGAGTGCTCGTCATATGGCCTTATTTTTGCTCAGCGAGTTTGATGCTGACATTTTGTTTTTGCAAGAGACCCATCTCAGTAATCTGGCTGATATACATCTGGCAAAGAAGGAGTGGAAGCGTGGTCCCTCCTTTTGGTCTCTTGCGGCCGAGCCTTACAGCGGGGTTGCGGTCCTTTTTTCTGGTATGGTAACATGCCGACGGGTAATTGAGGTAGAGATTGGGAGATGCATGATTTTGGATGTCTCTGTGAGGGGGCAGGACCTGCGCCTGATTAACATCTATGGTCCCCAGACAAAATGGGACAGGAAATGCCTCTTTACAAAGATTAAGCCTTTTCTTTTTACGGCTCAGCAGGTTATCTTTGGAGGTGACTTCAACACCATTACTAGGCCTAAAGACAGGAGAGGTTTCAGAGATAAGCTGGGCTATGACAGCCTTTTCCTGAATGCAATGGTTAGGGAAGCAGGTCTGGTAGATGTGCACATTAAGCGCTGCCCAGACAGCACGGGGTTCACTTTTCAGCGAGGTAATAGTCAGAGTAGGATAGATAGGTTTTTTTTAAAGGAGGACTCTGCTTTTTCGGCACCTGTTTGTCGGGCAGTGGAGTTTTCTGATCACTGTATTCTATATTTGACTCTGAATGCCTCAGGCGTGCCACCTAGGGGGAGGGGTATCTGGAGATTGAATTCGGCCCTCCTGGATGACGAGGAAGTAAGACAATCCTTTGAGGAATTTTTTCAGGCACAGGTAACTATCCTAGACTTTTGCAACAGTAAGTCAGAATGGTGGGAGCTTATAAAACAGCGGACTGTTAGGCTTTTCAAGGCCATAGGGAGAAAGAGACAGCAAGATAAGTATATCACCTACCAGCGTTTGCGGAGGAAACTTGACCGCCTTGTATCGAATGGAGGAGATTCTGGGGCGATCTCTGAGGTGAAGCTCCTCCTGAGGACCCATCAATATGACCGGCACGCCTCTTTGGTTCAGGAAAGGGACTATGGGAAATACCATTCGCCTGACCCTTACCAGAATTGTAAACAGAGCGTAGCAGTTAAGACGGTCAATGGCCTGAAGGACAGTACGGGCTCTCTGACGAAGTCTAGGTCAGGGATCCTGGAGGTCGTCAGGTCATACTATGCTGATCTCCTGGGAGGAAAGAACCTTGATCGGACAGGGATGTTGAGTTTTTTGGACTCTACGCCAGGTCTGGAAAATATTGTTCCTTTGATGAATTTGACAGATGAAATCACTGCAGATGAGGTGATCCAGGCTATTGATAAACTAGCCATCAGGAAAACGCCAGGGCCAGATGGTTTGACAGCCGAATTTTATAAATGTTTTAAGAAGATCCTGGCTTCACACCTTGCGGAGGTTTTTAATGGCTGTTTGCATGAGGGTTCTCTCCCTCCTTCCATGAGGCAATCTGCAGTGGTTCTTCTGTCAAAGGGCAAAGATCCTTCGATGATTGAGAATTGGCGCCCCATTAGCCTTCTTAATGTCGATAGAAAGATACTGGCAAAGATTTTTTTCTGGCGATTATCATCAGTGGCAGGCGATTTGTTATCCCATCACCAGCACTGCGCAATCCAGGGTAGAAGCACTTTCTCAGCTGTGTTAGCTGTCCGGGAGGCCTTGGAGCGTTGTAGGGCTGCTGGTTGGGGTAAATATCTGCTGACATTGGATCAGGCTAAGGCCTTTGATAGGGTTAATCATGAGTACCTATGGCTCCTTCTTGGCAAGTATGGCCTGGAGGGGGGTTTCATTGATTGGCTCAAGATTTTGTACAAAGGGGCTGAAAGCTTTCCTCTGGTTAATGGTTGGGTTGGGCAGCCCTTTGTGGTTGGCTCAGGTGTGCGTCAGGGGTGTCCTTTGAGTCCTCTGCTATATGCGTTTGCAATCGACCCCTTCATTAGAAGGCTAGAGAGTGGACCATTGTGTGGGGTACCTTTGGGCATCGCTGGTGAGCCTCCTTTGAAGGTTGTGGCTTATGCTGATGACGTTTCTGTTTTTGTCTCTGGGACTGGGGAAGCGCAGGAGGTGGTCTCAGTGACAAGGCAGTATGCGGAAGCATCAGGTTCAAAGGTCAACCAGGACAAGTGTGAAGCTTTCTGGATGGGCGTGGAAGGTGAGAGCTTTGTTCTCCCGGATGACTTCCCGGAGCCCCAACAAAAAATTAGAGTTCTAGGCATTGAATTTGGCCCAGGTGACTATGGTCATGCAAATTGGGTGAGCAGGCTGGAGAATGCCAATGCCAAGGTGGCGAGCTGGAAAAGTTGGCGGTTTTCCTTAAGGGAAAAGGTTGATCTGATCAAAGGTTACCTGATTCCAATTTTTCTGTATGTCAGTTTTGTCTGCATTTTGCCAGTGTCTCTCTATACCAGGATCTATAGTTGTTTCTTCCAGCTGTTATGGGGAAACAGAATAAACCTTGTCAAAAGGAGTGTGACTTATCTTCCTAGGCGGGAGGGTGGTCTAGGAATGATCAACCCTGTAGTCTTTTTCTCTCTGATGTTTGTAAAGTACAACCTTGGTAACATGTTGGCAGAGAGACCGCCTGGGTGGGTTGGTATTTTCCAGTCCTGGTTTAGGCCCTTTCTGCGAAACTGGGAAAATGGTGGGCCAGTGAAAAGCCTGAGGGTCAAGCATGATAAGCTCCCGACTTATGTTGCCCCGTGTTTGAAAATACTTCGGCAGTGGCAAGTAACGGCAGGGGAGATCAGATCTCTTCCAAGGAAACTTCTTGAGAAGCGGATCATGAGCTCTGTTTTTTGCGAACCACTGGCCTTAAGGGATTGCCCAAGCCTAGTTTTGGGGGAGGGTTTGCGTTTGATTAATTTGGAGAGAATCCCAATGAAGTTTAGGGATCAGGCTTGGCTCGCTTTCCATGGAAAACTATATGTGAAGGGCAACCTGAAGTTTCTCTCTGTGAGTGATCGTGGCTGCCCGAGAGTAGAGTGTGGAGGTGCGGTGGAGTCCATGGATCATTTTTTGCTTCAGTGCCCTTTTAATATAGAGGTGTACAAGAGGGTAGGGAGGGCTCTGAGTGTACCCTTCCTCCCCCATATGAGTTATGCAGAGTGGGTGTATGGGGCATTCCAGACTCGCCGGGATTATGATTTGGAAACACTTTTTTTAGTTAGTGTAGTAGTCCGTTATTTCACGTGGAGTGCACGGTGCCAGGTATCCTTACGGAGTAAAATCCTCCCTGTTGAGGTGGTGGTGCAGAACATTCTGGGTGAGGTTGGGAAGATTCGGGGTCTTGAGAAAGACAGGTGGCAGCAGGAGGCCTGGATAAAGGCGTGGAGGAATATCAGGACTCTGTAGCTGCTGCCTGTTGATCTCGGGGTGTGCGGCTTTTCTTTCTGTCCTTGCTTCACTCCCCTAGATTTTCAGATAAAATATATTTTTGATAAAAGGCTACATGCATGGTGACGGTGATGTTCCTTAGTCTGGCTCTCTCGTAGGGTTTATGCTGTGCGCTATTCGGTTTATTTATTATGTTCTTGTTTGGTTTTTGGTTTTGTATAGTTATATTTAATTATTTTGTAAATATGTTATTTATTAATTTATTTATTATGGTTTTATTGTATATAAGTTGTTGTTTGTAAGATTTTTCAATAAACAAAATTAACCTCTCATAATGGGCACAGCGGGTGTACAGACCAAGGAACTCAGCACAGGGATGGTGGGAACCCCTCATAATGGGCACAGCGGGTGTACAGACCCAGGAACTCAGCACAGGGATGGTGGGAACCCCCCATAATGGGCACAGCATGTTCAAAAACTAGTAAGAATGGGCAACTCACTGGTTAGGAGGATGACCAGAATCAGAGCGAAGAAGTCCGGGTATTTGGCCAGGACATGTGGGACTTGGAAGGCGACTCTCTCTTGGAAGAATGTGCTGATTCCTTTGCCGATCATATCATCAAAAGTGGAGCTCCACGCTCTCGCCACGCTGGCTGTACCTGAAATCAGAAAATATTACATTTTCAATTAATGGGAAAACAAATCCAACCATCATTTCTACATTAGATTGACGGTTCAAAGAACTCAACTGCCACCGCCCAGGAGTCTCCTAGATCCAACCGCCCAGGAGTCTCCTAGATCCGACCGCCCAGGAGTCTCCTAGATCCGACCGCCCAGGAGTCTCCTAGATCCGACCGCCCAGGAGTCTCCTAGATCCGACCGCCCAGGAGTCTCCTAGATCCGACCGCCCAGGAGTCTCCTAGATCCGACCGCCCAGGAGTCTCCTAGATCCGACCGCCCAGGAGTCTCCTAGATCCGACCGCCCAGGAGTCTCCTAGTTCCGACCGCCCAGGAGTCTCCTAGATCCGACCGCCCAGGAGTCTCCTAGATCCAACCGCCCAGGAGTCTCCTAGATCCGACCGCCCAGGAGTCTCCTAGATCCAACCGCCCAGGAGTCTCCTAGATCCAACCGCCCAGGAGTCTCCTAGATCCAACCGCCCAGGAGTCTCCTAGATCCAACCGCCCAGGAGTCTCCTAGATCCAACCGCCCAGGAGTCTCCTAGATCCAACCGCCCAGGAGTCTCCTAGATCTGACCGCCCAGGAGTCTCCTAGATCTGACCGCCCAGGAGTCTCCTAGATCTGACCGCCCAGGAGTCTCCTAGATCCAACCGCCCAGGAGTCTCCTAGATCTGACCGCCCAGGAGTCTTCTAGATCTGACCGCCCAGGAGTCTCCTAGATCTGACCGCCCAGGAGTCTTCTAGATCTGACCGCCCAGGAGTCTTCTAGATAAGACAGAGATCCTTCACAGAGTGTCAGACGCCTGTGTATCCCGACATGTATAGTGGTTCCTTCCACTGACCCAGAACACAGAGACTGGTGAGAGGAACCACAGTGCATGACGGGGGTACACAGGAATCTCTCACTTGCCGGTGTTGCTCTGGCTTTTACCGGCGCGCCAGAGATGGGTTGGCGCAGCTGGCCACAGAGGTTACCAGAGATCAGATCGTCTCTGATCATCTCTATGATCTTGGAGGACCGGAGGGATGTCATGACGTCACTTTCAGTCTAGGGAGGAAGTAAACTTTTTTTGTATTTTTTTATTTCATGCTTTTAAAAATAGAGGAGAGATTTGGGGTCTTATAGACTTCAGATCTCTCCGTAAAGAGGACCTTTCACCCCTAAAGAGGACCTTTCACCCCTTATTTTTATTACAAGTGATATTTACATTCCTTGTAATAGGAATAAAAGTGATTTAAAAAAAAAAAAAGATGAAAGGAACAGTGTATAAAGAAAAAATGAAAAAGAAAAAAATGTAAAGCGCCTTCATCCCTCCGTGCTCGCACGCAGAAGCGAACGCATACGCAAGTCGTGCACGCACATGTAAACTGTATTTACACCACATGTGAGGTATCGCCGCGAACGTTTTACCAAGAGCAATAATTCTAGAGCTAGACCTCTTCTGTAACTCTAAACTGGTAACCTGTAAAAATTTTTTTAAAGCGTTGCCTATAGAGCATGCGCAATTTTAAAGCCTGACATATTAGGTTTCTATTTACATCATTTTATATACCATATATTTTTATCACATATTACCAAAAAACGTGGGTTATATATTGTGTTTTTTACTAAAGATTTTTTTTTTTTGTGGAAATTGCCTTTGAAAAACTACTGCGCAAATACAGTGAGACATAAAAAAATTGCAACAATTGCAAATTTATTCTCTAGGGCAGAGGTCTCCAAACTATGACCCTGCAGTTGTTCAGGAACTACAATTCCCATCATGCCTAGTCATGTCTGTGAATGTCAGAGTTCCCTGCTCTAGGATCTCTACTAAAAAAAAAAAAATGTATTTTATTTATATTATATATAATATAAATAAATAAATTAAATAATTTTTTTTACATATATTTTATATATATATATATATATATATATATATATATATATATATATATATATATAATGTTTTGGGGGTTCTAAGTAATTTTGAAGCAAAATATACTATATACTGATTTAAACTTGTAAACAAAAAGTGTCAGAAAAAGGCAGGTCAGCAAGTGGACACAGAATGCACAGAAAAAACACACAATAACCGTCCGTCTCAAGTTTTTTCTTTTTTTTTTTTCCTTTTTCCCTAAATTGTATTGTTTACTGGATAATTTGTACAGGCAAAAAAGATATTAAACAGAATGCGTCAAACAGCACTTATTGTGGAAGAATGGTAAATACAGTATGTGCAGTTCATCGAATAATAATAATTTCTATTCTTAACTTAATAGGTTTTGTAAAGCATGGATGAACTATTGGACCATTTTACAATTTAACATTTTAACAATTTTATATTCCTTCTCAAAAACCCATTCTAACAGTAATTTACAGCGTAATAAAATAAGAATAAAAAAAAATAGAAATAAAACAAAATATAAAAATAAACTTTTTTAAAAAGGTATGTGTATATATATATATATATATATATATATATTCTTTATTTTATTTACTGTTGTTTTTATTCATTATATTTAATTTGCATATTTTATTTTTTTTGCATTTTATATTTTGGAATATTATATTTTCAATTTATTATAATTTATTTATTATATTTTTAATTTATTATATTTTTTTGTTATTATTTTTGTTTATTTGTATGCTTTTATAACATAAAAGCCTAAAGCGTTTACAAATAAAATGTTCATGTCTTAACTTTTTAAAAAGGTTTAGCTTTATTTTTTACATAAATTCTTTATTTTCTTTACGATTTTTATTAATTATATTTAATGGATTATATTTCATTTGCATTTTTTATTTTTTTACATTTTATATTTTGGAATATTATATATATATATATATATATATATATATATATATATATATATATATATATATAATTTATTATAATTTATTTATTATATTTTATTATTTTTGTTTATTTGTATGCTTTTATAACATAAAAGCCGGAAGCTTTTACAAATAAAATGTTTACGTCTTTGGGACGAGTCGTTTTTTTTGTTTGAGTTATTCTTGAGTTAAAGAAAACACGAGGCGAGAGCGGAACTCTGAAGGTTTCGTCAGAAGGGCGAGTTATTGGGGCGTGTGCCTAACGACACGCTTTCCAGTCTATACGGAAAGCACACTGTTCCAGGAAGCACGTGTCGTCATGTAAAGGGTGGAAAGGGTGGAGTCCGGCGTCAGTAGTAAAGTAAATACAAATGTTTATACAGTGTAACCTAGAGGTGACAACGCGGTGAAATCCATCGCATGGTTACAGGAGATGTAAACACAATCCCTACAATCTCATGTCAACTTTCATGTGTTCATGTCACTTCAAAAGTCTTTATAAAGCTTCGACATTCATTGTAATAATTCCCGGGGATCCCGCCATGGAAGTCCTTATTCAGGCACTTCCTGTTATAAGGTGACAACGCTCTGTCCTTGTGTGGAAAAGTCACATGAGTGCCAAACAGTTGTCACAATAGTCCTTTAATAGTAACTAAAGTAATAAGGATACAAAATTTATCAAATGTGTTTTGGAGGCCAACGATCCTCCGACAACAATGTAGCAAAATGTATCTAACTGGATTCTGGTGGAAGGAACAATTCTCAGGTGACTGCGTCTGGATTGGCTGGGTATTGTGCGAGTAACAACCAAATATAATCAGGAAATGGGGTAAAGAAAGGCATGTCCCCTTCCGTGTTCACATGTACTCTGTAGAGGAAGACACGTCTCCTACGTTAACATGTACCCTGTAGAGGAAGTCAGGTCCCCTTCTACATTCACATGTACTCTGTAGAGGAAGACATGTCTCCTACATTCACATGTACTCTGTAGAGGAAGACACGTCTTTTACATTCACATGTACTCTGTAGAGGAAGACACGTCTTTTACATTCACATGTACTCTGTAGAGGAAGACACGTCTTTTACATTCACATGTACTCTGTAGAGGAAGACATATCTCCTACATTCACATGTACTCTGTAGAGGAAGACATGTCTCCTACATTCACATGTACTCTGTAGAGGAAGACATGTCTCCTACATTCATATGTACTCTGTAGAGGAAGACATGTCCCCTTCCGTGTTCACATGTACTGTGTAGAGGAAGTCAGGTCCCCTTCTACATTCACATGTACTCTGTAGAGGAAGGCATGTACCCTTCTACATTCACATGTACTCTGTAGAGGAAGGCATGTACCCTTCTACATTCACATGTACTCTGTATAGGAAGTCATGTCCCCTTCTACATTCACATGTACTCTGTAGAGGAAGTCAGGTCCCCTTCTACATTCACATGTACTCTGTATAGGAAGGCATGTCCCCTTCATTCACATGTACTCTGTAGAGGAAGACATGCCCCCTTCATTCACATGTACTCTGTAGAGGAAGACACGTCTCCTACATTCACATGTACTCTGTAGAGGAAGGCATGTACCCTTCTACATTCACATGTACTCTGTATAGGAAGGCATGTCCCCTTCATTCACATGTACTCTGTAGAGGAAGACACGTCTCCTACATTCACATGTACTCTGTAGAGGAAGACACGTCTCCTACATTCACATGTACTCTGTAGAGGAAGACGTGTCCCCTTCTACATTCACATGTACTCTGTAGAGGAAGATTCGTCTCCTACATTCACATGTACTCTGTAGAGGAAGACACGTCTCCTACATTCACATGTACTCTGTAGAGGAAGTCAGGTCCCCTTCTACATTCATATGTACTCTGTAGAGGAAGACATGTCCCCTTCCGTGTTCACATGTACACTATAGAGGAAGGCATGTCCCCTTCCGTGTTCACATGTACTCTGTAGAGGAAGGCATGTCTTCTACATTCACATGTACTCTGTAGAGGAAGGCATGTACCCTTCTACATTCACATGTACTCTGTAGAGGAAGGCATGTACCCTTCTACATTCACATGTACTCTGTAGAGGAAGACATGTCTCCTACATTCACATGTACTCTGTATAGGAAGTCAGGTCCCCTTCTACATTCACATGTACTCTGTATAGGAAGGCATGTCCCCTTCATTCACATGTACTCTGTAGAGGAAGACACGTCGCCTACATTCACATGTACTCTGTAGAGGAAGACACGTCTTCTACATTCACATGTACTTGGTAGTGGAAGACACGTCTTCTACATTCACATGTACTCTGTAGAGGAAGGCATGTCTCCTACATTCACATGTACTCTGTAGAGGAAGGCATGTCTCCTACATTCACATGTACTCTGTAGAGGAAGACATGTCTCCTACATTCACATGTACTCTGTAGAGGAAGACATGTCTCCTACATTCACATGTACTCTGTAGAGGAAGGCATGTCTCCTACATTCACATGTACTCTGTAGAGGAAGACATGTCTCCTACATTCACATGTACTCTGTAGAGGAAGACATGTCTCCTACATTCACACGTACTTGGTAGTGGAAGACACGTCTTCTACATTCACATGTACTCTGTAGAGGAAGGCATGTCTCCTACATTCACATGCACTCTGTAGAGCAAGACACGTCTCCTACATTCACATGTACTTGGTAGTGGAAGACACGTCTTCTACATTCACATGTACTCTGTAGAGGAAGACACGTCTCCTACATTCACATGCACTCTGTAGAGCAAGACACGTCTTCTACATTCACATGTACTCTGTAGAGGAAGACATGTCCCCTTCCATGTTCACATGTACTCGGTAGTGGAAGACACGTCTTCTACATTCACATGTACTCTGTAGAGGAAGACACGTCTTTTACATTCACATGTACTCTGTAGAGGAAGACACGTCTTTTACATTCACATGTACTCTGTAGAGGAAGACACGTCTTTTACATTCACATGTACTCTGTAGAGGAAGACATATCTCCTACATTCACATGTACTCTGTAGAGGAAGACATGTCTCCTACATTCACATGTACTCTGTAGAGGAAGACATGTCTCCTACATTCATATGTACTCTGTAGAGGAAGACATGTCCCCTTCCGTGTTCACATGTACTGTGTAGAGGAAGTCAGGTCCCCTTCTACATTCACATGTACTCTGTAGAGGAAGGCATGTACCCTTCTACATTCACATGTACTCTGTAGAGGAAGGCATGTACCCTTCTACATTCACATGTACTCTGTATAGGAAGTCATGTCCCCTTCTACATTCACATGTACTCTGTAGAGGAAGTCAGGTCCCCTTCTACATTCACATGTACTCTGTATAGGAAGGCATGTCCCCTTCATTCACATGTACTCTGTAGAGGAAGACATGCCCCCTTCATTCACATGTACTCTGTAGAGGAAGACACGTCTCCTACATTCACATGTACTCTGTAGAGGAAGGCATGTACCCTTCTACATTCACATGTACTCTGTATAGGAAGGCATGTCCCCTTCATTCACATGTACTCTGTAGAGGAAGACACGTCTCCTACATTCACATGTACTCTGTAGAGGAAGACACGTCTCCTACATTCACATGTACTCTGTAGAGGAAGACGTGTCCCCTTCTACATTCACATGTACTCTGTAGAGGAAGATTCGTCTCCTACATTCACATGTACTCTGTAGAGGAAGACACGTCTCCTACATTCACATGTACTCTGTAGAGGAAGTCAGGTCCCCTTCTACATTCATATGTACTCTGTAGAGGAAGACATGTCCCCTTCCGTGTTCACATGTACACTATAGAGGAAGGCATGTCCCCTTCCGTGTTCACATGTACTCTGTAGAGGAAGGCATGTCTTCTACATTCACATGTACTCTGTAGAGGAAGGCATGTACCCTTCTACATTCACATGTACTCTGTAGAGGAAGGCATGTACCCTTCTACATTCACATGTACTCTGTAGAGGAAGACATGTCTCCTACATTCACATGTACTCTGTATAGGAAGTCAGGTCCCCTTCTACATTCACATGTACTCTGTATAGGAAGGCATGTCCCCTTCATTCACATGTACTCTGTAGAGGAAGACACGTCGCCTACATTCACATGTACTCTGTAGAGGAAGACACGTCTTCTACATTCACATGTACTTGGTAGTGGAAGACACGTCTTCTACATTCACATGTACTCTGTAGAGGAAGGCATGTCTCCTACATTCACATGTACTCTGTAGAGGAAGGCATGTCTCCTACATTCACATGTACTCTGTAGAGGAAGACATGTCTCCTACATTCACATGTACTCTGTAGAGGAAGACATGTCTCCTACATTCACATGTACTCTGTAGAGGAAGGCATGTCTCCTACATTCACATGTACTCTGTAGAGGAAGACATGTCTCCTACATTCACATGTACTCTGTAGAGGAAGACATGTCTCCTACATTCACACGTACTTGGTAGTGGAAGACACGTCTTCTACATTCACATGTACTCTGTAGAGGAAGGCATGTCTCCTACATTCACATGCACTCTGTAGAGCAAGACACGTCTCCTACATTCACATGTACTTGGTAGTGGAAGACACGTCTTCTACATTCACATGTACTCTGTAGAGGAAGACACGTCTCCTACATTCACATGCACTCTGTAGAGCAAGACACGTCTTCTACATTCACATGTACTCTGTAGAGGAAGACATGTCCCCTTCCATGTTCACATGTACTCGGTAGTGGAAGACACGTCTTCTACATTCACATGTACTCTGTAGAGGAAGACATGTCTCCTTCCATGTTCACATGTACTCTGTAGAGGAAGACACGTCTTCTACATTCACATGTACTCTGTAGAGGAAGTCAGGTGAAATCTGTAGTCACCACGAGGTATATAGAAGCCTCGGAGACATGCTGAAAATCTCTCATTCATCATGCAGAGCAGAGGGAAAATCGAATGTAATAAAAGGAAACCCTGAAGAAATTTTGGCTTACCCAAGACATAGGACAGAATTAAGTTCCAGCCGGTCGTGAATGCCCAGATCTCGCCCACGGTCACATAGCTGTACAGGTAGGCAGAGCCGGTCCTGGGGACTCGCGCTCCAAACTCTGCGTAGCACAACCCGGCGAGCACGGAGGAGAGGGCTGCCGCCAGGAAGCACAGGACGATGGCGGGACCGGCTTTCTCATTGGCGACCTCACCAGCCAGAACGTAGACCCCGGCGCCCAGCGTGCTGCCCACCCCCAGGGCTATAAGGTCCAGTGTGGTCAGGCATCGGGCGAAGCACGATTCTTCATTGTTGAGATCCATAACTCTCCTTCGGATCAGCTTCTTCCCAAACCTGAGCAAACCTCCGCCACTCATCTTCTGGGTGATTAGTGAGGGTTATACAAAGCGAATAATTCCTAGAGAAGAGCGAGGAGAAAAATGTGCGTTGGTGGTTTATGCTACTAATTCTGGAGGGAAGACAGAAAAAAAAGGCGGTTAGAGAGTGACAGAGGAGAGCTTTATGTATAGAGCCTCCAGGGGGCGGGGTCAACAAACTCTTCCATTCATATCTAATGTAGCAAGCAGCCTCCCCGGCATCCCCTTAGATGGGCATACCCCTGGTTCCTTTCCTGGATACATTGTATCAGTCAAGCTCAATGTCCAGTACATTGTATCAGTCAAGCTCAATGTCCAGTACATTGTATCAGCCAAGCTCAATGTCCAGTACATTGTATCAGCCAAGTTCAATGTCCAGTACATTGCATCAGCCAAGCTCAATGTCCAGTACATAGTATCGGGCAAGTTCAATGTCCAGTACATTGTATCAGTCAAGTTCAATGTCCAGTACATTGTATCAGTCAAGCTCAATGTCCAGTACATTGTATCAGTCAAGCTCAATGTCCAGTACATTGTATCAGCCAAGCTCAATGTCCAGTACATTGTATCAGCCAAGTTCAATGTCCAGTACATTGCATCAGCCAAGCTCAATGTCCAGTACATAGTATCGGGCAAGTTCAATGTCCAGTACATAGTATCAGTCAAGCTCAATGTCCATTACATTGCATCAACCAAGCTCAATGACCAGTACATTGTATCAGCCAAGTTCAATGTCCAGTACATTGCATCAACCAAGCTCAATGACCAGTACATTGTATCGAGCAAGTTCAATGTCCAGTACATTGTATCAGTCAAGCTCAATGTCCAGTACATAGTATCGGGCAAGTTCAATGTCCAGTACATTGTATCAGCCAAGCTCAATGTCCAGTACATTGTATCGGCCAAGTTCAATGTCCAGTACATTGTATCAGCCAAGTTCAATGTCCAGTACATTGTATCAGCCAAGTTCAATGTCCAGTACATTGTATCAGCCAAGCTCAATGTCCAGTACATAGTATCGGGCAAGTTCAATGTCCAGTACGTAGTATCGGGCAAGTTCAATGTCCAGTACATAGTATCTGGCAAGTTCAATGTCCAGTACATTGTATCGGCCAAGTTCAATGTCCAGTACATTGTATCGGGCAAGTTCAATGTCCAGTACATTGTATCGAGCAAGCTCAATGTCCAGTACATTGTATCGAGCAAGTTCAAAGTCCAATACATTGTATCGGGCAAGCTCAATGTCCAGTACATTGTATCAGCCAAGCTCAATGTCCAGTACATTGTATCAGCCAAGCTCAATGTCCAGTACATTGTATTGGGCAAGTTCAATATCCAGTACATTGCATCGGGCAAGTTGAGTGCTGGTGGGGATCCTCAGAAGAGAAGGAGCAGAGAGCGCTGGTGGGGAACACCAGAAGAAAAGGAAGGAGCAGAGAGCGCTGGTGGGGAACCCCAGAAGAGAAGGAAGGAGCAGAGTGCGCTGGTGGGGGACCCCAGAAGAGAAGGAAGGAGCAGAGAGCGCTGGTGGGGGACCCCAGAAGAGAAGGAGCAGAGAGCGCTGGTGGGGGACCCCAGAAGAGAAGGAGCAGAGAGCGCTGGTGGGGAGCCCCAGAAGAGAAGGAAGGAGCAGAGAGCGCTGGTGGGGAGCCCCAGAAGAGAAGGAGCACAGAGCCCTGGTGGGGAACCACAAAAGAGAAGGAAGGAGCAGAGAGCGCTGGTGGGGGACCCCAGAAGAGAAGGAAGGAGCCAAGAGCGCTGGTGGGGAACCCCAGAAGAGAAGGAAGGAGCAGAGTGCGCTGGTGGGGGACCCAAGAAGAAAAGGAGCAGAGAGCGCTGGTGGGGAACCCCAGAAGAGAAAGAGTCGAGAGCGCTAGTGGGGGACCCCAGAAGAGAAGGAGCAGAGAGCACTGGTGGGGGACCTCAGAAGAGGAGGAGCAGAGAGCGCTGGTGGGGAACCCCAGAAGAGACGGAAGGAGCAGAGAGCGCTGGTGGGGGACCCCAGAAGAGAAGGAGCACAGAGCCCTGGTGGGGAACCACAAAAGAGAAGGACCCGAGAGCGCTAGTGGGTGATACCAGAAGAGAAGGAGCAGAGAGCACTGGTGGGGGAACCCTAGAAGAGAAGAAGGAGAGAGCACTTTTGGGAGGCCCCAGAAGAAATGGAGAAGAGCGCTGGTGGGGGACCCCAGAAGAGAAGGAGCAGAGAGCGCTGGTTGGGGACCCCAGAAGAGAAGAAGCAGAGAGCCCTGGTTGGGGACCGCAGAAGAGAAGGAGCAGAGAGCGCTGGTGGGGGACCCCAGAAGAGAAGGAGCAGAGAGCGCTGGTGGGGGACCCCAGAAGAGAAGGAGCAGAGATCGCTGGCGGGGGACTCCAGAAGAGAAGGAGTAGAGAGCGCTGGTGGGGAACCCCAGAAGAGAAGGAGCAGAGAGCGCTGGTTGGGGACCCCAGAAGAGAAGGAGCAGAGAGCGCTAGTGGGGGACCCCAGAAGAGAAGGAGCAGAGAGCACTGGTGGGGGACCTCAGAAGAGGAGGAGCAGAGAGCGCTGGTGGGGAACCCCAGAAGAGACGGAAGGAGCAGAGAGCGCTGGTGGGGGACCCCAGAAGAGAAGGAGCACAGAGCCCTGGTGGGGAACCACAAAAGAGAAGGAGCCGAGAGCGCTAGTGGGGGACCCCAGAAGAGAAGGAGCAGAGAGCACTGGTGGGGGAACCCTAGAAGAGAAGAAGAAGAGAGCACTTTTGGGAGGCCCCAGAAGAAAAGGAGAAGAGCGCTGGTGGGGGACCCCAGAAGAAAAGGAGCAGAGCGCTAGTGGGGGACATTAGAAGATTAGGACCAGAGAGCACTGGTGGGGGACTCCAGAAGAGAAGGAGTAGAGAGCGCTGGTGGGGAACCCCAGAAGAGAAGGAGCAGAGAGCGCTGGTTGGGGACCCCAGAAGAGAAGGAGCAGAGAGCGCTAGTGGGGGACCCCAGAAGAGAAGGAGCAGAGAGCACTGGTGGGGGACCTCAGAAGAGGAGGAGCAGAGAGCGCTGGTGGGGAACCCCAGAAGAGACGGAAGGAGCAGAGAGCGCTGGTGGGGGACCCCAGAAGAGAAGGAGCAGAGAGCACTGGTGGGGGACTCGAGAAGAGAAGGAGCAGAGAGCGCTGGTGGGGAACCCCAGAAGAGAAGGAGCAGAGAGCGCTGGTGGGGAACCCCAGAAGAGAAGGAGCAGAGAACGCTGGTTGGGGACCCCAGAAGAGAAAGAGCAGAGAGCGCTGGCGCGGGACTCCTGAAGAGGAGTAGAGAGCGCTGGTGGGGACCCCAGAAGAGAAGGAGTAGAGAGCGCTGGTGGGGAACCCCAGAAGAGAAGGAGCAGAGAGCGCTGGTTGGGGACCCCAGAAGAGAAGGAGCAGAGAGCGCTGGCGCGGGACTCCAGAAGAGGAGTAGAGAGCGCTGGTGGGGACCCCAGAAGAGAAGGAGTAGAGAGCGTTGGTGGGGAACCCCAGAAGAGAAGGAGCAGAGAGCACTGGTGGGGAACCCCAGAAGAGAAGGAGCAGAGAGCGCTGGTTGGGGACCCCAGAAGAGAAGGAGCAGAGAGCGCTGGCGCGGGACTCCAGAAGAGGAGTAGAGAGCGCTGGTGGGGACCCCAGAAGAGAAGGAGCAGAGAGCGCTGGCGCGGGACTCCAGAAGAGGAGTAGAGAGCGCTGGTGGGGACCCCAGAAGAGAAGGAGCAGAGAGCGCTGGCGCGGGACTCCAGAAGAGGAGTAGAGAGCGCTGGTGGGGACCCCAGAAGAGAAGGAGTAGAGAGCGTTGGTGGGGAACCCCAGAAGAGAAGGAGCAGAGAGCACTGGTTGGGGACCCCAGAAGAGAAGGAGCAGAGAGCGCTGGCGCGGGACTCCAGGAGAGGAGTAGAGAGCGCTGGTGGGGACCCCAGAAGAGAAGGAGTAGAGAGCGTTGGTGGGGAACCCCAGAAGAGAAGGAGCAGAGAGCACTGGTGGGGAACCCCAGAAGAGAAGGAGCAGAGAGCGCTGGTTGGGGACCCCAGAAGAGAAGGAGTAGAGAGCGTTGGTGGGGAACCCCAGAAGAGAAGGAGCAGAGAGCACTGGTGGGGAACCCCAGAAGAGAAGGAGCAGAGAGCGCTGGTTGGGGACCCCAGAAGAGAAGGAGAAGAGAGCGCTGGCGCGGGACTCCAGAAGAGGAGTAGAGAGCGCTGGTGGGGACCCCAGAAGAGAAGGAGTAGAGAGCGCTGGCGCGGGACTCCAGAAGAGGAGTAGAGAGCGCTGGTGGGGACCCCAGAAGAGAAGGAGCAGAGAGCGCTGGCGCGGGACTCCAGAAGAGGAGTAGAGAGCGCTGGTGGGGACCCCAGAAGAGAAGGATCAGAGAGTGCTGGCGGGGGGACTCCAGAAGAAAAGGAGCAGAGAGCGCCTGGTAGGGGGCCCCAGAGGAGGAGCAGAGAGAGCTGGGGGGGGGGCCCCAGAGGAGGAGCATAGACTGCTAGCCGGGTGTGAATGGGGGCTCAGACAGATTTCCCTTCATCTCCTCTACTTATGACAACCCAAACATTTCCTCTCACCCCCTGCATTCGTGACACGGGGACAAAGAGGGTGAATCTACATTGCGGGGACACAGACTGAGATGAAAACATGAAAGCTGAAGCTTAAAGTCTTAGTAGCATGTTGATGGGGGTGGGGGAGGTAAAATATAAAAACGGTCAGAATGTCTGCGCCGGCGCTCACCGGATCGCACCGCGGACAGAGGAGAGACATCTGACTGGTGATTATCACCAATGATCCATGGTCTGCGTCTCTCCGGAGTAATATGGAAAACTCCAACCGCCATTATCTCCGGCCAGAGCCAACCGCCGATCAATAGAGGAATACGGGAAATAAATGATAGCTCAGAGAGGTCATCAATATCACTTACTGCTGTCACCAGGATGGGGCGCTCTTCCCCAATCATCCCTGATAATACTTTACACATCAGCATTAAAGTGGACCGGACATCACATAGACTTCTGTGCTGTGTAATGAGTCAGTGAGAGTTTATCACAGTACAATGCATTCATCTTCCTTCTCTCCAGGAGGACGGAGCCATCTTTGTTCAGGCATCATCCAGGACCACCATCTAAATACGGGAGTCAGATTCCCCTTTTTGAAATGTCAATCATGTAAATCCCGGTGTCTGTGCAGTTCTTGGGTGTTCACAAACGTCTGACACAGATCAGTCCCTGCTGCAGCCTCTCATCTTGTGACTTTCTACAAAGTTACAGTGTACAGTCTGATCACTGGGGGAGGGGAGACTGAGGAAATGCTTCCCCCTCCTTCTGCTACAAAGCTACAATGTACAGTCTGATCACTGTGGGAGGGGAGACTGAGGAAATGCTTCCCCCTCCTTCTGCTACAAAGCTACAATGTACAGTCTGATCACTGGGGGAGGGGAGACTGAGGAAATGCTTCCCCCTCCTTCTGCTACAAAGCTACAATGTACAGTCTGATCACTGGGGGAGGGGAGACTGAGGAAATGCTTCCCCCTCCTTCTGCTACAAAGCTACAATGTACAGTCTGATCACTGTGGGAGGGGAGACTGAGGAAATGCCTCCTCCCCCTTCTACAAGGTTGCAATGTACAGTCTGATCACTGTGGGAGGGGAGACTGAGAAAATGCCTCCCCCTCTTTCTACAAAGTTACAGGACATCTGAGGACCCCCCGCCCACTCAGGACTTCTGAGGACCCCCCGCTCAGGACTTCTGAGGACCCCCCGCTCAGGACTTCTGAGGACCCCCCCTGCTCAGGACGTCTGAGGACCCCCCCTGCTCAGGACGTCTGAGGACCTCCGCTCAGGACTTCTGAGGACCTCCCCCCTCAGTACTTCTGAGAACCCCCCCCCCCCCCCCCACTCAGGATTTCTGAGGACCCGCGCTCAGGATTGCTGAGGACCTCCCCCCCTCAGGACTTCTGAGGAGCCCATCCCCGCTCAGGACTTGTGAGGACCTCTGAGGATGCCCACTCAGGACTTCTGAGGACCTCCCCCCTCAGGACTTCTAAGGACCTCCCCCCTCAGGACTTCTAAGGACCCCCCCCCACTCAGGATTTCTGAGGACCCGCGCTCAGGACTGCTGAGGACCTCCCCCCCTCAGGACTTCTGAGGAGCCCATCCCCGCTCAGGACTTGTGAGGACCTCTGAGGATGCCCGCTCAGGACTTCTGAGGACCTTCCCCCTCAGGACTTCTGAGGACCCGCGCTCAGGACTTCTAAGGACCTCCCCCCCTCAGGACTTCTGAGAACCCCCCCCCCCCCACTCAGGATTTCTGAGGACCCGCGCTCAGGACTGCTGAGGACCTCCCCCCCTCAGGACTTCTGAGGACCTCCCCCCCTCAGGACTTCTGAGGATGCCCCGCTCAGGACTTCATCAGACCATTACTCAAGTCATTCATTTAATTAAATCAGCAAATTTATACTTGTGAGGAAAGTATCCAAATCACACACATATATCATTTTTTTTTTAAACATAGAATTAAAAAATGATTATTACGAATATATACTGTGTATATGTATGTTAATGTAATTACTAGAGCCTATATATATATATATATACACACATACTCTATGGATTCTATAGATTATCTCCATGATTAGAGATCCATGAAAGGTAAAGGAGTTGCAGAGGGACGGATACAGAGAATTATACAAACTGTGTAAAATAGAAGTGAAAAGAATTCTTTTTTTATTTTTATTTTTTACATTGAAGGGGTTAGGAGTCGGGAGTGTCAGAGCGATCCATGCGTGTGACAGGAAGACAAAGGGGGCCGTCACCATCCCCCGCCCGCTCTATGATGGGGTCATCTTTTCCCAGCATTGTTCAGCAAACATTGAGAGGTGATGGACATGCAGTGCACAGAGCGTGGCCCTCCATATAATGTATGCAGAATTTTTACTTGAGTAAATAAATATTCTAGATGTCATAAACAAAACAAAAAAAAAAAAACACAGGAGAAATCTTAGAAGTCCCTCATTTTATTCGACAAGAATACCGGACAAAGATGGAAACGTCAGTCTTTGTGGTGGATCGTGCTACGACCCCTTTAGGGAGACAACCCTGGGACATTATTCCCCTTATAGCTCCATGCGGTTGTCTTGCTGTATATTTCTATCCAATAATCACATCTGCCTGTATGATGAAGTTTAGTTGCATGTGAATGTGAGGGCAAAATACAATTCCTGGCCAAATAAAAAGTCACCACCTGGAATTAACTAAGCAACTAACTTATTCCCATGGAGAATCTTTGGGATGTGCTGGAGAAGGCTTTGCGCTCCGACTCTCCCATCATCAATACAAGATCTTGGTAAAAAAATGAATGCAACACTGGACGGAAAAAAGTCCCCTCTTTTCAGAGACTGGGCTGCAGGTCTGCATGGCTGTCGTCCCAGAAGGAAGCCTCTTCTAAAGATGATGGACAAGAAAGCCTGCAAACAGTTTGCTGAAGACAAGCAGACTAAGGACATGGATTACTGAACCGTCTCCTGTGCTCTGATGAGACCAAGATAAACTTATTTGGTGTCAGATGGTGTCAGGCGTGTGTGGGGGCAACCAGGTGAGGAGTACAAAGACAAGTGTGTCTTCCTACAGTCAAGCATGGTGGTGGGAGTGTCATGGTCTGGGGCTGCATGAGTGCTGCCGGCACTGGGGAGCTACAGATCATTGAGGGAACCATGAATGCCAACATGTACTGTGACATACTGAAGCAGAGCATGATCCCCTCCCTTCAGAGACTGGGGGGCAGGGCAGTATTCCAACATAACGACCCCAAACACCTCCAAGACGACCACTGCCTTGCTAAAGAAGCTGAGGGTAAAGGTGATGGACTGGCCAAGCATGTCTCCAGTCCTAAACCCTATTGAGCATCTGTGGGGAATAAGATTGGTCTTCCTGTGGATGAATCCTGAGAGTCTTTTAAACACAACGCACATTATTGTTGATTGTCTGGTAAGCAGATTTGGTTGTATCACGGTGGTGCGGTGTGCTTTATCCACACACAAGCTGGTGGAGGACCTTCATCTCTACATCCGTCCTTTCATCTCTAATCAACTATTTTCAACTAGGAGCGCTGCCTATGGACGTATAATAAAAAAAAAATAAAACCACTTCTGGACCGGTAGATTACCCCCCTAATGACCAGGCCATTTTTGCGATTCGGCACTACGTTACCTTAACAGACAATCGCGCGGTCGTGCGACGCCGCACCCAAATAAAATTGATGTTTTTTTTCCACAAATAGCACTTTCTTTTGGTGGTATTTGATCACCTGTGTGATTTTTATCTTTTGCGCTATAAACAATAAAAGAGCGACAATTTGGGAAAAAAAAAATTAATATGTTTCCACTTTCTGCTATATAACATTCCCAAAAAAAAAAAAAATAAAAATAAAAAAACGTAAAAATCTATTTTTTCATCCCTTTAGGCCAATTTGTTTTCTGCTACATATTTTTGGTAAAAAAAAAAAAAAAATTGCAATAAGCGTATTTTGATTGGTTTGCGCAAAAAAGTTATCATGTCTAAAAACTAGGGGAAAGATTTATGTCATTTTTTTTTTTTTTTTACTAGTAATGGCGGCAATCAGCGATTTTTAGCGGGACTGCGACATTGCGGCAGACAGATCGGACCCCTGACTGACATTTTTGACACTTTTGGGGGGACCGGTGACATTACTACAGTAATCAGTGCTAAAAATATGTACTGTCACTGTACTAATGACACTGGCAGGGAAGGGGTTAACCAAACACAGGAAGATAGACCGCACACCGAAGTGAAGATCAAATGGACTTTATTGAACAAAAATAATGTTCCATGGTACAGACATCAAGAACACATGAACAGGAGCAGTTGACGCGTTTCACAAACTAAATTTGCTTACTCGGGTAAGGGGTTGACCTGGGGGTGATCAAAGGGTTAAGTGTGAGCCTAGGGAGGTGTTTTCTAACTGTATGGGGTGGGACTTGTGAAATGATCATAGAGACCTGTGATCCGCACTCTGTGATCATTTCAGAGAGAAGAACGGTCAGCTGTGTTTACAACAGCAGACCGGCGTTCTCTCTCAGCGGGGAGAGCATCCCCACTGCCTAGTGGGGGCGGGAGCGTGCTACCCCCCAGCACCACGCACACAACCGACATACCCCTACAATGTTTCACGTAGACCTGCGTTCTCTCTCAGTGGGGAGCGATCGCGGGTGCCCAGCGGCAATCCCTCCTGCCCACCCCGTGGATCGGCATCCCCGCTGATTAGTGGGGGGCACGCTCGCCCCCAGGAGCGCTTACGCAAACTGCTGTACAGGTACCGCGGTTCGTGCAGCCGAGCCACCCTGCTGCAGTATATAGTGGGCAAGTGGTTAATGAAGACAGGAATGTGCAGGAAAGCCGCAGCAAAATCAAAGCTTGGCGGACTATTTACCATAACCCGGCTAATGGCGTTCACCTATTCTAGACAGGGAGAAAAATATCGCAGTGCATAGGAGGAGGCGAGGGGGCGAGAGGGCGGGTCAGGGGAACAACCATTTAGTAATAAAAAAATAAATAGTTAACATTCTCAGTGTGGCAGAAGAACGTTCTAGGTAACGTTCTCAGTGTGGCAGAAGAACGTTCTCAGTGTGGCAGAAGAACGTTCTCAGTGTGGCAGAAGAACGTTCGCAGTGTGGCAGAAGAACGTTCTCAGTGTGGCAGAAGAACGTTCTCAGTGTGGCAGAAGAACGTTCTAGTTAACGTTCTCAGTGTGGCAGAAGAAGACCCAATTATCATCAATAAAGGACATATAGTTCTTCTCATTTTAAAATTTGTTTAAAAATGTTACAGATCGGGAGGATGGAATGCCGCAAATTAAACCCGGCTCCCAGGAAGCGGCGTTTATGACTCATGTCGGTGTATTTGGGGTCCTCGAGCCTCCGAAAAAATTCAATCATTTCTATGCGGCTTCTGCTCCTCCTGTGAAAGTGGCTGCAGGCCGCTGTAAGTCAGGGAAACAGATGAGAAATGTCATCCAACGGTTTCCGAGAGACATCAATCACCACCTCAGCGCCACACAGTGTATGATCTGCACACCAAAAGGAAAAATGTCAGCCGTTTAGTTCCGATTATAACAAAACGAGAAGGTTGCAATGGTGTACAATGAAAATTAAAATAAAAGGCAGGTTTCATCCAACCACTGGCTTGTATACAATTTTGGGGCAATTTTTAGGCATTTTGCCAAGGCACCCCTGAAGAAACCTCAAGGCACCCTGGTTGAAAAAGGCTGCTTTAGATAACCCTGCAGAGCACGCAGGTCACATCGCTGGATTTCTGGCAGGATCAGCATGTATGCTTTGTTCTTAACAGATAACAAAACACTTTTATGCCTCGTTTCCACAGAGTGGTACGGTACAGCTCGGTTCAGAACGGCACGGCTCGGTTCAGTACGGTACGGTTCAGAACGGTACACCTTGCGTTTCCACTGCCAATAGTACCCTTTCATGATAGGCGTGGTGTAGTCGGAAAGCTGTGATGGACTATTCTCTGTCAACCAATCAAAGTTCTACAGAGTGTAGCTCCACCCTGTTGGTACGGTAATAATGTGCTTGGTACCCCAACGAAAGGGTACCAAAAAAGTGGTGCGGTACGGTTCGGGACTAGGGTACCATTCACAATGGAAACGGCAAAAATTGGGCAACGAACCGTACCAGAACGCTCAGTGAAAACAAGCCATAAGTGGTATAATTTATCAAACCATAAAATTTATTGGTAAAAGTTTAATTTAGCCGTGCAGCAAAATCCTAGGAAGATAAGACTCACAAATCACAAGGGACGGCCACAGTCTACATCCATCCAGCTGTCATCGCTCCGCAGATCTTCAGTAGCTTTAGTAATCTAGCACTGGATACAGTTAAACAAATGAAAGATCCCAGAACTACGAGCCCAATGCACCTTCCTGTTATTTACACGGCAGCAGCGTTGGCTAAAGCCAATCCGTTCTCCATACAGGACACACGTATGGAGAATCTATTCTCTATACATGACACTCAGGACATCTCCGGTCCCTCATACATTTGGGCTCCTACAATGAATATCTGCCATGGCTAGCATTTGTCTCTTCAGTTCCAAATAAATAGAGAGGAACAGAACACGACGCAGATGCAAGATTAGATGCAATCTGTCATTGCCAAAAAGCGGTAATTGCATCTGGATATATCCTGGACATCTCCTGCCTAGGATGGGTGAAGGAGCCGCTCATACAGGAAACAGAAGCTCATCTGTAACTGCGGCTGGAAAAAAAAGAAGGCATCAGACTTATTACTACTACTAAACAGGAAAGCCACATCCTGCAAAACAGCAGAAGCCCTCCACCATGAGGTCCAGCAATTGGTAAAGGAAAATTGTATGATAAATGTGCTCTGAGGATGAATCACCATTGATGTAGTAGGTTGTAAGACATAATAAAAGGTTTTCTGGATGGTCAAGAGGGACATTTCAATAAAGGACAACTGTATCACAAACAAAATGGAGCAGAGGAACATCCCCACGGCATGCGAGACCAATATATATGTGAGGAGTGTATGAATAATATAGGGATTGGAGTTCACAGGGAGAGTACCACCCAAGAGGCCTACTAACATAAAATGAGAACCATTAGCACCTCACACCAGCATCAATGGATGGGTACCAAGGTCCCCCAGGGACACTCTCTTCAGTGCACCCTGGTTCAAATGCTCCCTCTGTCTTAACGGGCAGAACTGCACAAGGTCCCAGGCCCACTACTTGACCTCTAATTAGGGACAGCAACCACCCATCTCTCAGGAGACTTCATGAGTGAAAACTAAATTCCTATCCAAGACAGTCACCAGATCTGGTGGAATCCTTCGCCATGTTCTCTTCACCTTGCGTCTTCCCAGACTTCAACTAAATTCAACACCCTAGCTCTTTCTTCATCCATTGTCAACCCTATCCAAGATGGTCATCAGCTCTGGTTATGATTTGGTTGCCATGTTCTCTTCACACACCTTTCTTCCACCACCTCTTGTAAACTACACATCTTCCCAAACTTCAACTAAATTCAACACCATAGCTCTTTCTTCATCCATTGTCAACCCTATCCAAGATGGTCACTAGCTCTGGTCATGACTCGATTGCCATTTTCTCTTCACACACCTTTGTTCCACCACCTCAAGTAAACTACACTTCTTCCGAACCTTCAACTAAATTCAACATCCGAGCTCTTTCTTCATCCATTGTCAACTCTATCCAAGATGGTCACCAGCTCTGGTCGTGACTCGATTACCATGTTCTCTTCACACACCTTTCTTCCACCACCTCATGTAAACTACACTTCTTCCCAAACTTCAACTAAATTTAACATCATAGCTCTTTCTTCATCCATTGCCAACTCTATCCAAGATGGTCACTAGCTCTGGTCATGACTCGATTGCCATGTTCTCTTCACACACCTTTCTTCCACCACCTCACATAAATTACACTTCTTCCCAAACTTCAACTAAATTCAACACTCTAGCTCTTTCTTCATCCATTGTCAACCCTATCCAAGATGGTCACCAGCTCTGGTCGTGACTCGGTTGCCATGTTCTCTTCACACACCTTTCTTCCACCACCTCAAGTAAACTACACTTCTTCCGAACCTTCAACTAAATTCAACATCCGAGGTCTTTCTTCATCCATTGTCAACCCTATTCAATCCCTATCCAAGATGGTCAACGGATCTGGTCGCGACTCGGTTGCCATGTTCTCTTTACCTTGCTTCTTCCACTACCTCAACCAACTACCCTGGGCCTTTCTTTAGCCAACCCCTTCCCCCTTTACCTTCAGACGGATCATTTTTGTGGTAAACCCATTTTACCTTGCATTGCAGAATAATTACCATTGACAGAGTGGGCTGTATGTCATAGTGAAGGCTTCCTCCATGAGAAACAGGCTAAAAAACGATAACTAAATTGCAATCCTAAAATAAAAAGGAAGAAGAGGAACATCCTCCAAAGAGTGTCAGGTAAGATGAAGTATAGAACGAGAGTATGGATAACATTGGGATTGGGATTCAGAGGGAATGTACTACACAAGAGAAGGAGAAGGCCTACCAAGGTAAAGTTAGATCTCCATCAACATACTGGATGCTCTGCATTAGCACCCCACAACCGCAGCAATGGATGGGTACCATGGGCTCGCAGGGACACTCTCCTCCCTCCATACACCCCGCTTCAAATGCTCCCTCTGTCCTCATGGGCAGAACCTCACAAGGCCCCAGGCCCTCTACTTGCTCTCTCATGACTCTACATAGTTACATAGTTACATAGTTAGTGAGGTTGAAAAAAGACATCAGTCCATCCAGTTCAACCTATGATGTGTGTGTGTGTGTTTGCTTTTAACCGTACATTGTATACCCCTGTATGTTGTACATTGTATACCCCTGTATGTTGTGGTCTTTAAGGTGCCCATCTAATAGTTTTTTGAAACTATCAATGCTCCCTGCTGATAAGACTGCTTGTGGAAGAGAATTCCACATCCTTACCGCCCTTACAGTGAAGAACCCCTTACGCATTTTAAGGTTAAACCGCCTTTCCTCTAGTTTTAGTGAGTGGCCACGTGTCTTATTGTATCTCCTTTCTCTGAATAGTTCCTTATGCTTGGGTCACCAGTACAGTATTTGTACATTGATATCATATCCCCCCTCAAACGTCTCTTCTCTAGAGAGAATAGGTTCAGTGCTTGTAGTCTTTCCTCATAGCTGATGTCCTCCATTCCCCTAATTATTTTTGTTGCCCTTCTCTGGACTCTTTCCAATTCCAGCACATCCTTCCTGAGGACCGGTGCCCAGAACTGGACAGCATACTCCAGATGTGGCCGGACAAGAGTCTTGTAGAGCGGGAGAATAATCTCTTTATTTCTGGAGTGAATCCCCTTTTTTATACATCCCAATATTCTGTTGGCTTTGCTTGCAGCTGCTTGGCATTGCATGCCACTGCCAAGCCTGTTGTCTACCAGTACCCCCAAGTCTTTTTCCATCCTAGACTCCCCCAGGGGTTCCCCCCCTAGTGAGTAGCTTGCTTTCTGGTTTCTGGCCCCCAAGTACATTACTTTACATTTATCAACATTAAAGCTCATCTGCCATGTAGTTGCCCACCCCGTTATTTTGTTCAGGTCCGCTTGTAAGGTTTCCACATCCTGTATAGAAGATATTGGCATGCTTAGTTTAGTATCGTCCGCAAATACTGAGATTGTACTCGATATCCCCTCCTCTAGATCATTTATGAATAAATTAAACAGGATTGGCCCCAGGACAGAACCCTGGGGGACCCCACTTTCCACCCCCGCCCAATCCGAGTACTCCCCATTAATCACCACCCTCTGTACTCTCCCCTGGAGCCAGTTCTCTATCCAGGTACTCACCTTATGGTCCATACCTACCTTCCTTAGTTTGTACAGTAAGCGTTTGTGGGGAACGGTGTCAAAGGCCTTTGCAAAGTCCAGATACACCACATCCACAGGCTTATCTTTATCTAGATGGCAGCTCACTTCATCGTAGAAGGTTAATAGATTGGTTTGGCAAGAACGATTTTTCATAAATCCATGCTGATTACTACTAATTATATTGTTTTCATTACTAAAGTCTTGTATGTGGTCCCTTAACATCCCCTCCAAAATCTTGCAGACTACAGATGTTAGGCTGACAGGTCTATAGTTACCCGGGATACACCTCGGCCCCTTTTTAAATATTGGTACTACATTGGCCTTTTTCCAATCTGCTGGCACCATACCTGTCTGTAAACTATCCTTAAAGATCAAGAATAATGGTCTGGCAATCACCTGGCTGAGCTCTTTAAGAACCCTTGGGTGCAAGCCATCCGGTCCCGGTGATTTATTTATGTTAAGTTTCTCAAGTCTGTCTTCTGTTAGCCATGGCGGCACTTCCTGAGGTGTGTTGTTTAGATTGGCCTTACAAGCTGGGTTCGTGTAGCCCCCCGATTCTTTTGTGAAGACTGAAGAGAAGAAATTATTTAACACTTCCGCCTTTTCCCTGTCCTCAGTGGCCATATTTCCTTTGTCATCTTTTATGGGGCCAATGTGTCCTGGCCTCGCTTTCTTACTGTTTATATACTTAAAGAACTTCTTGGGGTTCTTTTTACTCTCTTCCGCTATATGTCTCTCGTGTTCTATTTTAGCCGCCCTGATTTCATCTTTACATTTCTTATTACACTCTTTGTAGTGCTTAAATGCTGCCAATGACCCCTCAGTCTTGTATTTTTTGAAAGCCTTTCCTTTAGCACTAATATGCATTTTTATGTTGGAGTTTAGCCACCCAGGGTTTAATTTTGCTCTTTTAAATTTATTTCCCTTTGGAATGCACTGGTCAATCCCCTTGTTAAGTATGCTCTTGAAGCACTCCCATTTTTCCTCCGTGTTCTTTGTTCCCAGGGTTCTATCCCAATTGATATTTTCTAGCAGCGAGCGCAGTTTTGGGAAATTGGCTCTTTTGAAATTCAGCGTCCTTAAATTACCCCTCTGCTTCCTATTACTATAATTAATACTGAAACTTATTGACCTATGGTCACTGTTTCCTAAGTTCTCCCGTATTTCTATATCCGTGAGCAGGTCTCTAGTTAGGGACAGCAACCATCCATCTCTCTCCAGACTTCATGAGTGAGAACTAACAATTCCTATCCAAGATGGTCACCAGATCTGGTGGATTTCATCACCATGTTCTCTTCACCTTGCTTCTTACCAGACCTCAACTAAATTCAGCACCCTAGCCCTTTCTTTGTCCATTGTCAACCCTATCCAAGATGGTCACCAGATCTGGTGGACTCCATCACCATGTTCTCTTCACTTTGCTGCTTCACAGACCTCAACTAAATTCAGCACCCTAGAGTTTTCTTCATCCATTGTCAACCCTATCCAAGATGGTCACCAGATCTGGTGGACTCCATCACCATGTTCTCTTCACTTTGCTTCTTCACAGACCTCAACCAAATTCAACACCCTAGCGTTTTCTTCATCCATTGTCAACCCTATTCAAGATGGTCACCAGATCTAGTGGACTTCATCACCATGTTCTCTTCACTTTGGTTCTTCATAGACCTCAACCAAATTCAACACCCTAGCACTTTCCTCATGCATTCATGGACGACTTGGTTGCCATGTTCTCTTCATCTTCCAGTACCTCAACCAACTACCCTAGGCCTTTCTTCAGCCATTGTCAAACCCTACTCCCAACATATAGAACTCACCCACTGTTACAGGAAAAGCTTTTTAATGATCCCGGACTTTAAAAAATGATGTCCTGATTGACACCACCGCTACAGAAAGAAAAATATACAAAAACTTTAACTGGGTTTGCGGCACATCCTTACACACAGAAAAATAAATATGAATTTTTTTTATGTAATGCACCCCAATGTACAGACGGTCCAAGTGCGCTGCGGGGCGCTGCCCAGGTGCATTGGGAGTCCAAATGTTTTGCGCTGCAGTTGCAATATTAAGGTGCCTAAAGATCCTTCACAGAGCTCCAGAGACTAAAAATATATACTGTATATATATATATATATATATATATATATATTTTTTTTTTTTTTCTTTTTCTATTATTTTAGAAAAATAAAAATGAAATATAAATGGAAAAATCTGTAATCTAAAAGAAAATATATTAGATAAAAATATAATCTAAATTAAAAAATATAATATAAAAGAAAATACAGGTAAGTATAAAAATATAATCTAAATAAAAACATAATGGATGCAAGTATAATCTAAATAAAAATAAATATAATGGGTAAAAATATAATTTTAATGAAAATAAATCTAATAGATAAAACTATAATCTAAATGAAAATGAAAGCTAAAAATATAATCTAAATTGGGGATCTCCAAACTTCGACCCTCCAGCTGTTGCAGAACTACACGAAGCACTGAAAAACTCTGACATTCACAGACATTACTAGACGATGGGAATTGTCATAAAATGACAGTGATTTTATGATTTATCGGTTTGGTATTTTGGCCCTTTGTGTTCAGCTGCTTTTCATTATATATTTTATTTTCTGTGGTGCGCTGATTTTAGTTTCTGCTTCAATGATGGGAATTGTAGTTCCTGAACAACTGGAGGGTCATAGTTTGGAGACCCCTGATTTAAATAAAAAAAAATTAAATAATAGACAAAAATATAACAAAAAAAATAAATATCATGAAAAAAAAAAATATATGATCTAAATGAAAATAGATAAAACTATTTAGATTATAGTTCCTGAACAACTGGAGGGCCATAGTTTGGAGACCCCTGATTTAATTAAAAAAAATAAAATAGACAAAAATATAATAAAAAAATAGATATCATAAAAAAAAATAAAACTGAAATAAAAATAGATAAAACTATAATCTAAATGAAAATGATAGAAAAAAATATAATCTAAATCAGGGATCTCCAAACTTCGACCCTCCAGCTGTTGCACAACTACACGAGGCACTGAAAAACTCTGACATTCACAGATATTACAAGACGATGGGAATTGTCATAAATGACAGTGATTTTATGATTTTTCTGTTTGGGATTTGGTATTTTGGCCCTTAGTGTTCAGCTGCTTTTCATCACATATTTTATTTTCTGCGGTGCGCTGATTTTAGTTTCTGCTTCAATGATGGGAATTGTAGTTCCTGAACAACTGGAGGGCCATAGTTTTGAGACCCCTGATTTAAATAAAAAAAAATAAATAGTAGACAAAAATATAACAAAAAAATAAATATCATGAAATAAAAAATATAATCTAAATAAAAATAGATAAAACTATTTAGATTATAGTTCCTGAACAACTGGAGGGCCATAGTTTGGAGACCCCTGATTTATTAAAAAAAAAAAAATAGACAAAAATATAATAAGAAAAAATAGATGATATGAAAAAAAATATATAATCTAAATGAAAATGATAGATAAAAATATAATCAAAATCAGGGATCTCCAAACTTCGACCCTCCAGCTGTGGCAGAACTACAGGAGGCACTGAAAAACTCTGACATTCACAGACATTACTAGACGATGGGAATTGTCATAAAATGACAGTGATTTTATGATTTATCGGTTTGGGATTTGGTATTTTGGCCCTTAGTGTTCAGCTACTTTTCATTACATATTTTATTTTCTGTGGTGCGTTGATTTTAGTTTCTACTTCAATGATGGGAATTGTAGTTCCTGAACAACTGGAGGGCCATAGTTTGTTAAAAAAAAAAAAAATAGACAAAAATATAATAAAAAAAATAGATATAATGAAAAATATATAATCTAAATGAAAATAGATAAAAATATAATCAAAATAAAAATACATATAATAAAAAAAAATCATAATAGCTAAAAATATAATCCAAATAAAAATACATATAAATGGAGAAATAAAAATAGAAAACAAACAAAATAAAAATAAATATAATTCTACAAATAGAATCTGAAACCGGTTATGTGAGAAGACATTGCAAAGCTCCCGATCCCTGCTGATTATACAGCTTTAGAGATGTGTGTGGGAGTGTGATTGGAGGAGGGGGGGTACTGGACGCATGCTGAGAGATTGCTGCAGCCGAGTGGTCCTTTTCTGCAGCCTGAGGGAAGAGAAAGCGGTTCATACTGGTGTTGGGGCTCCATTATAATGCAAAGTTTAATGCAGCCTCAATTAAAATGAATATTGTTTGCTGCAATGTTAAAAATGATTATTAATATTCATAATAATAATAATAAAAATAATAATAAAAAAAATAATATTATTATACAGGATTTATATAGCGCCAACAGTTTGCGCAGCACTTTACAATAGGTTTTAACTATTGTATATACTGCCAGCTGTCACTGGAGTGCATGTAGACAGGAAGTGACTGCAAAAAGCATGCAGGAGATCAGCAGCACTGATGCAAAAAAAAAAAAAAAAAAAATTTAAGATTTCTTTTTTTTTTTTTTTAACTTGACAATAGTTGAAAAAATAAAAAAAAGAATTTTAGGATTTTTTTTTTTTTTTTTTTTTTTAAACTTGACAATAGTTTACAGAAATGCACAGAACAAAGTAAGCGTCATCCACTTGGGATTTAGAAGTACAATTCATCGGAACTGCAGAAAATTTTCACTATGGTGCCAAAGCAAACAAAACATTCCGTCAGCCTTTTCAGAAGTCCATTTCATATGTAGAGAGGGGGGCGTTCCCTACCCGGGGGGGAGGGGTGTACTGTACACTGAAGGAGTCACATGACCCCCAAACCCATGAATGGGAACTGATGACACGGAAGGTGCAGGTTGCATCATGTTCTCAAGTCCGGATCAGTCTGGTTCAATCTCTCCGACTATTACATCAGAAAGAAAGTTCAGAGATCTTTCCTTCCAGGAGAGACACAATTGTTACATTGTTACACCCAGAGAAGTCTCCAGTCCTTCCAGTTCAACCAGAAGAAAAAAAAAATGACCTAAATCCTCCATATACAAAATTCTGTACAGAGGGAGAAAAAATAAAAACACAGAGCCGGGGTCACAGCAGGAGAATTTCATTTGTTGTTTTTGTTGTTGTAAGAACGTTCGTTTTTCTAAATGAAAAATAGGAGGTCAAATCAACATTCATTTTCAATCGCAGCGACGGGAAGTCGAAGGAGGCGAATGAAAAATATTTCTCAAAATGAAACAGGGAATGCGCTCTTCGTTTAGTAAAGTTCATTCGTTCCAAAATCCAATGTTAAAACTCAAACAAAAATTTGAGCTGATCCTAAAGCAGAAAAACTCCTCAAAAACACCCCAAAACGCCGATATGTGAACGTAGCCTTAGGATTTGAAAAGAAATATCACATCAGGGACTTTGTAGTCTTCCAGTAAAAATTGTGCTTAAAACTTTATCCAAAAACATTTTAGACTGGAAGATGGGAAAATAGGTAAAGAGAAAGAAAAAAAGGAAACAAACAAAAAAAAGGAAACAAAACGAAAACAAACAAAAAAAGGAAACAAACAAAAAAAAGGAAACAAACAAAAAAAGGAAACAAACAAAAAAAAGGAAACAAACAAAAAAAAGGAAACAAACAAAAAAGGAAACAAAACGAAAACAAACAAAAAAAGGAAACAAACAAAAAAAGGAAACAAACAAAAAAAGGAAACAAAACGGAAACAAACAAAAAAAGGAAAAACAAAAAAAAGGAAACAAACAAAAAAGGAAACAAAACGAAAACAAACAAAAAAGGAAACAAACAAAAAAAAGGAAACAAACAAAAAAGGAAACAAACAAAAAAAGGAAACAAAACGAAAACAAACAAAAAAGGAAACAAACAAAAAAAAGGAAACAAACAAAAAAGGAAACAAACAAAAAAAGGAAACAAAACGAAAACAAACAAAAAAAGGAAACAAACGGAAAAAGGAAACTAACGGAAAAAAGAAAAAAAAAGGAAACAAATAAAAAAAAAAAGGAAAAAAAAAAAAAGGGAAAAGAAAAAGAAAAAAAAAACGAAAAAAGAAAAAAACAAAACAAAAGAAAAGAATAAAAAAGAAGATAAAAAAGACAAAAAAAACCCTAGACAATTAATGAAAATATGAAGAAAATAAAAAAAATAAAAGAGAAAAAAAAAAAAAGGAAAAGAAGAAAAGCAAAAATGTTTTAGTGCAGCACTCCAGTGGCCACAGCCCCTCCCCCTCTTGCTGGGCCCGACTTCCTGCCTGCTGGGTGTGTATACCCGCAGAGAAACGTTCACATGAAATGAGCAGAAAGTTTTTCTTGTTGCAGGAGATATTATGGAGCATGCAGAGATTCACAATCTCAATGACAATATACAGTGCGCTGTGTATGTATAGAATGTACTGGTGAGCCCCGGCGCATGCACAGCGGTTACATCATCCCGACCAATTAAGATAGCTGAAGACCCAAATCCAGAGGAAGACCCGGCTAAGATATCGACCCAAGCGAGGGGGGGGCCTGCAGACCCCTCATGCAGACCTCCCGCTGGAGGAGAGAATAGTTTCCCTTTAAAAAGAGACATTAAAAGGATATCCTTATTTTTCAAAAATAATTCACTATTTAATGACCCGGTAATCTATTTTTCATGAAATAATTTCTTTTTGATTTTGCACCTCCTTGTACCGTCCTCCATGCCCCCCCCCGACCCTCTCCTACCCCCCCCCCCCGCCACTACAGTTTGTGTGGAACAAGCAGTGCAGGTTAGTTGTGGTCCTGTGCACTGCTATTTACACACTATATAGTCCACAACCCATAGCCCATAACACCGAGTCCATAGCCCAGAGTCTATAGCCCCGAGCCCATAGCTCATAGGCCCCTAGTCCATAGCCCCCTGTCCATAGCCCCTAGCCCCAAGTCCATAGCCCCTAGCCCCAAGTCTATAGCCCCTAGCCCCAAGTCTATAGCCCCTAGCCCCAAGTCCATAGACCCTAGCCCCAAGTCCATAGACCCTAGCTCATAGGCCCCTAGTCCATAGCCCCCTGTCCATATCCCCTAGCCCCAAGTCTATAGCCCCTAGCCCCAAGTCTATAGCCCCTAGCCCATAGACCCTAGCCCCAAGTCCATAGACCCTAGCTCATAGGCCCCTAGTCCATAGCCCCCTGTCCATATCCCCTAGCCCCAAGTCTATAGCCCCTAGCCCCAAGTCTATAGCCCCTAGCCCATAGACCCTAGCCCCAAGTCCATAGACCCTAGCTCATAGGCCCCTAGTCCATAGCCCCCTGTCCATAGCCCCTAGCCCCAAGTCTATAGCCCCTAGCCCCAAGTCCATAGACCCTAGCTCATAGGCCCCTAATCCATAGCCCCCGGTCCATAGCCCCAAGTCCATAGACCCTAGCCCCAAGTCCATATACCCTAGCTCATAGACCCCTAATCCATAGCCCCCAGTCCATAGACCCTAGCCCCAAGTCCATAGACCCTAGCCCCAAGTCCATAGACCCTAGCCCCAAGTCCATAGACCCTATCTCATAGCCCATCTTGGGAGCAACCAAGATGCAAGGGTGGGAGGGGTGGCTATATATATATATTTTTTTTAAATTTATTTTTATTTCCTTTTTATAATATCTTGAAGATGCAAGGGTGGGAGGGGTGGCTATATTCCTATATACAGTGGGACCATGGACAACAAACATAGCCGCCTTCTATATTCATATTACAAATATAAAAAACTTTGCTGGCAGCAAAAGAAGGGACTTTTTGGAGTCAACCAGACATTCCTATATACAGTGGGATCATGAACAACAAACACAACCGCCTTCTAACAGGGAGTCAGATTACAGCTGAAAAAAAAAAAAATATATATATATATATATATATATATATATATATATATATATATATATATATATATATACACACACACAAACATATATAATTTATTTATTTTTTAAAATATCTTGAAAAGAAAAAAAGAAAAAAAGGAGAAATAAATTTGGAGGAGGCTGAGAGCAATAGAAGGGACAACCAGACATTGGTGCCACCTTAGTTTTCCTGACTTTTATACATTGCAATGCTGCCCTCTGCTGGCTGTCTAACAAAATGCAGTCACAGCTCAATTTATCTCATCACAATGGGATTATTTGGACTGTTCAGGAATCTTAAAACAGTATTTTGCATTCCCATACTTCTATTGTACAGGCATACACTTTATTTTTTACTGCTCTACAAGGGACTTTGCACCATTTTGGTGACTTCCTGCCATTTTGGAGACATTTCCTCTCGCTTCCTGTTGGTTCTCTGGGAAAGGAAGTGGGGGGAAATTCTCCAACACCCCCCCCCCCTCCCAAAAGGAAACAGGCCACTCTAACCAAGAAGGAGGGGGGGGAAAATGCCAAGACTTTTTACCTTTGATATAACAAAACACTGGAACAACCTTGAAGAAACAATGTTACCCCCTCCGGTTGCACAGATGTTGGCTGCTCACTCATAAATTGGCAGATATGAGAAAGATTTCATAAGAGGTCCAATACAGGTGTTGTTCTACTGCAAGGGGAAAAAAAAGAACACAACCATAGCAAGGGACATAAAAAAAAACTTAAAACTTTATCCAAAAACATTTTAGACTGGAAGATAGGAAAAGAGGTAAAGAGAAAGAAAAGAACGGAAATAAACAAAAAAGGAAACAAAACAGAAACAAACAAAAAAAAAAGGAAACAAACAAAAAAGGAAACAAACGGAAAAAAGAAAAAAGGAAACAAAAAAGGAAAAAAGAAAAACGAAAAAAAAAAAGGGAAAAGAAAAGAAAAAGATAAAAAAAACGAAAAAAGAAAAAAAAAATGAACAGAAAAAGAAAGAATAAAAAAGAAGATAAAAAAAAAGAAAAAAAGACAAAAAAAAAAAACGCAAAGACAATTAAAGAAAATATGAAGAAAATAAAAAAATAAAATAAAAAAGAGAAAAAGGTTGAGTTCTATATTTATATTTCTAGTATGAATATAGAACACAACCATAGTAAGGGTCATAGCACTGGTAAAATCTACATAAGGTGTTACTAAATCTTCAACCAATGGGGTGTACAACCAATCCATTTAGACTTATGTCCTTCATCTTCATGGCAGCTAAACACACCCTGGCCAATGTTTGGTGGTCCAGTACGCCATTAGTCAGAAAATGGCCTAGAGAATAAAAACTTCTCAAGTCTAGAAGGATTGGTCCTCTTGGATCACACATTTTCCAGGCAATTTTGAGGATTCTCTGTGGACCTTTCCACACTCACATAGAGAAGAGGGAGACGGCTCCAAGGGTGACAATGTTCTGGCTGATCTTGCCTCTTCCCCATCCTTCTCCAAGCCCCCCCCCCCCCCCATCTACCTTCCTTCTCCATTTCCACTTTCCACCTGGACTTCTTTCTTGTCTCAGGATTAGTAGTAGGGCTTGGCACTATCCCTCAAGGTTCCCCAATATAATAAAGTCAATGTGTACATATAACTTGCATGGCCACCTATTGGTTGGACTCCAGGTAACAGGCCTATACAGTAGCAGAAGGTGTTTTCAGCCTCCAATTAAATGTATTCTGTTTCCCTATGTCCATCTCTGTCCAACCATCTCTCTATCTAACCATTAAACTCCTATTTTACCCACCATCTCCGTCCATCAGTGTCCTTCTCACCGTCCATCAATGTCCTTCTCACCGTCCATCAGTGTCCTTCTCACCGCCAATCAGTGTCCCTCTCACCGTCCATCAGTGTCCCTCTCACCGTCCATCAGTGTCCATCTCACCGTCCATCAGTGTCCCTCTCACCGTCCATCAGTGTCCCTCTCACCGTCCATCAGTGTCCCTCTCACCGTCCATCAGTGTCCCTGATACAGCCCTTATGCTTCACTAATAGCAAAATAACAGGTGTGCTTTACCCCCCCCTCCCCCAATCACAACATTTACTTACCTTGGCTGACTAACAGCTAAACCATCTGCTCTGTGTAGCTTCAGGCCAACTACACCACAAAAAGTAGAAAAAAGGCAAGGGGAAAAAAAAACAAACAAAAAAAAGCAAAAGGGGAAAAAAAAAAAAAAAAAAAGGGGAAAAGAGGAAAAAAAGAGGAGGGAAAAAAAGGAAAAGGAAAAAAAAGAGAAGGGGGGAAAAAAAAGGAAAAAGAGAAGGAAAAAAAAAAAATAAAGAAATAGAGAAGGGGAAAAAAAAGAAGAAAAGAAAGGGAAGATGTATGCATCGGCTCCTGTTTAATGTCTTCTTACATTGCCCAGGAAGACTTCAGACGGTCTTTGTAGGCCCTATGACATCACAGGGATTATGGTGCTCTACAGGCCACTGGAGTCAGAATTGAAGAGGAGGCCCCACATCTCTTCTGTCAGACAGGGGGCGCTCCGGTGGACTGCTTACCCAACCAAAATTAGGTTATGTGGGCTGTTCCAACACCAGGGGGGAGGAGCCAAGTGTAGCCGGTGCTGACCAGGGGTGGTTTTCAGCGGTGACAATATGAGCAATGGTGCCTCTCTATTGTCCATGTATCAGAAGAGATAACATTGTCACCCCGCCACTGGCAGGATCACCATGAAAAAGAATGAAGGTGCAAATCTGAACTAAAGCAAACAGCAAATTTTATTTAAATGCAGTTATTTTAGAGTTTTCTTTTATTATTAATATTATTGTCTAAAAATTTCACTTTAAATTACAAGAAAGTGGAAATATTACAACATGTGATATTGGCTCTGGCTGAGTCGGCACCGTCTATTGGAAGGAGATAATTTGCAGTTCTTTGGAGAAAGGTTTTCGGGATCGGATGGTAAAATGTGGGGGCTGTACATGAGAATTCCTCACTGGGGGCCCCGGGTGCTGCGGAGGATCGGAGCCGCTTGTAATTTCCTTACTGGTAATGCTGAAAAAAGACCAGAAGATGAGAAGTCGACACAATTTATTACAAACACATTACAGGTACTAAATGGTCCATATATATATATTATATATATATAAAAAATAGTAATAATTTAGATCTATTTTAAGCAAAAAAAGAATGATTGGGATACTACAGAGCAAAAAAAAAAAATTAGCAAAAATAAATAGATAGATTTTAAGCATAAACAAGGAATGATTGGGACACTACAGAGGAAAAAAAAATAACATAAATAAATAAATAAAATAGATCTATTTTAAGCATAAAAAAAATAATTGGGACACAACAGAGGAAAAAAAAAATTAAACAAATAAATAAAAATATCACATGGAGTGCGGGTTCACATATATGCGCAATGGATGCGTTTTGAACCGCATCCGAGTCACATGACGTGAAATAACATTGGTTTCCATTGAAGCTGTTCACATATATGTGGTGAAAGGGTCCTGTGCATTTTCTGAGCCCTTTGGTGTGGTTCAGGTGTGAATTCCAGGCTCATTGAGTTCTATGGGAACACCAGCGTGGGCCCCCCCCCCCCAATCCAGGTCCTTCGGGTCTGATATGGATTTTAAAGGGAAATTATATATTGTGTGGAGTTCCCCCTCAAATCCATATCAGACCCTCAGGACTGGTAAAGACACACCAAAATACGTGTGGGGGTGACCCCCCCAAAATCCACACCAAACCCTATCCTGGCTTACGCCTGGCAGGCCAGGCAAGGGGGGTGGGGGGGGGACAAGCTTGCGCCCCTTCCACCCCCCTAAACCATATCAGGCCTCATGTTTTGGGGTACCACCTTGTCCTCCTGTTGATGGGGACAAGGGCCTCTTCCCCACAACCCTGGCTGGTGGTTCTGGGGGTCTGCGGGCAGGGAGGGCTTTAACAAGGGGGCCCCAAAATCCCGGCCTCCCTCAATGTGTAGGAGTATGGGGCAGAGGGCATGTGGCCTGATATGTTACAGCAGGAGGGGACATGCACTCGTGCTCCCCCCCCCCCCCTTCCCTGGCCTGCCAGGCTGCATGCTCAGATAAAAGGTTTGGTATTGTTCTTTTTGGGGGGGGGCTTTAACATTTTGGCGTGGGGGTGCCATTTGAATCAATACCAGACCCGAAGGGTATGGATTGGGGGGCCCCACTTAGGTTTTATTTCTGGCTATGCTTTTGTTTACCTTCAGCTGTCAGCAGGGAACCCGAACCCCCCCCCAGTCATCGGTTGTTAAGGATGTGGCAGACCATTGGACCAACAACCAGCTATTGTTAAGGACGCCGGCGGCCGCTTGCTCCCAGAATTCACATCAGAACCGTATATTAAGCTCAGCTGAGAAAACAGAAGGGAAATTTGCCCCGCACATGTGTGGACCCGGTCTTAAGGGTCATATTTACTATAATAGAGGGGTGTTGGGTCCAGATATGGAGAGGCCACCAGACACCTGTATGTTCTTGGGTGTCCTCCATAATCCTCTTGCACAGAATTCCTCACAGTCAGATTCCTTACCTGAGGCACACGGCCTTATTCTGGAAGCGGCCAGGGATCCAGCAGGCTGAGGGGTGCGGATAAAAGTCAGACCCGGCCTTACAGGCCCCAACATTCTAGATCCTGCCAGAATAGAACATAGAAAATAAATCCAATGTACTCCTTTCAGCCTTTATCTCCTATACTCGGCAGAGACTTACCAGCAGGCTGAGGGGTAGGTAAGAAGGAAGGTTTGCCGTCATGCGCAGTGCTTGGAGGAGCAGGAGCCACGTTCGGGATTCTTCCTGTACGGATTCTATTGGCCGGTGTACAGATCTGATCTGAGGGTGTGGCAAAGGAAGGCCCGCCTGTGTCGCCTCCCTCCTGTGCAACATAACGAAATACATGAGTATTTCATATACAACTGAGATACAGGAAAATCAGATACAAAAAATGATTAAAAATAGTCAGCTATGGGGGTATAAGAAGGTTCCTTTACCCAAATATAGGAACAGAACCCTCCCGGATTTTTATCCTGCACCTTGCCAAGTCAAAATTAGTGCAACAGTCTACCTACTTGCGGAAATAAAGAATACCCAACATTTCCTCTTCCCGATATCCGAATACATGGTACAGCAGACGCATAAGTCTCCTGTTCTCTCCTCCCCCCCCCCCCCCCGATGTGTCTGCTGTACCATATACTGGTATGAAGAAGTCTCCTGTTCTCTCCCCCCCCCCCCCACCCGATGTGTGTCTGCTGTACCATGTACTGGTATGAGGAAGTCTCCTGTTCTCTCCTCCCCCCCCCCCGATGTGTCTGCTGTACCATATACTGGTATGAAGAAGTCTCCTGTTCTCTCCCCCCCCCCCACCCGATGTGTGTCTGCTGTACCATGTACTGGTATGAGGAAGTCTCCTGTTCACTCGGCTCCCCATCCCCCCCCCCCCCGATATGTGTCTGCTGTGCCATGTACTGGTATGAGGAAGTCTCCTGTCCCCCCCCCCCCCCGATATGTGTCTGCTCTACCATATACTGGTATGAGGAAGTCTACTGTTCTCTCCTCCCCCATCCCCCCCGATATGTGTCTGCGGTACCATGTACTGGTATGAGGAAGTCTACTGTTCTCTCCTCCCCCATCCCCCCTGATATGTGTCTGCTGTACCATGTCCTGGTATAAGGAAGTCTTCTGTTCTCTCCTCCCCCCATGCCCCCCGATATGGGTCTGCTGTACCATATACTGGTATGAGGAAGTCTCCTGTTCTCTCCTGCCCCCCCCCCATCCCCCCCGATATGTGTCTGCTGTACCATGTACTGGTATGAGAAAGTCTCCTGTTCTCTCCCCCCGATATGTGTCTGCTGTACCATGTACTGGTATGAGGAAGTCTCCGGTTCTCTCTACCCCCCCCTCTGATATGTGTCTGCTGTACCATGTACTGGTATGAGGAAATCTCCTGTTCCCCCCCCCCCCCGATATGTCTCTGCTGTACTATGTACTGGTATGAATAAGTCTCCTATTCTCTTTGTATTGCTTCCTTTGTGTGGAATCCCCGGTGATCCTGCCAGTCCCTCTGCCTTCCTTTTACTGACCACAGTAGACATGAGCACAGCATGGTCAGTTCTTTGGCCATGCTGGGAACTCAGCCTGCTCTCCTGCAATGATCAGACTTGTCCTGACACTACCCTTCACCCCCCCCCCCAACCTTCACAGCCATTTACTGGGAAGATGAGTGTACTGCTGTTTCTCCTCCTCCAGTTATCTTAGGAGTAGGTAAGAAGGAAGCTTTGCCATTATGCACAATGCTTGGAGGGCCAGGAATCATGTTCAGCATTTTTCCTGTACAGATGCCATTGGCTGGTGTACAGATCTGATCTGGGGGGTGTCAAAAAAGGACAATGCTACTAAAACAGAGGAATGAGATCACAAAAAAAGGGGGGGGGATATTTATAATGTTTTTTTTTATATCTATACACATATGTTTTGCCTTTAATTTCGGTTTTAAACAATGGATTGTTTTTACGCGGTGATCATTTACAACCACTTTAATTCCTAAAGGTGGGTTCATTAGATGGATGGTGATTAGGTAAGGGGAAATCGGAGAGGATTTCACCCCCCAAAATATGGCTGGAAAAATAAAAAAATTAGAAGGCGTCGTAAGTTTGGTGACATTCATTGGAGCCATTGGGAAAGGGGGGTGGGGGGGGGGTAACACAAAAATGTATGGGATTTGGTGGTTTTTAAAGGATGCAAAGGGCATCCAATGGCTTCAGAAGGCTAAGAAAGCGACTTCACCTATCCTGAACCCGTTCTTGTGCCATAAAAAGGACCTTTTTTGCCTCAGTTTCCCCATTTTCACAGAGAAAAATACAACCCAGACAACACAGCTAAAAAAATAAAAAAGGAGAAGGAGTTTAGTAAAAATAGCAGCAGAAAAAGAAAAAAGGGGAAGACCGAGGTTTCGGACACATTTTGTGATGGATATTCACCGTGAACTACACACCAAATTTTGACACTATGGTAGGTTTTATGTTAGTAGAGCGTTTATATAGCTTTGTACATAACTGGAGCCAGTTATGAAAAGACACCTGATGAAGTGAAATGCAACAGCCTGAAACTGGTAGGAAATTCTTAGACACTGATTATATCTTTGGAAGCAATACAGTTAGAAAATGTAACAATGTATCCATAGTAGATGGATGTGGATGTTCTCCCTTTCATACTGACCTTAAAAAAGGTATTCCATACAAAGCCATAAAATACTGACCTTGCCAGGACCTTTGCCAGCTCTGGGGCCGTTTTCCAAACACTTTGGATGTGGAATTCTATTTGCTGCACTGTTCTGGGAGATCCCAACGTTCCTCCTTGGCAAACCAATGGAAGGATTTGCAGGGATTCTGTTTGTTGTGTTCAGTTCCACCTGAGCTTTCTCCGAAGTCACTGACCTTGTCACTTGTGGTGTCTTTATAACTGTGGTGGAGGCCACTGGGTATCGCAGGGTAGGGATGCCAGTCGCTGGTTTTGGGACCTTTGATGTTTTGGCTGCCTTTGGAAGGGAGCTTTTGATGGGACCAGGAAGGGGGAACTCTCGGGAGAGTTGTCCTCTTATCTGGGTGCCGTTTCCCCTCGGTCCTGAACTGGCCAGTTTGGGAATGGCCATTTGCTTCTCCTCTCTCTGATCTTTTTTAGGGAAGAGTTTAGGATTGGGCTGTACGGAGTCACCACCGGACTTCTTGATAAAAATAGGATTATTAATATATGGAAGAGGTGTAGAGGTAATAAAGTTGAAGGATCCTTTACAGAAGACACTTTCCTCATTGGCAATGTGAGTCATGTCTAGATCACATATGGAGTCCATTGGATTCCCTCCACCCAGAGACATCACTCTGGTACCTCTACCGTCGTTCTTTGGTTGAACAATCTGAGGGACACCACCCAGCAGGGTATAATTTGCAGCAATTAATTCAGTATTGGAGGGTGTTGTATTGGACTCTAAGTCCCGGGTAATGAGTGCAGTGTTTTCTGAAATGGAGGTAGCCATGGCATTGCATGTTGTAATGTTGCTACACACCTCCATGTTGTCTATTACAACATCCTTTGTAGCGTTTGTAACCTGCTCCTTACAGGTAGATGGTGTACTTTCAATGGTCGTTGATCCTTCAGATTGAACCTGGCCTGAGTTGCTGATGGAACTGGTTGACCCTTCAGTATGAACTTGGCCTGAGCAGCTTATGGTGGTGGTTGGGCCTTCAGAATGAACTTGGCCTGAGTTGCTGATGATAGTGATTGACCCTTCAGCATGAATTTGCCCTGAGTCGCTAATGGTAGTGGTTGACCCTTCAGTATGAACTTGGCCTGAGCAGCTTATGGTGGTGGTTGGGCCTTTAGAATGAACTTGGCCTGAGTCGCTGATGGTAGTGGTTGACCCTACATAATGAACTTGGCCTGAGCCACTCATGGTTGAGGTAAACCCTTCAGTATGAAGCTGGCCTGAACCGCTGATGGTAGTGGTTGACCCTTCAGTAGGAACTTGACCTGAGCAGCTTATGGTGGTGGTTGGGCCTTCAGAATGAACTTGGCATGAGCTGCTGATGGTAGTGGTTGACCCTTCAGCATGAACTTGGCTTGAGCCGCTGATGGTATCGGTTGACCCTTCAGCATGAACTTGGCTTGAGCCGCTGATGGTATCGGTTGACCCTCCCGCATGAATTTGGTCTGACCTGCTGATTGCAGAGTTTGACCCTCCAGCATGAATTTGGCCTAAGCCGCTGATGGTAGTGATTGACCCTTCCACATGAATTTGGTCTGACCTGCTTATTCTAGTGTTTGACCCTCCAGCATGAATTTGGCCTAAGCCGCTGATGGCAGTGGTTGGCCCTTCAGGATAAATTTGGCCTAAGCCGCTGATGGCAGTGGTTGGCCCTTCAGGATAAATTTGGCCTAAGCCGCTGATGGCAGTGGTTGGCCCTTCAGGATAAATTTGGCCTAAGCCGCTGATGGCAGTGGTTGGCCCTTCAGGATAAATTTGGCCTAAGCCGCCGATGGCAGTGGTTGACTCCTCAGAATGAACTTGACCTTCGTTGATGGTAACCGTACTATTCATTGTTGATAAAGGTGAAGATTGGGATACCGGAAAGGATTCCTTGCAGATCTGTGCCATACCTTCCGTATGGCCAATGGTTACACCATTCTGATCAGACTTCCTCTCTAGACATAGAAAAGTTGTATTTTTAATACCAGTTTCCCCAATTATTGCACCATGTGCTCTCTTTGGGAAATTCGTATCACCTGGCATTAAAATACGCCTTTGAGCAACTGGCACATTGCATACTCTGCCCTGTGCTCCCTCTGCTCCCTCTGCTCCAGGAGCTTGGCCTTGAATCTTCCCCATATCCTGTGTGGTATTTGCTATGGGAACCTCAGCGAAGGTTTCAGTTTTAGGTCTTGTTGAATCTGCTGCAGATACCGCGCAATGCATTTTACTTATTCTACGTCGAATACTTTCATGAGTTACCTTCATGAGTTTTGTTTTAAAGTCCTGCAAGAAAAGAGTTATTGTAGTGTTTAACGTGCAGCCAGGATCCCGGTTACAGGAGGTCGCAATTTTGGGGTTTGCTACATCATCATGAACAGTCACAACCTCATTGCCCTGGGCACCCATTTTTGCAAGGTTGCACCCAGCATCCACACCAAGCATTTCAGTGTTTGGCATGGCATTTGAACCATTCTCATCACACATTGGCATTATCTCCCGTGTGGCATTTGCTACAGAAATATTCTGTTCCATTTCTATGTCCTGGGTGACATCTGCTACAAAATTGCCATCTTCTTTCACAATGTCTTGAGTGGTATTTACAACGGACACTTTGTCAGGTGCTGTCATCGTGTTCAATGTTGCCTTCAAAACAGAGGCCTCATCACACATGGTCACAATGTCCTGGGTGGCATCTGCAGCCGATACCCCTTTGTACATAGTCACAATGTCCTGGGTGACATCTGCAGCTTTCATCCCATCACAATTGGTCACAATGTCCTGGGTGGCATCTGCAGCCGATACCCCTTTGTACATAGTCACAATGTCCTGGGTGGCATCTGCAGCTTTCATCCCATCACAATTGGTCACAATGTCCTGGGTGGCATTTCCAGCTGATACCCCTTTGTACATAGTCACAATGTCCTGGGTGGCATCTGCAGCTGAAAAGCCATCACACATGGTTACAATTTCCTGGGTGGCATTTCCAGCTGATACCCCATCACACCCAGTCACAATGTCTTGGGTAATATTTGCCACAGACCCTACACCATGCATGTTCCCCATGTCTTTGGTGGTGTTGACAACAGTCCCCTTCCTTGTACCAGTTGCGTTGTTGTTTGAGGGCTTCTGTAGAGAAAAGTCTACATCTGTGGCAGTTCGATTTAAGTTCATCTTCTCCAGATCTAGTTGAGTCACACCCATGTAGGAATTCGCCTTGAGGTGGCTGCTGTCAGCGTCTGATAAAAAGGTGATACTCGAGGATACGTTTGGTGGAGGTTCGGCGTCAATGGTGGACACATCATCCAATAGCATTTTGGCACCACAATGTTTTAGCTGGTTGTAAATGGCCTCACACTCGGCAAGAAAGAAACTTTGGAACTCCAGAGGCTGGATTGAACCGCCATGTGATTTCGGATGAGGTTTGCTATCAGTCCTACCCTGTGCCGCAGTTCCATGATCACCGCCCGCTGCAGACTCTCCGTCCCTTCGTATGAATTCATTATTACATTCTGAAAGTCTCATTTTACCGGCTAACTGAAAGAGTTTACGTTTGGGAGCTGCAGATTTTCCTTCAGATGCCAATCTGGGCATTCCATCTCCAGATTCCATCTCAAGCTCCGTAGTTTCAGAAAGATCTAAAAAAAAATATATATATATTATTATTATTATTATTATTATAATAATAATAATACCAACAACAACTTTAGTATAATATAGTTTTATATTATATATTTATAATATTATTATTATTATTATTATTAGGTTAATATTATATATATATTATTATTTATTATACAAAATCTATAATAGTAATAAAAAATTATTATTAGATTATATACTTCGGATTATTATTATTAACAATAATATATAACTAATAATAATGTATAAAATAAAAGCTATATAATAAAATTTAATAATATTAAACAACATTAATATCAATAAGTATATAAATAATAATATATTTTTTTAAATATATATTATATAAATAAATAATTAAAAACTATAATGGTAATAATAAAGAAAATTCTTATTTATATTAATATTGTCCTTTTAATATTCAATTTTATTATATAGCTTTTATTTTATACATTATTATTAGTTATATATATGTTTTCATGTAATACATTGTAATATATTGTAACGGTTTGATGGAGTTTTTACATTGTGTATTTGTATTGCGGCCCCAGTGTCCGTGTGGGTGCGCCACCATGGGCCCGTGTCTGCATGGATCCTGCCCTGGGGGGCCCTAGGCCCGTGTGGATCCTACCCCAGGGGGCCCTAGGCCCGCATGGATGCTGCACTGCAGGCTTATGTCGGGGTGGATGCGGCATTATGGCCCTATGTCCTTGTAGATCCTGCACTGGGGACCTATGTCTGCGTGGATTCGCCACTGTGGCCCTATGTCCGTGTGGATCCTATGTTTGCTTGGATGCGCCACTGTGGCCCTATGTCCATGTGGATCCTGCACTGGGGCCCTATGTCCATGTGGATGCACCACTGGGGCCCTATGTCCATGTGGATCCTGCACCGCGCCCCTACGTCCCCGTGGATCCTGCACCGCGCCCCTACGTCCCCGTGCATCCTGCACCGCGCCCCTACGTCCCCGTGGATGCTAGAGAGAAACAATCACCTGGCCCACCAATCCTTCTCCTCTTAGCCCTGTATGTTGTATCCTCCAGCACAGAACTTGGGGTCCAGGAGAAGGGGGGTGGCTCGGCTTCAATGGTGGAGATGTCCAATTCCTCGATCTTCCGCTTGGTGGCGCTCCAGTTCTGCCGCAGCTGACGGATAATCTTCTCACACTCCACATTGTAGAAGCTTTTATATTCCAGTAGACAGTCCTGATGGCCAACTCTAGAGGCAGCTCCATCTTTATTGGTTAGAGGGGTGCTGAAGAGTTGGGGGGTCCCAGCAGGGACGGCCTCACACAAGTCTTCCTCCTTCAGCAGAGGATCAGCGTGGCCTTCATTAGAACCCGGGACCTCGGTGCAGCTCTTCGGGGTCTGCAGTACGGGATCGCCCTTCGTTTGACCCTTTCCCATCCCATCTCCAGAAATACTTTCTTCATCCATTCTGCAACGCCGTTCCCTGAACCCCAATAAAGGGGAACCTCAGAAAAATAAAACCGAAACCTGCGTGAAATCCAAAAATAAAAATTAAATATTTTCCATTATAAGAAATCATTTTTACATTTGCAACATGGGCCGGATTATTTGGCTGTAGCTGATAAAAGTAATACAAAACGCATTTTCCTTTTATGCACCACTGAAAAAAAAAAAAAAAAAAAATGTTAAAATAAATAATTTTTTTAAAATACAAAATTACAAATGTTTAACATACAAATAAAAAAAAATACAAATTAATTAAAAAAAATTAAAAATAAATTAAATGTTTTTTTTTTTAAATACAAATTTAATTAAAAATGTTAAAAAAAAATTACATAATGAAAAAACCCAGCAGAATATTAACTCCTGACCAGGCCATTTTTTTGCGATTCGATCGTGCGACGCTGTACCCAAATAAAATTGATGTCCTCTTTTCCCCACAAATAGAGATTTCTTTTGGTGGTATTTGATCCCCACTGTGTATTCTTTTTGCGATATAAACAAAAAATGACACCGTGGTGTTGAGTAGGGCTGCGCATCTTCACTTACCTCACGATTCGATGCGATTACGATTATTAGGGTCGCGATTCGATACGATTCGATTCCGCAATGCATCACGATGCATCACGATTACTATGGGGACCCTTTTCTAAAGGGGGATCTATGGGGACCCTTCTCTAAAGGGGGATCTATGGGGACCCTTCTCTAAAGGGGGATCTATGGGGAGCCTAGGCCTGCCCTAAAGGGGATTCAGGGGAACTGAGCTCTAAAGGGGGATCTATGGGGACCCTGCTCTAAAGGGGGATCTATGGAATAGATCCCCCTTTACTGCAGGCAGGTCTCCCGTAGATCCCCCCTTTAGTGCAGGCAAGGGCAGGTCTCCCGTAGATCCCCCTTTAGTGCAGGGAAGGGCAAGTCTCCCGTAGATCCCCCTTTAGTGCAGGGAAGGGCAGGGCCCCCATAGATCCCCTTTAGTGCAGGCCAGGGCAGGTCCCCCATAGATCCCCATTTAGTGCAGGCCCCCCCTTTAGCGCAGGCAGGTCCCCCCATAGATCCCATTCCCTTTTAGAGCAGGCCAGGGTCCCCTACCAATAGAGCCCCCTTGGAGCAGGCCAGGGTCCCCCTTCTACAGACCCCCCCCTTAGAGCAGGGGGGGTCTACATGCTGGGGGAGCTCCCCATAGACATGTCTACACAGCACTACATATTTCCAGTGTCACTACTCAATGGTCTGATATCCGGACTCTTCTATATCACCTCCACTCCATACACAAGTCATAGCACACAACCTAACATGATTATTATTGCCATAAGACTCATATCTATAATAATGCACAGTACTCAGCATCCTGTCTTCTACAATCATTACTTAGGGCCAATTCAGTGCTGAGCGCCAACAAGTTCAAGTTCACTGCACAGACAGAGCAGCCCCGCTCTCCCATAGATAATCAGTGAGACTATCAGCACCGTGCCCACAGCTCTATGTATATACAGACGGCTCTGTCCTCCCACTGCCACCAGCTCACCTGCCCGGTGGTGCTCATGTCTTACGCTGTACTCCGACACTGTGCCAGGACTCTGCCAGGACTTCCCCTCCCACTCTATCCCGCTATATCAGATGCTATCCAGTAGCAGTCTCCGTGTGATGGCGCCCTCTGGCGCACGGAAGGACCCGAGCAGCAGCTCTATCACGGAGGAGCTCCGTGTTCCACAAGCCCGGCCAGCGGCCCAGCGCTGCCATGTCACTTCTGTCCCCGCCCCCGGAACTGACATCATTAGTAATCGATTTTTCAATCACCCGAATCGATGCAGAATCGCGAAGGGTCGCATCGCGATGCATCGATTCGGCGATTATATTCAGCAGCCCTAGTGTTGAGCCTGTGTCCTCCCAACCCCCTGGGATCGCTACGGGGGAGCCCGTGTCCTCCCAACCCCCTTGGATAGCTACGGGGGTGCCCGTGTCCTCCCAACCCCCTGGGATCGCTACGGGGGAGCCCGTGTCCTCCCAACCCCCTGGGATCGCTACGGGGGAGCCCGTGTCCTCCCAACCCCCTGGGATCGCTACGGGGGAGCCCGTGTCCTCCCAACCCCCTGGGATCGCTACGGGGGAGCCCGTGTCCTGCCAACCCCCTGGGATCGCTACGGGGGAGCCCGTGTCCTGCCAACCCCCTGGGATCGCTACGGGGGAGCCCGTGTCCTCCCAACCCCCTGGGATCGCTACGGGGGAGCCCGTGTCCTCCCAACCCTCTGGGATCGCTACGGGGGGAGCCCGTGTCCTCCCAACCCTCTGGGATCGCTACGGGGGGAGCCCGTGTCCTCCCAACCCTCTGGGATCGCTACGGGGGGAGCCCGTGTCCTCCCAACCCCCTGGGATCGCTACGGGGGAGCCCGTGTCCTCCCAACCCCCTGGGATCGCTACGGGGGAGCCCGTGTCCTCCCAACCCCCTGGGATCGCTACGGGGGAGCTTGTGTTCTCCCAACCCCCTGGGATCGCTACGGGAGAGCCCGTGTCCTCCCAACCCCCTGGGATCGCTACGGGAGAGCCCGTGTCCTCCCAACCCCCTGGGATCGCTACGGGGGAGCTTGTGTCCTCCCAACCCCCCCAGCACCCCTACGGGAGAGCCCGTGTCCTCCCAACCCCCTGGGATCGCTACGGGAGAGCCCGTGTCCTCCCAACCCCCCCCCAGCACCCCTACGGGAGAGCCTGTGTCCTCCCAACCCCCCAGCACCCCTATGGGAGAGCCCTGTGTCCTCCCAACCCCCCAGCACCCCTATGGGAGAGCCCTGTGTCCTCCCAACCTCCCAGCACCACTACAGGAGAGCCCTGTGTCCTCCCAACCCCCCTACGGGAGAGCCCGTGTTCTCCCAACCCCCCAGCACCCCTACGGGGAAGCCAGTATTCTTCCAACCCCCCAGCACCCCTATGGGAGAGCCCTGTGTTTTTCCAACCCCCCGGGATCTCTACAGGAGAGCCCTGTGTCCTCCCAACCCCCCAGCACCCCTACAAGAGAGCCCTGTGTCCTCCCAACCCCCCAGCACCCCTACAAGAGAGCCCTGTGTCCTTCCAACCCCCCTACGGGGAGACAATGTCCTCCCAGCCCCCCCAGCACCCCTACGGGAGAGCCTGTGTCCTCCCAACCCCCCACCACCCCTGCAAGAGAGCCCTGTGTCCTTCCAACCCCCCTAAGGGGAGCCTGTGTCCTCCCAACCCCCCAGCACCCCTACGGGAGAGCCCCGTGTCCTCCCAACCTCCCAGGACCCCTATGGGGAGAGCCCGTGTCCTCCCAACCCCCCAAGAACCTCATGAGGATTTGCATATCACACCCCATAGATGCACATTCTCCTATCTTACTGATCGATCGTCCTCCAGGCACATATATCACACCTCATAGATGTAGATCACCCTACCTTACTGATCGATCGTCCTCAAGGCACATATATCACACCCCATAGATGTAAATCACCCTACCTTACTGATCGATCGTCCTCCAGGCACAAATATCACACCTCATAGATGTAGATCACCCTACCTTACTGATCGATCGTCCTCCAGGCACATATATCACACCCCATAGATGTACATCACCCTACCTTACTGATCGATCGTCCTCCAGGCACATATATCACACCTCATAGATGTACATCACCCTACCTTACTGATCGATTGTCCTCCAGGCACATATATCACACCTCATAGATGTACATCACCCTACCTTACTGATCGATCGTCCTCCAGGCACATATATCACACCCCATAGATGTACATCACCCTACCTTACTGATCGATCGTCCTCCAGACACATATATCACACCCCATAGACGTACATCATCACCCTACCTTACTGATCGATCGTCCTCCAGACACATATATCACACCCCATAGACGTACATCATCACCCTACCTTACTGATCGATCGTCCTCCAGGCACATATATCACACCCCATAGACGTACATCATCACCCTACCTTACTGATCGATCGTCCTCCAGGCACATATATCACACCCCATAGATGTACATCACCCTACCTTACTGATCGATCGTCCTCCAGGCACATATATCACACCCCATAGATGTACATCACCCTACCTTACTGATCGATCGTCCTCCAGGCACATATATCACACCCCATAGATGTACATCACCCTACCTTACTGATCGATAGTCCTCCAGACACATATATCACACCTCATAGATGTACATCACCCTACCTTACTGATCGATCATCCTCCAGGCACATATATCACACCCCATAGATGTACATCACCCTACCTTACTGATCGATCGTCCTCCAGACACACTGCTCAGCCCACCTTCCTCCCAATGATGGGAGTGCTGGGAAGGATCCACAGCTGATGGGAGGAATCCAGTGATCAGACCATTGATTACCCCCCCCCCCCCTCACATTACAGGTAAGGGTTTAATAAAAAAGATATAATTTAGGAGAAGATATTTAGGGGGTTATTCACATAGGGGGTCAAGCCGCAGTCTTACCGCCCTTCCCCCCAACCTACCCACCTACACAAGGACATGCAGCAGCTCAAAGCTGCAACAAGAAAGGAAACTACCTGTCACACCTGAGGGGGGGAGGGGGAGAGGGGAGGGGGGGGGAGAACCACCAACCAATGCAATCCATTCTATTGTTTTAGGCTCCACCCCCTCCTCCTCCAATCATGTGTAACACATGCAGTTGCAGCAAGATGGTCCGGCCTTTTCAGAGTTAAAACAGGAAGTGAGGGAGACAACGCATCCCCTCCCAGCCGCCTGTCAAAGTGGATCGCTTTTCAGAGGGATGGTAAGGGCACCCTAAATGTGACTTTCACTGGAGGCCATTTATAACACATGCATGGGGAAGAATCACCGATCATCAATATGTCCCATAGGCCACCAAACAAACATTGAACTTTACCCCCCCCCCCCAATGCATGCTGGGATTTGTAGTCCTCCATCCATTTATCCCCCCTCAAGGCATGCTGGGATTTGTAGTCCTCCGCCAATTTATCCCCCTCAAGGCATGCTGGGATTTGTAGTCCTCCGCCTGTTTATCCCCCCTCAAGACATGCTGGGATTTGTAGTCCTCCGTCCATTTCTCACTATCAGTGAATACTGGGATTTGTAGTCCTCCGCCCATTTATCCTCCTGAAGGCATGCTGGAATATGTAGTCCTCCGCCCATTTATCCCCTCAAGGCATGCTGGGATATGTAGTCCTCCGCCCATTTATCCCCCTCAAGGCTTGCTGGGAGTTGTAGTCCTCCGCCCATTTACCCCCCTCAAGGCATGCTGGGATATGTAGTCTTCCGCCCATGTATCCCCCCTCAAGACATACTAGGATTTGTAGTCCTCCGCCCATTTATCCCCCCTCAAGGCATGCTGGGATATGTAGTCCTCCGCTCATTTATCCCCCTCAAGGCATGCTGGGATTTGTAGTCCTCCACCCATTTATCCCCCTCAAGGCATGCTGGGATATGTAGTCCTCCGCACATTTATCCCCCTCAAGACATGCTGGGATTTGTAGTCCCCCATCCATTTATCCCCCTCAAGGCATGCTGGGATTTGTAGTCCTCCACCCATTTATCCCCCCCCCAAGGCATGCTGGGATTTGTAGCCCTCTGCCCATTTATCCCCCTCAAGGCATGCTGGGATTTGTAGTCCTCCGCCCATTTATCCTCCCCCCAAGCATGCTGGGATTTGTAGTCCTCCACCCATTTCTCTCCATCGGTGAATACTGGGATTTGTAGTCCTCCGTCCATTTATCCCCCCGCAAGGCATGCTGGGATATGTAGTCCTCCATCCATTTATCCCCCCTCAAGACATGCTGGGGTATGTAGTCCTCCGCCCATTTATCCCCCTCAAGGCATGCTGGGATTTGTAGTCCTTCGCCCATTTATCCTCCCCCCAAGCATGCTGGGATTTGTAGTCCTCCACCCATTTCTCTCCATCGGTGAATACTGGGATATGTAGTTCTCCACCCATTTATCCCCCCCTCAAGACATGCTGGGATATGTAGTCTTCCGCCTATTTATCCCCCTCAAGGCATGCTGGGATTTGTAGTCCTCCACCCATTTATCCCCCCTCAAGGCATGCTGGGATATGTAGTCCTCCGCTCATTTATCCCCCCTCAAGGCATGCTGGGATATGTAGTCCTCCGCCCATTTATCCCCCTCAAGGCATGCTAGGATTTGTAGTCCTCCACCCATTTATTCCCCCTCAAGGCATGCTGGGATTTGTAGTCCTCCACCCATTTATCCCCCCCCAAGGCATGCTGGGATTTGTAGCCCTCTGCCCATTTATCCCCCTCAAGGCATGCTGGGATTTGTAGTCCTCCGCCCATTTATCCTCCCCCCAAGCATGCTGGGATTTGTAGTCCTCCACCCATTTCTCTCCATCGGTGAATACTGGGATTTGTAGTCCTCCGTCCATTTATCCCCCCGTAAGGCATGCTGGGATATGTAGTCCTCCATCCATTTATCCCCCCTCAAGACATGCTGGGGTATGTAGTCCTCCGCCCATTTATCCCCCTCAAGGCATGCTGGGATTTGTAGTCCTCTGCCCATTTATCCTCCGCCCATTTATCCTCCCCCCATGCATGCTAGGATTTGTAGTCCTCCGCCCATTTCTCTCCATTGGTAAGTACTGAGATTTGTAGTCCTCCGTCCATTTATCCCCCCTCAAGACATGCTGGGATATGTAGTCCTCCACCCATTTATTCCCCCCTCAAGACATGCTGGGATATGTAGTCTTCCGCCTATTTATCCCCCTCAAGGCATGCTGGGATTTGTAGTCCTCCACCCATTTATCCCCCCTCAAGGCATGCTGGGATATGTAGACCTCCGCCCATTTATCCCCCTCAAGGCATGCTAGGATTTGTAGTCCTCCACCCATTTATCCCCCCTCAAGGCATGCTGGGATATGTAGTCCTCCGCCCATTTATCCCCCCTCAAGGCATGCTGGGATATGTAGACCTCCGCCCATTTATCCCCCTCAAGGCATGCTAGGATTTGTAGTCCTCCACCCATTTATCCCCCCTCAAGGCATGCTGGGATATGTAGTCCTCCACCTATTTATCCCCCCCTCAAGGCATGCTGGGATATGTAGTCCTCCACCCATTTATCCCCCCCCCTCAAGGCATGCTGGGATAAGTAGTCCACCAAACATTCATCTTCATCAATGCATGCTGAGATTTGTAGTCCACCGCCATTTTCTCTCTATCAAGCCATGCTGGGATCTGTAGTCCAACCCCTCCCCCATCATATCTGTATATACAATGTTCTCTCTATATTGAGGTGTCCCCCCCCCATCATATCTGTATATACAATGTTCTCTCTTTATTGGGGTGTCTCCCCTCCCCCATCATATCTGAATATATAACGTTCTCTCTATAATGGGGTGTCCCCCCTCCCCCATCATATCTGTATATACGTTCCCTCTATATTGGGGTGTCCCCCTCCCCGAATCATCATATCTGTATATACAATGTCCCCTGCTCTATGTGTTTGCAATCGACCCCTTCATCAGGAGGTTAGAGAGCGGCATGTTGTGTGGGGTACCAGTGGGAATCCCGGGTGAGCCGCCTTTGAGGGTTGTTGCCTATGCAGATGATGTGTCAGTGATTGTCACTGGGACGGATGAAGCGGAGGAGGTGGTCTCTCTGACATCACATTACTCTGAAGCATCAGGCTCCAAGATCAATCAGGAAAAGAGTGAAGTTTTCTGGATGGGAAAGGAAGGCGAGGGGTTTGATATCCCAGACACCTTTCCAGTGCCCCAGGAAAAAATAAAGATATTAGGCATTGAATTTGGACCTGGCGATTATGGCCTCAAAAACTGGGAAGGCAGGCTGGAAGTTGCCAATACTAAGGTGGTCAGCTGGAAGAGATGGAAGTTATCTCTGAGGGAAAGGGTTGATCTGATTAAAGCCCCGTACACACGTACCGATGGTCGGCTTACAAATGTTCCTCTTTTCTCCCCGGGATGTCGGTGTCTGCTGAAAAGTGCAAAGACAGCACAAGGACAGCACAAGAATTTTGTCCGCCGACTGCAGAAGTGATGTCATGTAATGGTTAACTTTCCCTGTGTTTTCTATTTTCTGAGCATGCCCAGTCTTGCAAATCTGCGGTCTGTCGGCCGAATTGTGTACTGACAGGCGAACAATCGTCCGTTCTGGTGTCGGCATACAAATATTTTCATGTTTGCACGAAAGACTTTTGTCCGCGGATTGTGCGCAGACATCTGTCGGAGGCACCATACTAACACGCGTACAATCGGCAGATCCTTCGTCCACCGACGTTTGTATGCCGACGATCGGTACGTGTGTACGGGCCTTAAGACTTACCTGATACCGATCTTCTTGTATGTCAGCCCTGTCTGCATCTTGCCAGTGTCTCTCTATGCTAGGATCTATAGTGTGTTCTTCCAGATGCTGTGGGGGAACAGACTGAACCCCATCAAGAGGAATGTCACCTATCTATCCAGGAGAGAGGGTGGCTTAGGTATGGTCAACCCCGTTCTTTTCTTTTCACTGCTATTTCTCAAGTTTAACATTGGTAGTATGCTTGCAGTGGAGCCTCCTGGATGGGCAGGCATGTTTAGATCTTGGTTTAGGCCTTTTCTACGACTTTGGGAAGAAGGTGGCCAAGTGAAGAATCTCAGGGGTCATCGTGGTCAGCTTCCAGCCTATGTCGCTCCGTGTCTGAAGCTGCTGCGGCAGTGGTGACTGTTGGCTGACAATCTCAGATCCGCTCCGAGGAAAGTCCTTATGAGCCGAGTCTTGAGCGAAGTCTTTCATGACCCACTGGCCTTAAGGGATTGCCCAGGCCCAATTTTGAGGGGAGGGTGAAGACTGATTAAATTTGGCTAGAGTCCCCCTTAAGTTCAGGGATCTGGCCTGATTGTGCTTCACGGGAGGCTCTATGTTCGGGGCAATTTGAAATTCCGCAGTGGGATGGATCGTGGTTGTCCTCGGGAGGAATGTACAGGTGAGGAGGAGACCATGGACCATTTTCTGCTTCATTGCCCTTTTAATAGAGAGGTATACGAATAGGTTGGGTGGGCCCTCTGTGTTCCTTTCCTCTCCAGGCTGGGTTATGCTGAGTGGGTGTATGGAGCATTCAATACTGGTGGGGGCTTTTTGTTTGGATACACTTTTTTTAGTTAGCTTAGTAGTCCGTTATTACACATGGAACGCACGGTGTCAGGTCACCCTTCGGCGTAAAATCCTTCCTGTTCAGGTGGTGGTGTGTGACATTCTGCATGAGGTGGGGAAGATTCGGGCGCTTGAGAGAGACAAGTGGGGTCAGAGGGCTTGGCTGAAGGTGTGGAGGGGTTTCAAGCCTCCCTGACTGCCAGGAGCCTCTTTCCCAGGTGTGGCTTTCTGTCTCTTATCACCCTAGATTTTTTCCTAATGCTTCGTTTTTGATAAATGGCTGCATACATAGGTGATGGGTTGTGCCTCTTAGGCCCTCTCTGCTGCTTTATGTAAATAGTTTTCTAAAAATGTTGGAAGTGGATTATGTACAATCAGGTCCATAAATATTGGGACATGGACACAATTCTAATCTTTTTGGCTCTATACACCACCACAATGGATTTGAAATGAAACAAACAAGACGTGCTTTAATAAAGAGATTATTCTCCCACTCTACAAGACTCTGGTCCGGCCACATCTGGAGTATGCTGTCCAGTTCTGGGCACCGGTCTTCAGGAAGGATGTGCTGGAACTGGAGAAAGTCCATAGAAGGGCAACAAAAATAATTAGGGGAATGGAGGACATCAGCTATGAGGAAAGACTACAAGCACTGAACTTATTCTCTCTGGAGAAGAGACGATTGAGGGGGGATATGATATCAATGTACATATACTGTACTGGTGACCCTAGCATAAGGAACAAACTATTCAGAGAAAGGGAATACAATAAGACACGTGGCCACTCACTAAAACTTGAGGAAAAACGGTTTAACCTTAAAATACGTAAGGGGTTCTTCACTGTCAGAGCAGTAAGGATGTGGAATTCTCTTCCACAAACAGTCGCATCAGCAGGGAGCATCGATAGTTTCAAAAAACTATTAGATGGGCACCTTAAAGACCACAACATACAGGGGTATACAATGTACAACATACAGGGGTATACAATGTACGGTTAACAGCAAACACACACACATCATAGGTTGAACTGGATGGGCTGGTGTCTTTATTCGACCTCACAAACTATGTAAATATGTATGCTTTAACTGCAGACTGTCAGCTTTAATTTGAGAGTATTTACATCCAAATCAGGTGATCGGTGTAGGAATTACAACAGTTTGTATATGTGCCTCCCACTTTTAAGGGACCAAAAGTAATGGGACAATTGGCTTCTCAGGTGTTCCATGGCCAGGTGTGTGTTATTCCCTCATTATCCCATTTACAAGGAGCAGATAAAAGGTCCAGAGTTCATTTCAAGTGTGCTATTTGCATTTGGAATCGGTTGCTGTCAACTTTCAATATGAGATCCAAAAAGCTGTCACTATCAGTGAAGCAAGCCATCATTAGGCTGAAAAAAATAAAGCAAAAACATTAGGTGTGGCCAAATCAACTGTTTGGAACATCCTTAAAAAGAAATAATGCACCGGTGAGCTCAGCAACACCAAAAGTCCTTGAAGACCACGGAAAACAACTGTGGTGGATGACCGAAGAATTCCTTCCCTGGTGAAGAAAACACCCTTCACAACAGTTGGCCAGATCAAGGACACTCTCCTGGAGGTAGGTGTATGTGTGTCAGATCAGGAACACTCTCCAGGAGGTAGGTGTATGTGTGTCAGATCAAGAACACTCTCCAGGAGGTAGGTGTATGTGTGTCACATCAAGAACACTCTCCAGGAGGTAGGTGTATGTGTGTCACATCAAGAACACTCTCCAGGAGGTAGGTGTATGTGTGTCAGATCAGGATCACTCTCCAGGAGGTAGGTGTATGTGTGTCAGATCAAGAACACTCTCCAGGAGGTAGGTGTATGTGTGTCACATCAAGAACACTCTCCAGGAGGTAGGTGTATGTGTGTCACATCAAGAACACTCTCCAGGAGGTAGGTGTATGTGTGTCAGATCAGGATCACTCTCCAGGAGGTAGGTGTATGTGTGTCAGATCAGGAACACTCTCCAGGAGGTAGGTGTATGTGTGTCAGATCAGGAACACTCTCCAGGAGGTAGGTATATGTGTGTCAAAGTCAACAATCAAGAGAAGACTTCACCAGAGTGAATACAGAGGGTTCACCACAAGATGTAAACCATTGGTGAGCTTCAAAAAGAGGAAGGCCAGATTAGTTTGCCAAATAACATCTAAAAAAAAGCCTTCACAGTTCTGGAACAACATCCTATGGACAGATGAGACCAAGATCAACTTGTAGCAGAGTGATGGGAAGAGAAGAGTATGGAGGAGGAAAGGAACTGCTTATGATCCAAAGCATACCACCTCATCAGTGAAGCATGGTGGTGGTAGTGTCATGGCGTGGGCATTTATGGCTGCCAATGGAACTGGTTCTCTTGTATTTATTGATGATGTGACTGCTGACAAAAGCAGCAGGATGAATTCTGAAGTGTTTCGGGAATATTATCCGCTCATATTCAGCCAAATGCTTCAGAACTCATTGGACGGTGCTTCACAGTGCAGATGGACAATGACCCGAAGCATACTGCCAAAGCAACCAAAGAGTTTTTTTAAGGGAAAGAAGTGGAATGTTATGCAATGGCCAAATCAATCACCTGACCTGAATCCGATTGAGCATGCATTTCACTTGCTGAAGACAAAACTGAAGGGAAAATGCCCCAAGAACAAGCAGGAACTGAAGACAGTTGCAGTAGAGGCCTGGCAGAGCATCACCAGGGAAGAAACCCAGCGTCTGGTGATGTCTATGCGTTCCAGACTTCAGGCTGTAATTTACTACAAAGGATTTGCAACCAAGTATTAAAAAGTGAAAGTTTGATTTATGATTGTTAATCTGTCCCATTACTTTTGGTCCCTTAAAAAGTGGGAGGCACATATACAAACTGTTGTAATTCCTACACCGTTCACCTGATTTGGATGTAAATACCCTCAAATTAAAGCTGAAAGTCTGCAGTTAATGCACATCTTGTTTGTTTCATTTCAAATCCATTGTGGTGGTGTATAGAGCCAAAAAGATTAGAATTGTGTCCATGTCCCAATATTTATGGAGCTTACTGTATATATTCTGCACATGGATGTGTATTCCTTTGTTTTCTGTTGGAATATTGTACTATAGTTCTGTTTTTTACTTTTGTAAAAAAGTTGTTGCTTGATTCTTTTCAATAAAAGATCAATAGTGCCCCATCATTGTTATCAGTGGGAGGAATAGTGCCCCTTCATTGGTGTCAGTGGGAGGAAAAGTGCCCCGTCCTTGGTATCAGTGGGAGGAATAGCGCCCCATCCTTGGTATCAGTGGGAGGAATAGCGCCCCATCATTGGTGTCAGTGGGAGGAATAGCGCCCCATCATTGCTGTCAGTGGGAGGAATAGTGTCCCGTCATTGGTGTCAGTGGGAGGAATAGTGCCCCGTCATTGGTGTCAGTGGGAAGAATAGTGCCCAGTCATTGGTGTCAGTGGGAAGAATAGTGCCCCGTCATTGGTGTCAGTGGGAAGAATAGGGCCCCGTCATTGGTGTTAGAGGGAGGAATAGTGCCCCGTCATTGATGTCAGTGGGAGGAATAGTGCCCCATCATTGGTGTCAGTGGGAGAAATAGTGGCCCGTCATTGGTGTCAGTAGAAGTGTCCCCTCGTTGGTATCATTAGGAGGAATAGTGCCCCGTCATTGGGATCAGTGGGAAGAATAGTGCCCCGTCATTGGTGTCAGTGGGAAGAATAGGGCCCCTTCATTGGTGTCAGTGGGAAGAATAGGGCCCCGTCATTGGTGTTAGAGGGAGGAATAGTGCCCCATCATTGGTGTCAGTGGGAGAAATAGTGGCCCGTCATTGGTGTCAGTAGAAGTGCCCCCTCGTTGGTATCAGTAGGAGGAATAGAACCCCACTGTTGGTGTTCATGTAGAAATGACTGCCCCATTGTTGGTGTTTTTGGAAGGAATAGTGCCCTAAGGGCCTGTTGAAAGTAAGCAAAGGGCCGCAGTTTGGAGACCACTCCTTTAAAGCCATAATGGCAGTAATGGAAGAAACACACAGTGAAGAGTCGAAGTCCGGTTGTCAGATATAGATATTTATATACACAGACATGGTCTCCAGCACAAGGACACAGGCAGCAAAGACGTTCATGAACCCGGGTCTGAGCGTGTCCGGAGTGGCCAGCACACGCAGGAAGTCGCAGACGGCCATCATAATGACCTCCCCTTATCAGAAAGTTCTTGCTCCCCTACCACCACCTCTAAGCCCATTGGGTACATCCTTGACTGGTGGCATGCCTTGAGTGGACCAACTAAACACCCTTCCCCCCCATTTATCACATAGATAACATTTGGGACCAAAGACAGTAAAATACAATCAGCAAAATTCCCCGTAATAAGAATGCGATGCCTGGAGTTCATGAAGTTGCTTTGGTTCAAAGGACTTAAAAATGCCGCGTCTTCTCCGGTAGACCTGGCAGTGGACCCGCTGTCTCCGCCTTCTCCCATACCATGGCGATGGACATGCAGACTCCGCCTTCTCCCATACCATGGCGATGGACATGCAGACTCCGCCTTCTCCCATACCATGGCGATGGACATGCAGACTCCGCCTTCTCCCATACCATGGCAATGGACATGCAGACCCGCCTTCTCCCATACAATGGCTATGGACATACAGACTCTGCCCTCTCCCATACCATTGCGATGGACATAGACTCCGCCCTCTCCCATACAATGGCGATGGACATGAAGACTCCGCCCTCTCCCATACCATTGCGATGGACATGCAGACTCCGCCTTCTCCCATACCATTGCGATGGACATGCAGACTCCGCCCTTTCCCATACCATTGCAATGCTCCGCCTGCAGTGGCCTTTTCCAGGGTCTCGCCTTTTTTTTGGCCTACGCATCATCTGAGGTCCTTGCTGGGAACATAAATGAAACGCACACTCGTGATGATGCAAGAGACAGGCGGGTACGCGCTTCGCCTAATCACTTCAAGATCTGGGAGGCTTGCAAGTTATAGATTGTGAGAAAATAGCTGCAGAGTCTTGGAGGAAAGGAGGGGGGGGGTAGGGGGAGGGGATTTCACAGGAAGTCGCTCTCTTTGCTCTGAACGTTCGGCTGAGAATAAGGCTTTACCCCAGAGATGGTCAATCTTTATGGACAGCGCATCCTCAGGGGGACAATATGGAGGAGTACAGACCAGGACCAACCACTTCCTTTACTCCAAGCCAAGGGGGGAGGGGGTCACAAGGTGGGCCGGCTTGTTCAATGCTACTGTCTGCCATCTGTACAAGCAGCATCGAGCGAGGAGGAGGAGTGATAGAGGCCGGAGAAAGATCATTGGAGAACCTCATGAAGAACACCGAGGGGACTCGTAGAAAGGGGACACGTGGAGGCTTAGTGTAAAAATAAATGTAATTTTGCAGGCAATGGTGGGTGTCGGGGGGGGGGGGGGGGGGGGAGGAGTAGCAGGGTGTGCCCGGGTCTCTCACTGGCGCACTTTGCCTGGCACATAATTCCTATCGATCGTCTCGTCCTGTAAGAACATATGGAGGCAACGCTCGTTCTGGGCAAGCGGGTGTCCTGCGATCCTGCGAGGGGAGAAAATACAAAACCGTCACTAAGAGCAGAAATATTACCGAGAAAAAAAAACAGACAACTTTGGGTGCATTGGAGTTCCCACGTCCCCAATCCCGCCAGGAAGCTGACACTGCACTCTTCACAGGCACCGAGACATTTCCTGATCTACGCATTTCCTGTGATTAGCAGAGTGCAGTGTCAGCTTCCTGGCGGGACAGGGGACGTGGGAACTCCAACACGCCCGAGACCATCTCTACTGTTCAGCACGTCTCTGCAATACATAACCCCCCACCCCCTTCATCTCTGCAATACATAAACCCCCCCCCCCCCTTCATGCTTTAACCACTTGACGAACCCCCCCACCCCCAGCCTTTTTTTTGGCACTTTTTGTTTACATGCAACAATCAGTATTTTTTGCTAGAAATTTTCTTAGAACCCTCAAGCATTATATATAAAATTTTTTGAGCAGAAACCCTAGAGAATAAAAATTGCGCACACTCGTGGAATGGTCCCAGACCCCTCAACTGCACTTCAATGTATTCAAATTGCCGAAATCTGCATTTTTTAAATACTGACTTTTTTCTTTTTCAATCGGCGCATCGCTCTCGGCTCCTTTTAGTTTTTATTACTCGTGGCTGCCGGGGGGGGGGGGGGGGGGGGTTGTGAGGGGGTGAGTATACCCCCACACATCAACGTCCCCACAGCACCCCCCGGTTCAAGGGGGCGCCAGGCAGCCCATATGCCCACCCCCCGGTCAGCCAGTCTCGAGTAGGCCCCAAAGCCGTGGCCTAAAGTTTGGGCCCGATCCGGTCGCGGGTCCGCCGTCAGCTCTATCAGCAGTTTCGGACAGCTCGAAAGACCACCGTGACTGTTAGAGGGGCTGGGGGAATGGAAGGGAACCCTGGGGTCCGACCATCCCAAGGAGCGGCCCACGTCCACCCCGAGACCGCTAGAGCTATGGGGGGGACACTACTCACCATACCAACGGCATTGGGTGGGTGCCACTCCGGACAGACTACCTCTCCACTTGAGGTGGGAGTGTTGACGGCCAAGGGGTACGCTGCGACTCAGGCCAAAATCGGGTCGCGTGCGTCCCGGCGAGGTGTTTCACTCGCAGGCTAACCCCCTTCCATAGGGGCTCTGTCGTGACGAGGCATAGCGCTGGGCTTTAACCTTCACACGCTCGCTGGTCAGACTGGATCTAGCATATCCAGTCCAAAACCCAGGCCGGCTATTGATTGCAGTTCCCCCAGGAACACAACTAGCTTAAAAAAATTAATTTTTAACAAAGGTGCCCTTTAAAATAAAAAGGACAAGCTAAGACCGAAGTCCTAGCCGGGAACTAGGTCCTACTCCTAAACTAGGCAGAAACAAACTGAGGGCTATAGCAGGGTGTGTAGGGTTATGCCTGCAGGGACTGCCCACATAGGCGTGGTAAAGCTTTTTCCTGCCTAGTGTCCTACTCTTGTAGGGGGCAGCATAACCCAATGGTCAAGAAGATATGGAGCTGCGTCTGTCAATGATAGAGAAATTGTGCTTAGGCATTTAGATTGGTTTTACCCTTAGGTGTGAAGGGGTTAAAGGTGCAGTTTGCTGTGCAATCCTGATGGGTGACAATCACATGGTAGTTAGGGTGCCCAAATGCTCGTCACACGTGTTGCAGCGATTGCCGCGCGTTTTGGAATGGCGGTGACTCAGATTTCGAATTACGAAGTGTGAATGAGGCTTACAGTAAGAACGAGAGGTGAGAAGACATTACTTGTTTATAAACTGCTCCAAGCCTTGTCGTCGCTCTTCAATGAATGACTCTTCAAAAATTCCTTCATCTCCTCGAAACGGGAGCTGTCTCTTCAGTGCTTTCCCGGGTAATGGAGGAACCACAATCTAGAAAACACGAAATCACAATGGACACAACTGTTACATTGTAGAGGGAGCTTAACGTCTCCTTCACCGACCAACACAAGCCAACTAGATATTGGTAGTTATTGTACACACACTTTATGGCCCATCATTGGTGGTCACCTATTGCACTGAGGGTGTTGGACATCCCATTTCAAAACCATGGACAACAATATGGAGTTGACTTCCCCCATCCTTAATTTTGTAGCTATACCTGCCTTCACTCTTCTCTCTTCTGAGAAGACACAAGAGTCCATCCTTAATTTTGTGGCTTTAACACCCTTACCCTTCTGAGAAGGCACAAGAGTTTGGAGGGTGTCTGTGGGAATGCGTACCCATTTGTGATACGGATGTTGGATCAGAAGACCATCAGCATTCCGATTCATCCCAAAGGTGTTTAGTAGAGTTGAGGTCAGGGCAGGACACTCTACATTTTCCATGGCCTTAACCCTACTGAACACCTTTGGAAGGGTAGGACCTGATCCCAAAAGGAGTTGGGATTGTTGGATGAGACTAGTTGGCCCACATGTTGGGCCCTTACATTGGGCACCAAAGAAAAAAGACCTGACTCACCATTAGCGATTCAATTCATCCCAAAGGTGATCAGTTGGGATGAGGTCAGGGCTCTGTACAGGACACTCGCCTTCCTCAATGTCCTCAACCCTACTGAACACCTTTGGGAGGGTAGGACCTGATCCCAAAGGCGTACATAGGGGTTAAGGGCAGGTGCTGATGTAGGATGAGACTAGTTGGCTCACATGTTGGGCCTCACATTGGGCACCAAAAAAAAGACCTGACTCACCATCAGCAATCCAATACACCCCAAAGGTGTTCAGTAGGGTTGAGGTCAGGGCTCTGCGCAAGACACTCACCTTCCTCCATGTCCTCAACCCTACTGAACACCTTTGGGAGGGTTAAGGCCTGTACACGCAATAAGAAAATCAGAAGTAAAATTTCTTCTGACGAACAATCTGCCAATTTTCGGATCGTTAGTTTAGTGCTTTTGACAGGCAATTACGAATTTTCGTACGACAAAAGCTAAATGCGCAGGCTATGAAAATTAGATCGTACGTGAACACAATCAAACCAACTAGATATTGGTAGTTATTGCACACAGACTTTATGGCCAATCATTGGTGGTCACCTATTGCACTCATATGAGGGTGTTGGACATCCCGTTCCAAAACCATGGCCAACAATATGGAGTTGACTTCCCCCATCCCTAATTTTGTGGCTATAACATCCTTCACTCTCCTGAGAAGAAACAAGAATTTGGAGGGTGTCTGTGGGAATGTGTGCCCATTTATGATACTGATGTTGGATCAGAAGACCATCAGCATTCCGATTCATCCCAAAGGTATTTAGTAGAGTTGAGCTCAGGGCAGGACACACTACATTCTCTATGGCAAGGATCCTCAAACTACGGCCCTCCAGCTGTTGTGTAACTACACATCCCATGAGGCATTGTAAAACACTGACATTCCCAGACATGACTAGGCATGATGGGAAATGTAGTTCCTGAACATCTGGAGGGCCATAGTTTGAAGACCCCTGCTCTATGGCCTTAACCCTACTAAACACCTTTGGGAGAGTAGAACTTGATCCCAAGGGCGTTACGTAGGGTTAAGGGCAGGTACTGATGTTGGAGGAAATTAGTTGACTCACATGTTGGGCCTCACATTGGGCACCAAAAAAAAAAAAAAGACCTGACTCGCCATCAGTGATCCAATTCATCCCAAAGGTGATCAGTAGGGATGAGGTCAGGGCTCTGTGCAGGACACTCACCTTCCTCCATGTCCTCAACCCTACTGAACACCTTTGGGAGGGTAGGACCTGATCCCAAAGGCGTACATAGGGTTAAGGACAGGGGGAACACAATCATGCTGGAACAGAAAAGGGTCTTCAAACTGTTACCAGGGTTGGAAGAGCACCATTGTCTACAAAGTCTTCGTATAATAACACCTGACCTCATTTGGAGGGGAGGTTCACATACTTTTGGCCATATTGTATACATCTTTCAACCTTTCCAGTGGAAAGCCTTCATGAAATCAGACCTGGCTCCATATCTCTAATACATATGGTCTCTGAATCAGGAGATACATGGGTATATAGCCGGTCAGTACTTGGTGTCTGGTTTGCTCACCTTACTGTCCCTTTCGAGTTCATTCTTCAACCACTCGAAGTCGCTGTACCGCCTCCGGACGCAGGAATCCTTCAGTTTAAAGATTGGCAGGTTTGTCTAGAGAAAATAACATTCATATCAATGCTGATCACCAACGTTCTATTTACTTACAGTCACAGGATTATCAAACCCATGACACGAATACAAAACAGCGACAAAAGATGAAACGGCGGATGAAGTCTTCTGCATTTATTTTATTTAACCAGAAAAAGGAGATAATGAAAAATTTTGTCATGCCGGCAATTTCATTCTCTCCCTACTGGAGCTGTCACCCAAAAATTAACGTTACCCCTATATTCAATTTAATTGCACGGTTTTATATTTTTTTTTTTAGGGTGGGGTAAACGCATCCTAGGAGGTGACAGGACTCTCACCGCAATCAGCAATCTTGTAAACGCACATTAAGGGGCCATCAAGAAATCACAACCAGCTCCCGCACCCATTTGTTTGAGGCAATTACCTCTTATATTACCAATTACCTCTTATATTCTGAGGGCTACAAATGAGGCGATAACCTAGAGAGGGGTAAACTTTAACCCTTTCCCACTGACTGTGTATGTATATATGTGGCCTCATGGAGGAGGGTGTTTATCCATGGGGGCCGCAAATGTGTGTCTCTTTGTGCTGGTAGTGCGCTCTCAGGTCTCCTACTAACGTACGGGACCCAGGAATCCAGGTACTGGGTCATCGGATTGCTGGGATAGCCTCTAATTGGCTATCACAGCGATCAGTCACGGTAAGCCCGCCCCTGTGTTTACTTTACAGGATCCATACTAGAATCCATTATATACATATGGGATCCATCCTAGAATACATTGTATCCATACAGGATCCATCCTAGAATACATTGTATCCATACAGGATCCATCCTAGAATCCATTGTATACATACAGGATCCATCCTAGAATCCATTGTATACATACAGGATCCGTTCTATAATACATTGTATACATATAGGATATACAGTCAGGTCCATAAATATTGGGACATGAACACAATTCTAATCTTTTTGGCTCTATACACCCCCACAATGGATTTGAAATGAAACAAACAAGATGTGCTTTAACTTCAGTCTTTCAGCTTTAATTTGAGAGTATTTACATCCAAATCAGGTGAAAGGTGTAGGAATTACAACAGTTTGTATATGTGCCTCCCACTTTTTAAAGGGACCAAAAGTAATGGGACAGATTAACAATCATAAATCAAACTTTCACTTTTTAATACTTGATTGCAAATCCTTTGCAGTCAATTACAGCCTGAAGTCTGGAACGCATAGACATCACCAGAAGCTGGGTTTCATCCCTGGTGATGCTCTGCCAGGCCTCTACTGCAACTGTCTTCAGTTCCTGCTTGTTCTTGGGGCATTTTCCCTTCAGTTTTGTCTTCAGCAAGTGAAATGCATGCTCAATCGGATTCAGGTCAGGTGATTGGCTTGGCCATTGCATAACATTCCACTTCTTTGCCTTAAAAAACTCTTTGGTTGCTTTCGCAGTATGCTTCGGGTCATTGTCCATCTGCACTGTGAAGCGCCGTCCAATGAGTTCTGAAGCATTTGGCTGAATATGAGCAGATAATATTGCCCGAAACACTTCAGAATTCATCCTGCTGATTCTGTCAGCAGTCACATCATCAATAAATACAAGAGAACCAGTTCCATTGGCAGCCATACATGCCCACGCCATGACACTACCACCACCATGCTTCACTGATGAGGTGGTATGCTTTGGATCATGAGCAGTTCCTTTCCTTCTCCATACTCTTCTCTTCCCATCACTCTGCTACGAGTTGATCTTGGTCTCATCTGTCCATAGGATGTTCCAGAACTGCGAAGGCTTTTTTAGATGTTGTTTGGCAAACTCTAATCTGGCCTTCCTGTTTTTGAGGCTCACCAATGGTTTACATCTTGTGGTGAACCCTCTGTATTCACTCTGGTGAAGTCTTCTCTTGACTGTTGACTCTGACACACATACACCTACCTCCTGGAGAGTGTTCTTGTTCTGACACACATACACCTACCTCCTGGAGAGTGTTCCTGATCTGACACACATACACCTCCCTCCTGGAGAGTGTTCCTGATCTGACACACATACACCTACCTCCTGGAGAGCGTTCTTGATCTGACACACATACACCTACCTCCTGGAGAGTGATCTTGATCTGACACACATACACCTACCTCCTGGAGAGTGATCTTGATCTGGCCAACTGTTGTGAAGAGTGTTTTCTTCAACAGGGAAAGAATTCTTCGGTCATCCACCACAGTTGTTTTCCGTGGTCTTCCGGGTCTTTTGGTGTTGCTGAGCTCACCGGTGCGTTCTTTCTTTTTAAGGATGTTCCAAACAGTTGATTTGGCCACACCTAATGTTTTTGCTATCTCTCTGATGGGTTTGTTTTGTTTTTTCAGTCTAATGATGGCTTGCTTCACTGATAGTGACAGCTCTTTGGATCTCAGATTGAGAGTTGACAGCAACAGATTTCAAATGCAAATAGCACACTTGAAATTAACCTTTTATCTGCTCCTTGTAAATGGGATAAGGAGGGAATAACACACACCTGGCCATGGAACAGCTGAGCAGCCAATTGTCCCATTACTTTTGGTCCCTTAAAAAGTGGGAGGCACATATATAAACTGTTGTAATTCCTACACCTTTCACCTGATTTGGATGTAAATACCCTCAAATTAAAGCTGAAAGTCTGCAGTTAAAGCACATCTTGTTTGTTTCATTTCAAATCCATTGTGGTGGTGTATAGAGCCAAAAAGATTAGAATTGTGCCGATGTCCCAATATTTATGGACCTGACTGTATTATATAATACATTGTATACATACAGGATATACAATGAATGTCAGGTCTCTGATGTAAAAAATAAAATAAAAGACAAAAAAATAATTTCAGAACTTTTTTCACCTATAAATGTGACCTATAAACTGTGCAGCTCAATTGAAAAACAAACTAAAATCTTTTTTTTTTTTTGGGGGGGGGGGGCGAGTAAATAGATACCCATGCTTCAAAACTGTGCACGCTCGTGGAATGGCGACGTACATTGGTATTTAAAAATCCCCATAGGTGACACTTTTACAGGTGACCAGTTTAGAGTTACAGAGGAGGTCTAGTGATAGAATTATTGCTCCCACTCCAACGATCGCGGCGATACCCTTGAACACCGTTTACATATGTGGGCGGGACTTGCAAATGCATTTGCTTCTACGGGGGTCAAAGAGACCTCACACCTCACATCTATACTAAAAAAGAAAGAAAAAAACAAACAAAAAAAAAAAAGACCTAGCTCACATCTACATAAAAAAAAAGCAAAAAAGTAATTTTTTTTTAATGATGAAAAAAAATGGGCTCTTTAAGGCCGATGGAAGGAAGTGACGTATGACGTCACTCCAGTCCTCCAAGGCCCTCACTCCACTTCCTGCCTGAGAGGAGGGAAGACCGAAATAACCCCAGTATTTAACGTCAAAGTCCCGATGTAAATACACACTGGGCGGTCCATAAGTGGTTAAATTGCCTCTAATCAACCCCAAATAAAGTTCAGCTGTTCTCGTAGGTCTTTCCTGATATTTTCTTAGCCGCATCCTACAGCAAAAGCCATGGTCCTCAGAGAGCTTCCAAACCATCAGAGGGATCTCATTGTTAGAAGGTATCAGTCAGGAGAAGGGTCCAAAGCAAAGGGTCTCCCAGCCCTCCTCCCGAGACCTTCATTGCTCTCCCAGCCCCCCTCCCGAGACCTTCATTACTCTCCCAGGCCCCCTCCAGAGACCTTCATTACTCTCCCAGCCCCCCTCCAGAGACGTTCATTACTCTCCCAGCCCTCCTCCCCAGACCTTCATTACTCTCCCAGCCCCCCTCCAGAGACCTTCATTACTCTCCCAGTCCCCCTCCAGAGACGTTTATTACTCTTCCAGCCCCCCCCTAAAGAGACCTCCATTATTCTCCCAGCCCCCCTCCAGAGACCTTCATTACTCTTCCAGCCCCTCTCCAGAGACCTTCAATACTCTCGCAGCCCCCCTCCAGAGACCTCCAATATTCTCCCAGCCCCCCTCCAGAGACCTTCATTACTCTTCCAGCCCCTCTCCAGAGACCTTCAATACTCTCCCAGCCCCCTCTCCAGAGACCTCCATTATTCTCCCAGCCCCCCTCCAGAGACCTTCATTACTCTTCCAGCCCCTCTCCAGAGACCTTCAATACTCTCGCAGCCCCCCTCCAGAGACCTCCATTATTCTCCCAGCCCCCCTCCAGAGACCTTCATTACTCTCCCAGCCCCCCTCCAGAGACCTTCAATACTCTCGCAGCCCCCCTCCAGAGACCTCCATTATTCTCCCAGCCCCCCTCCAGAGACCTTCATTACTCTTCCAGCCCCTCTCCAGAGACCTTCATTACTCTCCCAGCCCCCCTCCAGAGACCTTCATTACTCTCCCAGCCCCCTTCCAGAGACCTTTATTACTCTTCCAGCCCCCCCCCCCGTCCAGAGACCTTCATTACTCTCCCAGGCCCCCTCCAGAGACCTTCATTACACTCCCAGCCCCCCTCCAGAGACCTTCATTACTCTCCCAGCCCCCCTCCAGAGACCTTCCTTACTCTCCCAGTCCCACTCCAGAGACCTTCATTAGTCTCCCAGCCCCGCTCCAGAGACCTTCATTACTCTCCCAGACCCCCCCCCCCCCCTCCAGAGACCTTCATTACTCTTCCAGCCCCCCCCCCTCTCCAGAGACCTTCATTACTCTTCTAGCCCCCCTCCAGAGACCTTCATTACACTCCCAGTCCCCCTCCAGAGACCATTACTCTCCCAGCCCCCTCCAGAGACCTTCATTACTCTCCCAGCCCCCCTCCAGAGACCTTCAATACTCTCGCAGCCCCCCTCCAGAGACCTCCATTATTCTCCCAGCCCCCCTCCAGAGACCTTCAATACTCTTCCAGCCCCTCTCCAGAGACCTTCATTGCTCTCCCAGCCCCCCTCCAGAGACCTTCAATACTCTTGCAGCCCCCCTCCAGAGACCTCCATTATTCTCCCAGCCCCCCTCCAGAGACCTTCATTACTCTTCCAGCTCCTCTCCAGAGACCTTCATTACTCTCCCAGCCCCCCTCCAGAGACCTTCAATACTCTTGCAGCCCCCCTCCAGAGACCTCCATTATTCTCCCAGCCCCCCTCCAGAGACCTCCATTATTCTCTCAGCCCCCCCTCCAGAGACCTTCATTATTCTCCCAGCCCCCTCCAGAGACCTTCATTACTCTCCCAGCCCCCCTCCAGAGACCTTTATTACTCTTCCAGCCCCCCCCCCCGTCCAGAGACCTTCATTACTCTCCCAGCCCCCCTCCAGAGACCTTCATTACTCTCCCAGCCCCCCTCCAGAGACCTTCATTACTCTCCCAGCCCTCCTCCCGAGACCTTCATTACTCTCCCAGCCCGCCTCCAGAGACCTTCATTACTCTCCCAGCCCCCCTCCAGAGACCTTCATTACTCTCCCAGCCCCCCTCCAGAGACCTTCATTACTCTCCCAGCCCCCTCTCCAGAGACCTTCATTACTCTCCCAGCCCCCCTCCAGAGACCTTCATTACTCTCCCAGCCCCCTCTCCAGAGACCTTCATTATTCTCCCAGCCCCCCTCCAGAGACCTTCATTACTCTCCCAGCCCCCCTCCAGAGACCTTCAATACTCTTGCAGCCCCCCTCCAGAGACCTCCATTATTCTCCCAGCCCCCCTCCAGAGACCTTCATTACTCTTCCAGCCCCTCTCCAGAGACCTCCATTACTCTCCCAGCCCCCCTCCAGAGACCTTCAATACTCTCGCAGCCCCCCTCCAGAGACCTCCATTATTCTCCCAGCCCCCCTCCAGAGACCTTCATTACTCTTCCAGCCCCTCTCCAGAGACCTTCATTACTCTCCCAGCCCCCCTCCAGAGACCTTCAATACTCTTCCAGCCCCCCTCCAGAGACCTTTATTACTCTTCCAGCCCTCCCCCGTCCAGAGACCTTCATTACTCTCCCAGCCCCCCTCCAGAGACCTTCATTACTCTCCCAGCCCCCCTCAAGAGACCTCCATTATTCTCCCAGCCCCCCTCCAGAGACCTTCATTACTCTTCCAGCCCCTCTCCAGAGACCTTCATTACTCTCCCAGCCCCCCTCCAGAGACCTTCAATACTCTCCCAGCCCCCCTCCAGAGACCTCCATTATTCTCCCAGCCCCCCTCCAGAGACCGTCAGAAGCTATTGAGTAAAATAGTCCCTCCCGTTTCCGTAGTGGGGTCCTCATACTTCCTATGGCTGCTATGTACATACGGTGGCCAACAGACATCCAGCTGGACATTGCTAGGACAACATATCTAAAAAAGCTGTATAAGGCCCAAAAATTCTGCCTGTCTGCCTCCCGTGTGCCCCCCATTCACTCGCCGTTTCTCTGTCAATCAGATACAAGGCACAAGTAGGGCAACAGCAGGCTGACAACACTGACCCCAATATGTGACACAGGGTCTCAATGTAGTCACCCCTCAACAAAAATTACCAATACTGGTGGGACATCCGGGAAAATAACCACAAGGCCTTTGCAGGGGTATTATACTCCCCCCACTGCCTCTGTGTGTGCCATGGATAGATATGACCCCTCCCCCCCCTGCTCTATGGGGGTATTCTACTCCACCACTGCCTCTGTGTGGACCAAGGATAGATATGACCCCTCCCCGCTCTATGGGGGTATTCTACTCCACCAGTGCCTCTGTGTGCCAAGGATAGGTGCCCCAGATATGACCCCTCCCCCCCTCCTCTATGGGGGTATTCTACTCCACCAGTGCCTCTGTGTGCCAAGGATAGGTGCCCCATATATGACCCCTCCCCCCCTGCTCTATGGGGGTATTCTACTCCACCAGTGCCTCTGTGTGCCAAGGATAGGTGCCCCAGATATGACCCTCCCCCCTGCTCTATGGGGGTATTCTACTCCACCAGTGTCTCTGTGTGCCAAGGATAGGTGCCCCAGATATGACCCTGCCCCCTCCTCTATGGGGGTATTCTACTCCACCAGTGCCTCTGTGTGCCAAGGATAGGTTCCCCAGATAGACCCCTCCCCTCCTGCTCTATGGGGGTATTCTACTCCACCAGTGCCTCTGTGTGCCAAGGATAGGTTCCCCAGATATTACCCCTCCTCTATGGGGGTATTCTACTCCACCAGTGCCTCTGTGTGCCAAGGATAGGTTCCCCAGATATTACCCCTCCTCTATGGGGGTATTCTACTCCACCAGTGCCTCTGTGTGCCAAGGATAGGTTCCCCAGATAGACCCCTCCCCTCCTGCTCTATGGGGGTATTCTACTCCACCAGTGCCTCTGTGTGCCAAGGATAGGTTCCCCAGATATTACCCCTCCCCTCCTGCTCTATGGGGGTATTCTACTCCACCAGTGCCTCTGTGTGCCAAGGATAGGTGCCTCAGATATGACCCTGCCCCCTCCTCTATCGGGGTATTCTACTACACCAGTGCCTCTGTGTGCCAAGGATAGGTGCCCCAGATATGACCCCTCCCCCACCTCTAAGAGGGTATTGTACTCCCCCACTGTCACTGTGTGTGCGATGGAGATAGATAGTACCCCGTCTCCCGGGACTCCCCTCCCATACTCCCCTCTCCCGGTTCCCCCCCTCCCTGGTTCTCTCCTCTCCCAGTTACACAACCCCCCCGATTCTTCATTCCCTGGTTCTCCTCTCTCCCTCTCCACGGTTCTTGTGCCCCCTCTCCCGATACTCCCCTCCCTGGTTCTCCTCTCTATCGGTTCCCCCCTCCTGGTACCCTCCCGCTTTCCCCCGGTTCTCCTCTCTTCCACTACACCCCTCCCACTCTCTGGTTCTCCAATTTCCCGCCCCCCCCTCCCCCAGTACGCCCACTCTCCAGTTCTCCACTCCCTGTCCCAGTTCTCCCCTCCACTGGTACTCCCCCTCTTCGGTTTTCCACTCTCCCTCTATGGTTCTAATGTCCCCCTCTCTGGTTCTTCCCTCCCCGTTACTCCCAGGTTCCCCCTCCCGTTCTCCTGGTACTCCCTTCCCTGTTATTCTCCCAGTTCCCCTCTCCCATTCTCCTGATACTGCCCTCCCCATTACTCCCCTCCCCGGTAGTCCCCTCCCATTCTTCCAATACTCCCCTCCCCGGTAGTCCCCTCCCATTCTTCCAATACTCCCCTCCCCGGTAGTCCCCTCCCATTCTCCCTGGTGCTCCCCTCCCATTCTCCCGATGCTCCCCTCCCCTACCCTCCCCATTACTCCCCTTCCATTCTCCCTGGTACTCTCCTTCCTGGTACTCCCCTCCCATTCTCCCGGTACTCCCCTCCCATTCTCCCGGTACTCCCCTCTCATTCTCCCGGTACTCCCCTCCCATTCTCCCGGTACTCTCCTCCCATTCTCCCGGTACTCTCCTCCCATTCTCCCATTACACCCCTCCCATTCTCCCGGTACTCTCCTCCCATTACACCCCTCCCATTCTCCCATTACTCTCCTCCCATTCTCCCGGTACTCTCCTCCCATTCTCCCATTACACCCCTCCCATTCTCCCGGTACTCTCCTCCCATTCTCCCATTACACCCCTCCCATTCTCCCGGTACTCTCCTCCCATTCTCCCGGTACTCTCCTCCCATTCTCCCATTACACCCCTCCCATTCTCCCGGTACTCTCCTCCCATTCTCCCGGTACTCCCCTCCCATTCTCCCGGTACTCTCCTCCCATTCTCCCGGTACTCCCCTCCCATTCTCCCGGTACACCCCTCCCATTCTCCCGGTACTCCCCTCCCATTCTCCCCTCCCATCCCTCCCATTCTCCCGGTACTCTCCTCCCATTCTCCCGGTACACCCCTCCCATCCCTCCCATTCTCCCGGTACTCTCCTCCCATTCTCCCCTCCCATCCCTCCCATTCTCCCGGTACTCTCCTCCCATTCTCCCGGTACTCCCCTCCCATTCTCCCGGTACTCTCCTCCCATTCTCCCGGTACTCCCCTCCCATTCTCCCGGTACTCTCCTCCCATTCTCCCGGTACTCTCCTCCCATTCTCCCGGTACACCCCTCCCATTTTCCCGGTACACCCCTCCCATTCTCCCGGTACTCCCCTCCCATTCTCCCGGTACACCCCTCCCATTCTCCCGGTACACCCCTCCCATTCTCCCGGTACTCCCCTCCCATTCTCCCGGTACTCTCCTCCCATTCTCCCGGTACTCCCCTCCCATTCTCCCGGTACTCTCCTCCCATTCTCCCGGTACTCTCCTCCCATTCTCCCGGTACTCTCCTCCCATTCTCCCGGTACTCCCCTCCCATTCTCCCGGTACTCTCCTCCCATTCTCCCGGTACACCCCTCCCATTCTCCCGGTACACCCCTCCCATTCTCCCGGTACTCCCCTCCCATTCTCCCGGTACTCTCCTCCCATTCTCCCGGTACTCCCCTCCCATTCTCCCGGTACACCCCTCCCATTCTCCCGGTACTCTCCTCCCATTCTCCCGGTACTCTCCTCCCATTCTCCCGGTACTCTCCTCCCATTCTCCCGGTACTCCCCTCCCATTCTCCCGGTACTCTCCTCCCATTCTCCCGGTACACCCCTCCCATTCTCCCGGTACACCCCTCCCATTCTCCCGGTACTCTCCTCCCATTCTCCCGGTACTCCCCTCCCATTTTCCCGGTACTCTCCTCCCATTCTCCCGGTACACCCCTCCCATTCTCCCGGTACTCCCCTCCCATCCCTCCCATTCTCCCGGTACTCTCCTCCCATTCTCCCGGTACTCCCCTCCCATTCTCCCGGTACTCTCCTCCCATTCTCCCATAACTCTCCTCCCATTCTCCCGGTACTCTCCTCCCATTCTCCCGGTACTCTCCTCCCATTCTCCCATAACTCTCCTCCCATTCTCCCATAACTCTCCTCCCATTCTCCCGGTACTCCCCTCCCATTCTCCCGGTACTCTCCTCCCATTCTCCCGGTACTCTCCTCCCATTCTCCCATTACACCCCTCCCATTCTCCCGGTACTCCCCTCCCAATTCCCCTTCCCCGGTACCTCCATCCCCCTCTCTGGTCCCCCCTCCCCTGTACTCCTCTCCCATCCTTCCGGTTCCCCCTCTCGGGTATCCCCCTCCCCCTCTCCCGGTACTCACCCTCATGCGGACCTCGTACACGGTGTACCGGTTCCTCCCCACCCCCACCGTCTGAGGGTTGAAGATGTCGATCTCCAGGAAGTTGCTCGGCGGTCCGTAGGCGTCGGTCAGGTCCTGAGGTTTGGAGTTGAGGCGGCGGGTATCCGCCACCGTGGCGTCCGACATCCTGCACCGAGACCCACCGACCGACACACCCGGCCCGGAGAGATCACCGCGCATGCGCACACCGGACCGAGCCGCATTATCCGAGAGGAGGAAGCACTGCGCATGTGCGAGACTGGAGGGGCGGAGCAGAGAGAGACAGACTGGGAGGAGAGGGGACTGCGCATGTGCGGGGCTGGAGGAGAGGGGGAGATGGGATGGAGGGCACTGAATGTGTGGGAGAAAGGGGGAGGAGATTCTGAATATACTTTGTTTAAGGGGAGGGGTTTATAGTGAGTATACTTTGTGGAGCTGTGTACAGTAATATACTTTGGGTTCGTTTTTTTTGGGTTGGGGAATGGTGGATGGTTTGCACACTATTTTTTTTTTGGGGGGGGGGGTGTATGCTGAGTATACTTTGTTTAAGAGGAGGGGGGGGTATCAAGACTTTTATTTTTTAGGGTGGGGGGTTATTTCATTGGGGGAGGAGCTGTATATGGTGTCTATACTTCTTTCTATGTGTGTAAATAATGTGGAGAACGTATCTTCCCCACCCCGGTGTGTGTAGGGAGTGTGGAGGACGTATCTTCCCCGCCCGGTGTATGTAGGGAGTGTGTAGGACGTATCTTCCCCGCCCGGTGTGTAGGGAGTGTGGAGGACGTATCTTCCCCGCCCGGTGTATGTAGGGAGTGTGGAGGACGTATCTTCCCCGCCCGGTGTGTGTAGGGAGTGTGGAGGACGTATCTTCCCCACCCCGGTGTGTGTAGGGAGTGTGGAGGACGTATCTTCCCCGCCCGGTGTGTGTAGGGAGTGTGGAGGACGTATCTTCCCCGCCCGGTGTGTGTAGGGAGTGTGGAGGACGTATCTTCCCCGCCCGGTGTGTGTAGGGAGTGTGGAGAATGTATCTTCCCCGCCCGGTGTGTGTAGGGAGTGTGGAGGACGTATCTTCCCTTCCCGGTGTATGTAGGGAGTGTGGAGGACGTATCTTCCCCGCCCGGTGTGTGGAGGACGTATCTTCCCCGCCCGGTGTGTGTAGGGAGTGTGGAGGACGTATTTTCCCCTCCCGGTGTGTAGGGAGTGTGGAGGACGTATCTTCCCCACCCCAGTGTGTGTAGGACGTATCTTCCCCGCCCGGTGTATGTAGGGAGTGTGGAGGATGTATCTTCCCCGCCCAGTGTGTGTAGGGAGTGTGGAGGACGGATCTTCCCCTCCCGGTGTGTGGAGGACGTATCTTCCCTTCCCGGTGTATGTAGGGAGTGTGGAGGACGTATCTTCCCTTCTCGGTGTATGTAGGGAGTGTGGAGGACGTATTTTCCCCTCCCGGTGTGTGTAGGGAGTGTGGAGGACGTATCTTCCCCGCCCGGTGTATGTAGGGAGTGTGGAGGACGTATCTTCCCCGCCCGGTGTGTGTAGGGAGTGTGGAGGACGTATCTTCCCCGCCCGGAGTGTGTAGGGGAGTGTGGAGGACGTATCTTCCCCGCCCGGTGTGTGTAGGGAGTGTGGAGGACATATCTTCCCCGCCCGGTGTGTGTAGGGAGGGTGGAGGACATATCTTTCCCCCCCCGGTGTGTGTAGGGGAGGGTGGAGGATGTATCTTCCCCTCCCAGTGTGTGTAGGGAGTGTGGAGGACGTATCTTCCCCGCCCGGTGTGTGTAGGGAGTGTGGAGGACGTATCTTCCCCGCCCGGTGTGTGTAGGGAGTGTGGAGGACGTATCTTCCCCGCCCGAGTGTGTAGGGAGTGTGGAGGACGTATCTTCCCCGCCCGGTGTGTGTAGGGAGTGTGGAGGACGTATCTTCCCCGCCCGGTGTGTGTAGGGAGTGTAGAGGACGTATCTTCCCCGCCCGGTGTGTAGGGAGTGTGGAGGACGTATCTTCCCCGCCCGGTGTGTGTAGGGAGTGTAGAGGACGTATCTTCCCCGCCCGAGTGTGTAGGGGGTGTGGAGGACGTATCTTCCCCACCCCGGTGTGTGTAGGGAGTGTGGAGGACGTATCTTCCCCACCCCGGTGTGTGTAGGGAGTGTGGAGGACGTATCTTCCCCGCCCGGTGTATGTAGGGAGTGTGTAGGACGTATCTTCCCCGCCCGGTGTATGTAGGGAGTGTGGAGGACGTATCTTCCCCACCCCGGTGTGTGTAGGGAGTGTGGAGGACGTATCTTCCCCGCCCGGTGTGTGTAGGGAGTGTGGAGGACGTATCTTCCCCGCCCGGTGTATGTAGGGAGTGTGGAGGACGTATCTTCCCCGCCCGGTGTGTGTAGGGAGTGTGGAGGACGTATCTTCCCTTCCCGGTGTATGTAGGGAGTGTGGAGGACGTATCTTCCCCGCCCGGTGTGTGGAGGACGTATCTTCCCCGCCCGGTGTGTGTAGGGAGTGTGGAGGACGTATTTTCCCCTCCCGGTGTGTAGGGAGTGTGGAGGACGTATCTTCCCCACCCCAGTGTGTGTAGGACGTATCTTCCCCGCCCGGTGTATGTAGGGAGTGTGGAGGATGTATCTTCCCCGCCCAGTGTGTGTAGGGAGTGTGGAGGACGGATCTTCCCCTCCCGGTGTGTGGAGGACGTATCTTCCCTTCCCGGTGTATGTAGGGAGTGTGGAGGACGTATCTTCCCTTCTCGGTGTATGTAGGGAGTGTGGAGGACGTATTTTCCCCTCCCGGTGTGTGTAGGGAGTGTGGAGGACGTATCTTCCCCGCCCGGTGTATGTAGGGAGTGTGGAGGACGTATCTTCCCCGCCCGGTGTGTGTAGGGAGTGTGGAGGACGTATCTTCCCCGCCCGGAGTGTGTAGGGGAGTGTGGAGGACGTATCTTCCCCGCCCGGTGTGTGTAGGGAGTGTGGAGGACATATCTTCCCCGCCCGGTGTGTGTAGGGAGGGTGGAGGACATATCTTTCCCCCCCCGGTGTGTGTAGGGGAGGGTGGAGGATGTATCTTCCCCTCCCAGTGTGTGTAGGGAGTGTGGAGGACGTATCTTCCCCGCCCGGTGTGTGTAGGGAGTGTGGAGGACGTATCTTCCCCGCCCGGTGTGTGTAGGGAGTGTGGAGGACGTATCTTCCCCGCCCGAGTGTGTAGGGAGTGTGGAGGACGTATCTTCCCCGCCCGGTGTGTGTAGGGAGTGTGGAGGACGTATCTTCCCCGCCCGGTGTGTGTAGGGAGTGTAGAGGACGTATCTTCCCCGCCCGGTGTGTAGGGAGTGTGGAGGACGTATCTTCCCCGCCCGGTGTGTGTAGGGAGTGTAGAGGACGTATCTTCCCCGCCCGAGTGTGTAGGGGGTGTGGAGGACGTATCTTCCCCGCCCGGTGTGTGTAGGGAGTGTGGAGGACGTATCTTCCCCGCCCGGTGTGTGTAGGGAGTGTGGAGGACGTATCTTCCCCGCCCGAGGTGTGTAGGGAGTGTGGAGGACGTATCTTCCCCGCCCGGTGTATGTAGGGAGTGTGAAGGACGTATCTTCCCCGCCTGGTGTGTGTAGGGAGTGTGGAGGACCTATCTTCCCCGCCCGGTGTATGTAGGGAGTGTGAAGGACGTATCTGCCCCGCCTGGTGTGTGTAGGGAGGGTGGAGGACATATCTTCCCCGCCCGGTGTGTGTAGGGAGTGTAGAGGAATTATCTTCCCCGCCCGGTGTGTGTAGGGAGTGTGGAGGACGTATCTTCCCCGCCCGGTGTGTGTAGGGAGTGTGGAGGACGTATCTTCCCCGCCCGGTGTGTGTAGGGAGTATGGAGGTCGTACCTCCCCCGCCCGGTGTGTGTAGGGAGTATGGAGGATGTATCTTCCCCGCCCGGTGTGTGTAGGGAGTATGGAGGACGTACCTCCCCCGCCCCGGTGTGTGTAGGGAGTATGGAGGACGTACCTCCCCCACCCGGTGTGTGTAGGGAGTGTGGAGGACGTATCTTCCCCACCCGGTGTGTGTAGGGAGTGTGGAGGACATATCTTCCCCGCCCGGTGTGTGGAGGACGTATGTTCCCCGCCCGGTGTGTGTAGGGAGTGTGGAGGATGTATCTTCCCTGCCCAGTCTGTGTAGGATGTATCTTCCCCGCCTGGTGTATGTAGGGAGTGTGGAGGACGTATCTTCCCTGCCCGGTGTGTGTAGGGAGTATGGAGGACACATCTTCCCCACCCAGTCTGTGTAGGGAGTGTGGAGAATGTATCTTCCCCGCCTGGTGTGTGTAGGGAGTGTGGAGGACGTATCTTTCCCGCCCAGTGTGTGTAGGGAGTGTGTAGGACGTATCTTCCCCGCCTGGTGTGTGTAGGGAATGTGGAGGATGTATCTTCCCCGCCCGGTGTGTGTAGGGAATGTGAAGGACGTATCTTCCCCGCCCGGTGTGTGTATGGAGTGTGGAGGATGTATCTTCCCCCTGCCCAGTGTTTGTAGGGAGTGTGGAGGACATATCTTCCCCGCCCGGTGTGTGTAGGGAGTATGGAGGACATATCTTCCCCACCCAGTCTGTGTAGGATGTATCTTCCCCGCCTGGTGTATGTAGGGAGTGTGGAGGACGTATCTTCCCTGCCCGGTGTGTGTAGGGAGTATGGAGGACACATCTTCCCCACCCAGTCTGTGTAGGGAGTGTGGAGAATGTATCTTCCCCGCCTGGTGTGTGTAGGGAGTGTGGAGGACGTATCTTCCCCACCCAGTTTGTGTAGGGAATGTGGAGGATGTATCTTCCCCGCCCGGTGTATGTAGGGAGTGTGGAGGACGTATCTTCCCTGCCCGTTGTGTGTAGGGAGTGTGGAGGTCGTACTTTCTCCGCCTGGTGTGTGTAGGGGGGTATGGAGGATGTATTTTCCCGCCCTAGGTGTGTAGGGAGTGTGGAAGACGTATCTTCCCCGCCCGGAGTGTGTAGGGAGTGTGGAGGACGTATTTTCCCCGCCCAGTGGGTGTAGGGGAGGGTGGAGGATGTATCTTCCCCACCCAGTCTGTGTAGGATGTATCTTCCCCGCCCGGTGTGTGTAGGGAGTGTGGAGGACATATCTTTCCCACCCAGTGTGTGTAGGGAGTGTGTAGGACGTATCTTCCCCGCCCGGTGTGTGTAGGGAATGTGAAGGGTGTATCTTCCCCGCCCCGTGTTTGTAGGGAGTGTGGAGGACATATCTTCCCCGCCTGGTGTGTGTAGGGAGTGTGTAGGACATATCTTCATCACCCGGTGTGTGTAGGGAGTGTGGAGGACGTATCTTCCCAGCCGGGAGTGTGTAGGGAGTGTGGAGGACGTATCTTCCCTGCCCGGTGTGTGTAGGGAGTGTGGAGGACATATCTTCCCTGCCCGGTGTGTGTAGGGAGTGTGGAGGACGTATCTTCCCCGCCCGGTGTGTGTAGGGAGTGTGGAGGACGTATCTTCCCCGCCCGGTGTGTGTAGGGAGTGTGGAGGACCTATCTTCCCCGCCCGGTGTGTGTAGGGAGTGTGGAGGACGTATCTTCCCTGCCCGGTGTGTGTAGGGAATGTGGAGGACGTATCTTCCCCGCCCGGTGTGTGTAGGGAGTGTGGAGGACATATCTTCCCCGCCCGGTGTGTGTAGGGAGTGTGGAGGACATATCTTCCCCGCCCAGTGTATGTAGGGACTGTGTAGGACATATCTTCCCCGCCCGGAGTGTGTAGGGAGTGTGGAGGACGTATCTTCCCCGCCCGGAGTGTGGAGGACGTATCTTCCCCGCCGGGAATGTGTAGGGAATGTGGAGGACGTATCTTCCCCGCCGGGAGTGTGTAGGGAATGTGGAGGACATCTCTTCCCCACCTGGTGTGTGTAGGAAAAGTGGAGGACATATCTTCATCACCCGGTGTGTGTAGGGAGTGTGGAGGTCGTATTTTCCCGCCCGGTGTGTGGAGGACATATGCGTCAGTCCAAATTGGGCCCAATTAGCCATTTTCCCTCCCCGGTGTCATGTGACTCGTTAGTGTTACAAGGTCTCAGGTGTAAATGGGGGGCAGGTGTGTTATATTTGGTGTTATCGCTCTCACTCTCTCATACTGGTCACTGGAAGTTCAACATGGCTCCTCATGGCAAAGAACTCTCTGAGGATCTGAAAAAAAGAATTGTTGCTCTACATCAGGGGTGGGGAACCTTTTTTCTGCCAAGGGCCATTTGGGTATTTATAAAATCATTCGGGGGCCGTACAAAATTATCAACTTAAAAATGTGCCTGTTATATTTGGTCAAACATTTTATTAACTCATCCCTAATGTGATGGCTGCAACTGCTTCTCTTTGGTGAGGTGGGTGATGTTAGCTGGTATTGATGATGTTGCTACTCGCAACAGGTTTTCCAGGTTTGCGTCGGTCAGTCTGGAGCGCAGTCGACTTTATGGTGGTAAGTTTTGAAATGAACTGCTGGCAGGTAATGCTGGTGGGCATAGCTGGCTGGTACTGCTGGTGGGTACAGCTGGCTGGTACTGTTGTGGGTACTGCTGGCTCAGGCTGGTACTGCTGGCTTGTACTGTGTTGTGGGTACTGCTGGCTCAGGCTGGTACTGCTGTGGGTATTGCTGATTCAGGCTGGTACTGCCTTGGGTACTGCTGGCTCAGGCTGGTACTGTGCTGTGGGTACTGCTGGATGGTACTGCTGGCTCAGGCTGGTACTACTGGCTAGTACTGCTGGCTGGTACTGCTGGCTCAGGCTGGTACTGCTGTGGGTACTGCTAGCTGGTACTGTGCTGTAGGTACTGCTGGCTGGTACTGTTGTGGGTACTGCTGACTCTGGCTGGTACTGCTGTGAGTACTACTGGCTCTGGCTGGTACTGCTTTGGGTACTGCTGGTTCTGCTGTGGGTACTGCTGGCTCTGGCTGTTACTGCTGGCTCTGGCTGGTACTGCTTTGGGTACTGCTGGTTCTGCTGTGGGTACTGCTGGCTCTGGCTGTTACTGCTGTCTCTGGCTGGTTCTGGCTGGTACTGCTGTGAGTACTGCTGGCTCTGGCTGGTACTGCTGGCTCTGGCTGGTACTGCTGGTTCTGGCTGGTACTGCTGTGAGTACTGCTGGCTCTGGCTGGTACTGCTGGTACTGCTGTGAGTACTGCTGGCTCTGGCTGGTACTGCTGTCTCTGGCTGGTACTGCTGGTTCTGGCTGGTACTGCTGTGAGTACTGCTGGCTCTGGCTGGTACTGCTGGTACTGCTGTGAGTACTGCTGGCTCTGGCTGGTACTGCTGTCTCTGGCTGGTACTGCTGGTTCTGGCTGGTACTGCTGTGAGTACTGCTGTCTCTGGCTGGTACTGCTGGCTCTGGCTGGTACTGCTGGTTCTGGCTGGTACTGCTGTGAGTACTGCTGGCTCTGGCTGGTACTGCTGGCTCTGGCTGGTACTGCTGTGTGTGCTGCTGGCGGGAAATGCTGGCTAGCAGCGGTGCTGTGCTGGAGGAAGAGGTGAGGTTTCCTGTATTTGTCACAGGCGGAGTGCATTTGATATCACTCCGCCTGTGACTCACTCAGACTGTCACAATGGAGCTGGAACTATACAGGAAGCATTGGCTCCATTCTGACAGATCAGCTGAGAGACACAGACTAAGCTGCACCGGGGGCCGTACCAGATGACTTCAAGGGCCGCATACGGCCCCCGGGACATAGGTTCCCCACCCCTGCTCTACATAAAGATGGCCTAGGCTATAAGAAGATTGCCAAGACCCTGAAACTGAGCTGCAGCACTGTGGCCAAGACCATACAGCGGTGTAACAGGACAGAACACTCAGAACAGGCCTCTCCATGGTCCACCAAAGAAGTTGAGTGCCGTACTCAGCGTCATATCCAGAGGTTGTCTTTGGGAAATTGACGTATGAGTGCTGCCAGCATTGCTGCAGAGGTTGAAGGGGTGGGGGAGGGGTCAGCCTGTCAGTGCTCAGACCATACGACCATAAAACAGATATCAGCTCAATTTATACTTCAATATTTTTATTTATCAATATTCAGGACACCAAAATGAGCTCAGTCACTGCTAGGAGGAGGAGCAGGGTGGGATGAGCTGTTACTGAGAGGCAGGAGCTGAGCTGCTGGGAGAGATAAGCTGTTACTGGAGGAAGGAGCTGAGCTGCTGGGAGGAAGGGGCTGAGCTGCTCGGAGGGATGAGCTGTTACTGGGAGGAAGGAGCTGAGCTGCTGGGAGGAATGAGCTGTTACTGGGAGGGAGGCACTGACCTGTTGGGAGAGATGAGCTGGTACTGGGAGGGAGGGGCTGAGCTGCTTGGAGGATCTGATCTACTGGGAGGGAGGAGCTGAGCTGCTGGGAGAGATTAACTGGTACTGGGAGGATGGAGCTGAGCTGTTACTGGGAGGGAGGAGCTCAGCTGATGGGAGGGATGAGCTATTACTGGGAGAGATAAGCTGGTACTGGGAGGGAGGAGCTGAGCTGCTGAGAGATGATCTGTTACTGGTAGGAAGGAGCTGAGCTGCTGGGAGGAATGAGCTGTTACTGGGAGGGAGGCACTGAGCTGTTGGGAGAGATGAGCTGGTACTGGGAGGGAGGAGCTGAGCTGCTTGGAGGATCTGATCTACTGGGAGGGAGGAGCTGAGCTGCTGGGAGGGATGACCTGTTACTGGGAGGGAGAAGCTAATAAGAAAATACTTGAAATTCAGTGCTTCTGCTTTTATATTTACGGATGACTTCCTCCACAGTGAGTGCAACTACAGAGGTCAGTGACGATCCATAGCCAAGCCACAGGGTCAGTTGTCCTTAACAGCCCCCTCCCCCACAGTGTGACCCCAAGAGATCCGTTCAGCTAAGGACACATTCAATGTACACCCCCTACCCTCCACTGCTCAGTCATTCCTGAGGCCGGTCTGTACAGCTGAGCTCACTATAAGTACCAATGAACTGGAGAAGGGAAGTGTGGGGCCCCAACAGGGACTAGTGGGCCCATCTGTCCTCGCCACACTTTGTGCTCTCTGGGGTCCCTCTGTCCTCACCCCCACATTAGGCCCTTCTCTGTCTTCCCCTCCCCCATACTGGGCCCCTGTGCCCTCCTTTCCCCCACACGGGGCTCCTGTGTCCTTACCTACCCTACCATGGGCCCGTGTCCTCCCCTCGCCTACATTTGGCCCCTGTATTCTCCCCTCCCCACATTGGGGCCCTGTGCCTTCTCCCCTACAATTGGCCCCTGTATTCTCCCCTCCCCACATTAGGCCCCTCTACCCTCTTCTCCCCTACAATGGGCCCCTGTTCCCTCCTTTTCCCTACATTGGGCCCCTGTGCCCTCTCCTACATTGGACCCCTGTACCCTCTTTTCCCCACACTGAGCCCTTGTGCTCTCCTTTCCCCCACACTGGGCCCCTGTGTCCTCCCCTACAAAGGGCCCCCATGCCCTCCTTACCCCATACTGGGCCCCTGTGTCCTCCCCTACAAAGGGCCCCCATGCCCTCCTTACCCCACACTGGGCCCCTGTGTCCTCCCCTACAAAGGGCCCCCATGCCCTCCTTACCCCCACACTGGGCCCCTGTGTCCTCCTTTCCCCCACATTGGGCCCCTGTGTCCTCCTTTCCCCCACACTGGGCCCCTGTGTCCTCCCCTACAAAGGGCCCCTGTGTCCTCATTTCCCCTACATTGGGCCCCTGTGTTCTCCTTTCCCCCACACTGGGCCCCTGTGTCCTCCCCTACAAAGGGCCCCTGTGTCCTCATTTCCCCCACATTGGGCCCCTGTGTCCTCCTTTCCCCCACACTGGGCCCCTGTGTCCTCCCCTACAAAGGGCCCCTGTGTCCTCATTTCCCCTACATTGGGCCCCTGTGTCCTCCTTACCCCACATTGGGCCCCTGTGCCCTCCTTTCCCCCACACGGGGCTCCTGTGTCCTTACCTACCCTACCATGGGCCCTTGTGCTCCCCTCGCCTACATTTGGCCCCTGTATTCTCCCCTCCCCACATTGGGGCCCTGTGCCTTCTCCCCTACAATTGGCCCCTGTATTCTCCCCTCCCCACATTAGGCCCCTCTACCCTCTTCTCCCCTACATTGGGCCCCTGTTCCCTCCTTTTCCCTACATTGGGCCCCTGTGCCCTCCTTTCCCCCACACGATGCTCCTGTGTCCTTACCTACCCTACCATGGGCCCGTGTCCTCCCTTTGCCTACATTTGGTCCCTGTATTCTCCGCTCCCCACATTGGGGCCCTGTGCCTTCTCCCCTACAATTGGCCCCTGTGCCCTCCTTACCCCACACTGGGTCCCCATTTCCTCCCCTACAAAGGGCCCCCATGCCCTCCTTTCCCCCACAAAGGGCCCCCATGCCCTCCTTTCCCCCACATTGGGCCCCTGTGCATGCTCCTCCCCCACATTGGGCCCCTGTGCCCGCCCCTTTCCCTCACACTGTGTCCCCCCATCTGTCATTACATAACCCAGCAGATCAGAGCTCAGCTCGCCGCACAGCATGCTGGGAACAGAAGTCCCCGCCCTCGTCTGCTCGTTTTTGCGCGGCCTCCTGGGAATTGTAGTCCCCGCCCCCCTTACCGCCAGCCTCCTCCCACTCTCCCCGAACTACGCCTCCCATAGTGCCCCGCGGCCCCGCCCAGCGGACGTCACTCCGCACAGCGCGCTCCGCCCCTCCCGAGTGCTGGTAAACAGAAACGTCAGCGGGAAGTTTTGTGGAGAAGAAAAGAAAACAGAAAGTGACAGACACCGATCGGAACCGGGCCGGGGGGCGGGGCCTCAGGGAGGTGGGAGGGGCGGAGGAGCCCCGGGGACATGGAGGGAGCCGAGCCGCCCCCGGTGGACATCGACCCGGACTTCGAGCCCCAGGCCAGGCCCCGCTCCTGCACATGGCCCCTACCCAGGCCGGAGCTGTCTGTGGTGCAGCCTGCGGGGACCCCCACCGCGGAGGAGGGGCGAGCAGAGGGAGCCGAGGCCCCGCCCCTGCCTAATGAGGGCCCCGGAGTCACCCCTAGGAAAGGAGGGTCCAGGAGGAACGCCTGGGGGAACCAATCATATGCCGAGCTGATCAGCCAAGCCATAGAGAGCTCCCCGGAGAAGAGGCTGACCCTGGCCCAGATCTACGACTGGATGGTGAGGAGCATTCCCTACTTCAAGGACAAGGGCGACTCCAACAGCTCCGCCGGATGGAAGGTGAGCCACTCGTCCCAGGAGCTGACACTCCGATATACCGCCATATACACCTCGTCCCAGGAGCTGAAACTCCGATATACCGCCATATACACCTCGTCCCAGGAGCTGACACTCTATACACACCTCGTCCCAGGAGCTGACACTCCGATATACCGCCATATACACCTCGTCCCAGGAGCTGACACTCCGATATACTGCCATATACACCTCGTCCCAGGAGCTGACACTCTATACACACCTCGTCCCAGGAGCTGACACTCCATATCCCCCATACACACCTCGTCCCAGGAGCTGACACTCCGTACACACCTCGTCCCAGGAGCTGACACTCTATACACACCTCGTCCCAGCAGCTGACACTCTATACCCCCATACCTCGTCCCAGGAGCTGAGACTCTATACCCCCATACCTCGTCCCAGGAGCTGACACTCCGCACCCCCCATACACACCTCGTCCCAGGAGCTGACACTCCGCACCCCCCATACACACCTCATCCCAGGAGCTGACACTCTATACCCCCCATACACACCTCGTCCCAGGAGCTGACACTCTATACCCCCCATACACACCTCGTCCCAGGAGCTGACACTCTATACCCCCCATACACACCTCGTCCCAAGAGCTGACACTCTATACCGCACCCCCATACACACCTCGTCCCAAGAACTGACACTCCAATATACACCACACTGCACCCACAAAACTCCCCGGAGAAGAGGCTGACCCTGGCCCAGATCTACGACTGGATGGTGAGGAGCATTCCCTACTTCAAGGACAAGGGCGACTCCAACAGCTCCGCCGGATGGAAGGTGAGAGACTCGTCCCAGGAGCTGACACTCCATACACACCTCGTCCCAAGAGCTGACACTCCGTATACACCTCGTCCCAGGAGCTGACACTCCATACCGCACCTCGTCCCAGGAGCTGACACTCCAATATACACCACACTGCACCCACAAAACTCCCCGGAGAAGAGGCTGACCCTGGCCCAGATCTACGACTGGATGGTGAGGAGCATTCCCTACTTCAAGGACAAGGGCGACTCCAACAGCTCCGCCGGATGGAAGGTGAGCCACTCGTCCCAGGAGCTGACACTCCGATATACCGCCATATACACCTCGTCCCAGGAGCTGAAACTCCGATATACCGCCATATACACCTCGTCCCAGGAGCTGACACTCTATACACACCTCGTCCCAGGAGCTGACACTCCGATATACCGCCATATACACCTCGTCCCAGGAGCTGACACTCCGATATACTGCCATATACACCTCGTCCCAGGAGCTGACACTCTATACACACCTCGTCCCAGGAGCTGACACTCCATATCCCCCATACACACCTCGTCCCAGGAGCTGACACTCCGTACACACCTCGTCCCAGGAGCTGACACTCTATACACACCTCGTCCCAGCAGCTGACACTCTATACCCCCATACCTCGTCCCAGGAGCTGAGACTCTATACCCCCATACCTCGTCCCAGGAGCTGACACTCCGCACCCCCCATACACACCTCGTCCCAGGAGCTGACACTCCGCACCCCCCATACACACCTCATCCCAGGAGCTGACACTCTATACCCCCCATACACACCTCGTCCCAGGAGCTGACACTCTATACCCCCCATACACACCTCGTCCCAGGAGCTGACACTCTATACCCCCCATACACACCTCGTCCCAGGAGCTGACACTCTATACCCCCCATACACACCTCGTCCCAGGAGCTGACACTCTATACCCCCATACACACCTCGTCCCAGGAGCTGACACTCTATACCCCCCATACACCTCATCCCAAGAGCTGACACTCTATACCCCCCATACACACCTTGTCCCAAGAGCTGACACTCCAATATACACCACACTGCACCCACAGAGCTCCCCGGAGAAGAGGCTGACCCTGGCCCAGATCTACGACTGGATGGTGAGGAGCATTCCCTACTTCAAGGACAAGGGGGACTTCAACAGCTCCGCCGGATGGAAGGTGAGAGACTCGTCCCAGGAGCTGACACTCCATACACACCTCGTCCCAGGAGCTGACACTCCATACCCCCATACCTCGTCCCAGGAGCTGACACTCCATACCCCCATACCTCGTCCCAGGAGCTGACACTCCGATATACCGCACCCCAATACACACCTCGTCCCAGGAGCTGACACTCCGCACCCCAATACACACCTCGTCCCAAGAGCTGACACTCCGCACCCCAATACACACCTCGTCCCAAGAGCTGACACTCCGCACCCCAATACACACCTCGTCCCAGGAGCTGACACTCCGATATACCGCCATATACACCTCGTCCCAGGAGCTGACACTCCGATATACCGCACCCCCATATACACCTCGTCCCAGGAGCTGACACTCCGATATACCGCCATATACACCTCGTCCCAGGAGCTGACACTCCGATATACCGCCATATACACCTCGTCCCAGGAGCTGACACTCCGATATACCGCACCCCCATATACACCTCGTCCCAGGAGCTGACACTCTATACACACCTCGTCCCAGGAGCTGACACTCCGATATACCGCACCCCCCACACACACCTCGTCCCAGGAGCTGACACTCCAATATACCGCACCCCCATATACACCACGTCCCAGGAGCTGACACTCTATACACACCTCGTCCCAGGAGCTGACACTCTGATATACCCCATACACACCTCGTCCCAAGAGCTGACACTCTATACCGCACCCCCATACACACCTCGTCCCAAGAACTGACACTCCAATATACACCACACTGCACCCACAAAACTCCCCGGAGAAGAGGCTGACCCTGGCCCAGATCTACGACTGGATGGTGAGGAGCATTCCCTACTTCAAGGACAAGGGCGACTCCAACAGCTCCGCCGGATGGAAGGTGAGAGACTCGTCCCAGGAGCTGACACTCCATACACACCTCGTCCCAAGAGCTGACACTCCGTATACACCTCGTCCCAGGAGCTGACACTCCATACCGCACCTCGTCCCAGGAGCTGACACTCCAATATACACCACACTGCACCCACAAAACTCCCCGGAGAAGAGGCTGACCCTGGCCCAGATCTACGACTGGATGGTGAGGAGCATTCCCTACTTCAAGGACAAGGGCGACTCCAACAGCTCCGCCGGATGGAAGGTGAGCCACTCGTCCCAGGAGCTGACACTCCGATATACCGCCATATACACCTCGTCCCAGGAGCTGAAACTCCGATATACCGCCATATACACCTCGTCCCAGGAGCTGACACTCTATACACACCTCGTCCCAGGAGCTGACACTCCGATATACCGCCATATACACCTCGTCCCAGGAGCTGACACTCCGATATACTGCCATATACACCTCGTCCCAGGAGCTGACACTCTATACACACCTCGTCCCAGGAGCTGACACTCCATATCCCCCATACACACCTCGTCCCAGGAGCTGACACTCCGTACACACCTCGTCCCAGGAGCTGACACTCTATACACACCTCGTCCCAGCAGCTGACACTCTATACCCCCATACCTCGTCCCAGGAGCTGAGACTCTATACCCCCATACCTCGTCCCAGGAGCTGACACTCCGCACCCCCCATACACACCTCGTCCCAGGAGCTGACACTCCGCACCCCCCATACACACCTCATCCCAGGAGCTGACACTCTATACCCCCCATACACACCTCGTCCCAGGAGCTGACACTCTATACCCCCCATACACACCTCGTCCCAGGAGCTGACACTCTATACCCCCCATACACACCTCGTCCCAGGAGCTGACACTCTATACCCCCCATACACACCTCGTCCCAGGAGCTGACACTCTATACCCCCATACACACCTCGTCCCAGGAGCTGACACTCTATACCCCCCATACACCTCATCCCAAGAGCTGACACTCTATACCCCCCATACACACCTTGTCCCAAGAGCTGACACTCCAATATACACCACACTGCACCCACAGAGCTCCCCGGAGAAGAGGCTGACCCTGGCCCAGATCTACGACTGGATGGTGAGGAGCATTCCCTACTTCAAGGACAAGGGGGACTTCAACAGCTCCGCCGGATGGAAGGTGAGAGACTCGTCCCAGGAGCTGACACTCCATACACACCTCGTCCCAGGAGCTGACACTCCATACCCCCATACCTCGTCCCAGGAGCTGACACTCCATACCCCCATACCTCGTCCCAGGAGCTGACACTCCGATATACCGCACCCCAATACACACCTCGTCCCAGGAGCTGACACTCCGCACCCCAATACACACCTCGTCCCAAGAGCTGACACTCCGCACCCCAATACACACCTCGTCCCAAGAGCTGACACTCCGCACCCCAATACACACCTCGTCCCAGGAGCTGACACTCCGATATACCGCCATATACACCTCGTCCCAGGAGCTGACACTCCGATATACCGCACCCCCATATACACCTCGTCCCAGGAGCTGACACTCCGATATACCGCCATATACACCTCGTCCCAGGAGCTGACACTCCGATATACCGCCATATACACCTCGTCCCAGGAGCTGACACTCCGATATACCGCACCCCCATATACACCTCGTCCCAGGAGCTGACACTCTATACACACCTCGTCCCAGGAGCTGACACTCCGATATACCGCACCCCCCACACACACCTCGTCCCAGGAGCTGACACTCCAATATACCGCACCCCCATATACACCACGTCCCAGGAGCTGACACTCTATACACACCTCGTCCCAGGAGCTGACACTCTGATATACCCCATACACACCTCGTCCCAAGAGCTGACACTCTATACCGCACCCCCATACACACCTCGTCCCAAGAACTGACACTCCAATATACACCACACTGCACCCACAAAACTCCCCGGAGAAGAGGCTGACCCTGGCCCAGATCTACGACTGGATGGTGAGGAGCATTCCCTACTTCAAGGACAAGGGCGACTCCAACAGCTCCGCCGGATGGAAGGTGAGCCACTCGTCCCAGGAGCTGACACTCCGATATACCGCCATATACACCTCGTCCCAGGAGCTGAAACTCCGATATACCGCCATATACACCTCGTCCCAGGAGCTGACACTCTATACACACCTCGTCCCAGGAGCTGACACTCCGATATACCGCCATATACACCTCGTCCCAGGAGCTGACACTCCGATATACTGCCATATACACCTCGTCCCAGGAGCTGACACTCTATACACACCTCGTCCCAGGAGCTGACACTCCATATCCCCCATACACACCTCGTCCCAGGAGCTGACACTCCGTACACACCTCGTCCCAGGAGCTGACACTCTATACACACCTCGTCCCAGCAGCTGACACTCTATACCCCCATACCTCGTCCCAGGAGCTGAGACTCTATACCCCCATACCTCGTCCCAGGAGCTGACACTCCGCACCCCCCATACACACCTCGTCCCAGGAGCTGACACTCCGCACCCCCCATACACACCTCATCCCAGGAGCTGACACTCTATACCCCCCATACACACCTCGTCCCAGGAGCTGACACTCTATACCCCCCATACACACCTCGTCCCAGGAGCTGACACTCTATACCCCCCATACACACCTCGTCCCAGGAGCTGACACTCTATACCCCCCATACACACCTCGTCCCAGGAGCTGACACTCTATACCCCCATACACACCTCGTCCCAGGAGCTGACACTCTATACCCCCCATACACCTCATCCCAAGAGCTGACACTCTATACCCCCCATACACACCTTGTCCCAAGAGCTGACACTCCAATATACACCACACTGCACCCACAGAGCTCCCCGGAGAAGAGGCTGACCCTGGCCCAGATCTACGACTGGATGGTGAGGAGCATTCCCTACTTCAAGGACAAGGGGGACTTCAACAGCTCCGCCGGATGGAAGGTGAGAGACTCGTCCCAGGAGCTGACACTCCATACACACCTCGTCCCAGGAGCTGACACTCCATACCCCCATACCTCGTCCCAGGAGCTGACACTCCATACCCCCATACCTCGTCCCAGGAGCTGACACTCCGATATACCGCACCCCAATACACACCTCGTCCCAGGAGCTGACACTCCGCACCCCAATACACACCTCGTCCCAAGAGCTGACACTCCGCACCCCAATACACACCTCATCCCAAGAGCTGACACTCCGCACCCCAATACACACCTCGTCCCAGGAGCTGACACTCCGATATACCGCCATATACACCTCGTCCCAGGAGCTGACACTCCGATATACCGCACCCCCATATACACCTCGTCCCAGGAGCTGACACTCCGATATACCGCCATATACACCTCGTCCCAGGAGCTGACACTCCGATATACCGCCATATACACCTCGTCCCAGGAGCTGACACTCCGATATACCGCACCCCCATATACACCTCGTCCCAGGAGCTGACACTCTATACACACCTCGTCCCAGGAGCTGACACTCCGATATACCGCACCCCCCACACACACCTCGTCCCAGGAGCTGACACTCCAATATACCGCACCCCCATATACACCACGTCCCAGGAGCTGACACTCTATACACACCTCGTCCCAGGAGCTGACACTCTGATATACCCCATACACACCTCGTCCCAAGAGCTGACACTCTATACCGCACCCCCATACACACCTCGTCCCAAGAACTGACACTCCAATATACACCACACTGCACCCACAAAACTCCCCGGAGAAGAGGCTGACCCTGGCCCAGATCTACGACTGGATGGTGAGGAGCATTCCCTACTTCAAGGACAAGGGCGACTCCAACAGCTCCGCCGGATGGAAGGTGAGAGACTCGTCCCAGGAGCTGACACTCCATACACACCTCGTCCCAAGAGCTGACACTCCGTATACACCTCGTCCCAGGAGCTGACACTCCATACCGCACCTCGTCCCAGGAGCTGACACTCCAATATACACCACACTGCACCCACAAAACTCCCCGGAGAAGAGGCTGACCCTGGCCCAGATCTACGACTGGATGGTGAGGAGCATTCCCTACTTCAAGGACAAGGGCGACTCCAACAGCTCCGCCGGATGGAAGGTGAGCCACTCGTCCCAGGAGCTGACACTCCGATATACCGCCATATACACCTCGTCCCAGGAGCTGAAACTCCGATATACCGCCATATACACCTCGTCCCAGGAGCTGACACTCTATACACACCTCGTCCCAGGAGCTGACACTCCGATATACCGCCATATACACCTCGTCCCAGGAGCTGACACTCCGATATACTGCCATATACACCTCGTCCCAGGAGCTGACACTCTATACACACCTCGTCCCAGGAGCTGACACTCCATATCCCCCATACACACCTCGTCCCAGGAGCTGACACTCCGTACACACCTCGTCCCAGGAGCTGACACTCTATACACACCTCGTCCCAGCAGCTGACACTCTATACCCCCATACCTCGTCCCAGGAGCTGAGACTCTATACCCCCATACCTCGTCCCAGGAGCTGACACTCCGCACCCCCCATACACACCTCGTCCCAGGAGCTGACACTCCGCACCCCCCATACACACCTCATCCCAGGAGCTGACACTCTATACCCCCCATACACACCTCGTCCCAGGAGCTGACACTCTATACCCCCCATACACACCTCGTCCCAGGAGCTGACACTCTATACCCCCCATACACACCTCGTCCCAGGAGCTGACACTCTATACCCCCCATACACACCTCGTCCCAGGAGCTGACACTCTATACCCCCATACACACCTCGTCCCAGGAGCTGACACTCTATACCCCCCATACACCTCATCCCAAGAGCTGACACTCTATACCCCCCATACACACCTTGTCCCAAGAGCTGACACTCCAATATACACCACACTGCACCCACAGAGCTCCCCGGAGAAGAGGCTGACCCTGGCCCAGATCTACGACTGGATGGTGAGGAGCATTCCCTACTTCAAGGACAAGGGGGACTTCAACAGCTCCGCCGGATGGAAGGTGAGAGACTCGTCCCAGGAGCTGACACTCCATACACACCTCGTCCCAGGAGCTGACACTCCATACCCCCATACCTCGTCCCAGGAGCTGACACTCCATACCCCCATACCTCGTCCCAGGAGCTGACACTCCGATATACCGCACCCCAATACACACCTCGTCCCAGGAGCTGACACTCCGCACCCCAATACACACCTCGTCCCAAGAGCTGACACTCCGCACCCCAATACACACCTCGTCCCAAGAGCTGACACTCCGCACCCCAATACACACCTCGTCCCAGGAGCTGACACTCCGATATACCGCCATATACACCTCGTCCCAGGAGCTGACACTCCGATATACCGCACCCCCATATACACCTCGTCCCAGGAGCTGACACTCCGATATACCGCCATATACACCTCGTCCCAGGAGCTGACACTCCGATATACCGCCATATACACCTCGTCCCAGGAGCTGACACTCCGATATACCGCACCCCCATATACACCTCGTCCCAGGAGCTGACACTCTATACACACCTCGTCCCAGGAGCTGACACTCCGATATACCGCACCCCCCACACACACCTCGTCCCAGGAGCTGACACTCCAATATACCGCACCCCCATATACACCACGTCCCAGGAGCTGACACTCTATACACACCTCGTCCCAGGAGCTGACACTCTGATATACCCCATACACACCTCGTCCCAAGAGCTGACACTCTATACCGCACCCCCATACACACCTCGTCCCAAGAACTGACACTCCAATATACACCACACTGCACCCACAAAACTCCCCGGAGAAGAGGCTGACCCTGGCCCAGATCTACGACTGGATGGTGAGGAGCATTCCCTACTTCAAGGACAAGGGCGACTCCAACAGCTCCGCCGGATGGAAGGTGAGAGACTCGTCCCAGGAGCTGACACTCCATACACACCTCGTCCCAAGAGCTGACACTCCGTATACACCTCGTCCCAGGAGCTGACACTCCATACCGCACCTCGTCCCAGGAGCTGACACTCCAATATACACCACACTGCACCCACAAAACTCCCCGGAGAAGAGGCTGACCCTGGCCCAGATCTACGACTGGATGGTGAGGAGCATTCCCTACTTCAAGGACAAGGGCGACTCCAACAGCTCCGCCGGATGGAAGGTGAGCCACTCGTCCCAGGAGCTGACACTCCGATATACCGCCATATACACCTCGTCCCAGGAGCTGAAACTCCGATATACCGCCATATACACCTCGTCCCAGGAGCTGACACTCTATACACACCTCGTCCCAGGAGCTGACACTCCGATATACCGCCATATACACCTCGTCCCAGGAGCTGACACTCCGATATACTGCCATATACACCTCGTCCCAGGAGCTGACACTCTATACACACCTCGTCCCAGGAGCTGACACTCCATATCCCCCATACACACCTCGTCCCAGGAGCTGACACTCCGTACACACCTCGTCCCAGGAGCTGACACTCTATACACACCTCGTCCCAGCAGCTGACACTCTATACCCCCATACCTCGTCCCAGGAGCTGAGACTCTATACCCCCATACCTCGTCCCAGGAGCTGACACTCCGCACCCCCCATACACACCTCGTCCCAGGAGCTGACACTCCGCACCCCCCATACACACCTCATCCCAGGAGCTGACACTCTATACCCCCCATACACACCTCGTCCCAGGAGCTGACACTCTATACCCCCCATACACACCTCGTCCCAGGAGCTGACACTCTATACCCCCCATACACACCTCGTCCCAGGAGCTGACACTCTATACCCCCCATACACACCTCGTCCCAGGAGCTGACACTCTATACCCCCATACACACCTCGTCCCAGGAGCTGACACTCTATACCCCCCATACACCTCATCCCAAGAGCTGACACTCTATACCCCCCATACACACCTTGTCCCAAGAGCTGACACTCCAATATACACCACACTGCACCCACAGAGCTCCCCGGAGAAGAGGCTGACCCTGGCCCAGATCTACGACTGGATGGTGAGGAGCATTCCCTACTTCAAGGACAAGGGGGACTTCAACAGCTCCGCCGGATGGAAGGTGAGAGACTCGTCCCAGGAGCTGACACTCCATACACACCTCGTCCCAGGAGCTGACACTCCATACCCCCATACCTCGTCCCAGGAGCTGACACTCCATACCCCCATACCTCGTCCCAGGAGCTGACACTCCGATATACCGCACCCCAATACACACCTCGTCCCAGGAGCTGACACTCCGCACCCCAATACACACCTCGTCCCAAGAGCTGACACTCCGCACCCCAATACACACCTCGTCCCAAGAGCTGACACTCCGCACCCCAATACACACCTCGTCCCAGGAGCTGACACTCCGATATACCGCCATATACACCTCGTCCCAGGAGCTGACACTCCGATATACCGCACCCCCATATACACCTCGTCCCAGGAGCTGACACTCCGATATACCGCCATATACACCTCGTCCCAGGAGCTGACACTCCGATATACCGCCATATACACCTCGTCCCAGGAGCTGACACTCCGATATACCGCCATATACACCTCGTCCCAGGAGCTGACACTCTATACACACCTCGTCCCAGGAGCTGACACTCCGATATACCGCACCCCCCACACACACCTCGTCCCAGGAGCTGACACTCCAATATACCGCACCCCCATATACACCACGTCCCAGGAGCTGACACTCTATACACACCTCGTCCCAGGAGCTGACACTCTGATATACCCCATACACACCTCGTCCCAAGAGCTGACACTCTATACCGCACCCCCATACACACCTCGTCCCAAGAACTGACACTCCAATATACACCACACTGCACCCACAAAACTCCCCGGAGAAGAGGCTGACCCTGGCCCAGATCTACGACTGGATGGTGAGGAGCATTCCCTACTTCAAGGACAAGGGCGACTCCAACAGCTCCGCCGGATGGAAGGTGAGAGACTCGTCCCAGGAGCTGACACTCCATACACACCTCGTCCCAAGAGCTGACACTCCGTATACACCTCGTCCCAGGAGCTGACACTCCATACCGCACCTCGTCCCAGGAGCTGACACTCCAATATACACCACACTGCACCCACAAAACTCCCCGGAGAAGAGGCTGACCCTGGCCCAGATCTACGACTGGATGGTGAGGAGCATTCCCTACTTCAAGGACAAGGGCGACTCCAACAGCTCCGCCGGATGGAAGGTGAGCCACTCGTCCCAGGAGCTGACACTCCATACACACCTCGTCCCAAGAGCTGACACTCCGTATACACCTCGTCCCAGGAGCTGACACTCCATACCGCACCTCGTCCCAGGAGCTGACACTCCGTACACACCTCGTCCCAGGAGCTGACACTCCATACCGCACCCCAATACACACCTCGTCCCAGGAGCTGACACTCTATACCCCCCATATACACCTCGTCCCAGGAGCTGACACTCCATACCGCACCTCGTCCCAGGAGCTGACACTCCATACCGCACCCCCAATACACACCTCGTCCCAGGAGCTGACACTCCGCACCCCTAATACACACCTCGTCCCAGGAGCTGACACTCCATACCCCCATACACACCTCGTCCCAGGAGCTGACACTCCGCACCCCTAATACACACCTCGTCCCAGGAGCTGACACTCCGCACCCCTAATACACACCTCATCCCAAGAGCTGACACTCCATATCCCCATACACACCTCTTCCCAAGAGCTGACACTCCATATCCCCATACACACCTCGTCCCAAGAGCCGACACTCCATATCCCCATACACACCTCGTCCCAAGAGCTGACACTCCATACCCCCATACACACCTCCTCCCAAGAGCCGACACTCCATACCCCCATACACACCTCATCCCAAGAGCTGCATACCCCCATACACACCTCCTCCCAAGAGCCGACACTCCATACCCCCATACACACCTCATCCCAAGAGCTGCATACCCCCATACACACCTCCTCCCAAGAGCTGCATACCCCCATACACACCTCATCCCAAGAGCTGCATACCCCCATACACACCTCGTCCCAAGAGCCGACACTCCATACCCCCATACACACCTCGTCCCAAGAGCCGACACTCCATACCCCCCATACACACCTCGTCCCAAGAGCCGACACTCCATACCCCCATACACACCTCATCCCAAGAGCTGCATACCCCCATACACACCTCGTCCCAAGAGCCGACACTCCATACCCCCATACACACCTCATCCCAAGAGCTGACACTCTATACCCCATGCACACCTCGTCCCCAGAGCTGACACTCTATACCCCATACACACCTCGTCCCAAGACCGGACACTCCATACCCCCATACACACCTCGTCCCAAGAGCTGACACTTTGATATACAACTCACCGCTATCACCAGCTGTCCTGGTGATAACTGTAACAATGTAAGTGCCCAGATCTCAGGAGTGCCTAGGCTGTAGGGACGGTGACTATAGGGCACGGCGACTGTAGGGACGGTGTAGGGAAGGTTGACTGTAGGGGAGGGTGACTGTAGGGGAGGGTGACTGTAGGGATGGTGACTGTAGGGGAGGGTGACTGTAGTGACGGTGACTGTAGTGACGGTGACTGTAGGGAAGGTTGACTGTAGGGAAGGTGACTGTAGTGACGGTGACTGTAGGCAGGGTGACTGTAGTGACGGTTGACTGTAGTGACGGTTGACTGTAGTGACGTTGACTGTAGTGACGGTGACTGTAGGGACGGTTGACTGTAGTGACGGTGACTGTAGGGACGGGTGACTGTAGGGAAGGTTGACTGTAGTGACGGTGACTGTAGTGACGGTGACTGTAGTGACGGTGACTGTGGGGACGGTGACTGTGGGGACGGTGACTGTGGGGACGGTGACTGTGGGGACGGTGACTGTGGAGAAGGCGACTGTAGGGATGGTGTAGGGAAGGTGACTGTAGGGACGGTCACTGTGGGGAAGGTGACTGTAGGGAAGGCGACTGTAGATATGGTGTAGGGAAGGTGTCTGTAGGGAGGGTGACTGTAGGGAGGGTGACTGTAGGGAGGGTGACTGTAGGGAGGGTGACTGTAGGGAGGGTGACTGTAGGGGGGGTGACTGTAGGGAAGGTGTCTGTAGGGAAGGTGACTGTAGGGACGGTGACTGTAGGGGTCGGTGACTGTAGGGGTCGGTGACTGTAGGGGACGGTGACTGTAGGGGACGGTGACTGTAGGGACGGTGACTGTAGGGGACGGTGACTGTGGGGACAGTGACTGTGGGGACGGTGACTGTGGAGAAGGCGACTGTAGGGATGGTGTAGGGAAGGTGACTGTAGGGACGGTCACTGTGGGGAAGGTGACTGTAGGGAAGGCGACTGTAGATATGGTGTAGGGAAGGTGTCTGTAGGGAGGGTGACTGTAGGGAAGGTGTCTGTAGGGGGGGTGACTGTAGGGAAGGTGTCTGTAGGGAAGGTGACTGTAGGGACGGTGACTGTAGGGGACGGTGACTGTAGGGGACGGTGACTGTAGGGGACGGTGACTGTAGGGGACGGTGACTGTAGGGGACGGTGACTGTAGGGACATTGACAGGACTAATCTGTGAACCACATGAACACCTACTGTAGCCAGTCTGAGGGAGGCAGAATTATTGTTGGTAGGGGATCAAATACTTATTTTACTCCATTTATAACATTTGTATCATTTTTGGTTGATATTTCGTCTCTATCATATAAAATACACCTATGATAAAAATTCTACACCCCCCATTTCTGTGTAATCTGCAGGGATCAAATCATTATTCCCCCCCCCCCCCCCCCCTGTATGATGTTTTTGGGGTTCCAACTAATTTTCTCGAAAAGAAAACCGATTTTCCCATGTAAACAATGAGTTCCTGGTCTTCTATTGGTTAGGATCTCTGTAAAGGGGGGGTTCATTTAGAAACATTTGCAGGTTTTGATCGTCTTCTGAGGTTTGATTTATTGTATATATATATATTTTATCTCGATGCAGAACTCGATCCGTCACAACCTGTCCCTTCACAGCAAGTTCATAAAGGTGCACAACGAGGCGACCGGGAAGAGCTCCTGGTGGATGCTAAACCCGGAGGGCGGGAAGAGCGGCAAAGCTCCCCGTCGCAGAGCCGCGTCTATGGACAACAGCAGCAAACTCGCAAAAGTCCGTAACAAAGTATCGAAGAAGAAGGCCCAGGGTCCCGGAGAGCCTCCCGTCGGAAGTCCCGGCTCCCAGTCCTCCAAATGGCCCGGAAGTCCCTCGCAAAGCTTGGACGATCCCGAGGTGTGGACCAGTTTCCGGTCACGCACTGGTTCCAACGCCAGCAATCTCAGTCTTCGGCTGTCCCCTATACCGACAGAGCAGGACGATGCGGCGGATGATGACCTCAGCTTTTCAGATAGCGTCCCTCCAACTGTCTCAGAGGAATTGGAACTTATTGATGGCCTAACCATGCTGTCCTCATCGGGGGCTCCCTTACCCGCACCCCAATCCATGTTGCAGACACCCCCCGGTTTCTCCATGCGCCCGCCTCAGCCTCTGTCCTTCGGTAACTCTCTGTTCAGTCCAATCTCTCCGGTGTCAAGTTCCGGCCACTTCCCGCGACCTCAGACTCTGGAAGCCCTCCTGACCTCGGACTCTCCTCCCCCCAGCAATGTGCTGATGAGTCAGGTGGACCCAGTGCTGGCGCAGAGCGGCGGGCAGAGTTTACTTCTGCTGGGCAGGCAGAATAGAATACAAAGCCCTGAGCACCCCAGCGTCCCTCCAACACCCCCAAATAGTCTGCCATTGTTGGGGCTTCCTCCGGTGTCGTCTATGTCACTCCCCAGGCCACATTCATTTCCTGCCGTCTCCGAACGTCTTCCCATAGACCTGGACATTGACATGTTCCTTGAGAACCTGGAGTGTGACGTGGACTACATCATCAACAACGAGCTGATGGACGAAGGGGGCCTGGACTTCAATTTCGAACCCTTACACCCTGGCACCACCCCCACCAACAACCACAACTGGCTTCCCAGTTAGATCCGGGTAGGTTTGTCTTCACACTTCCCACTGACAGAATGCATAAAGTTATGTGAAAAAAAAAAAAAAACATTTAGTACTGTTTTTATCATGTGACTACATAGCCCTCCTTCAGTTCCCTCTCCCTCATAGAGGGGATGTGTCCTATTAGTAAGTGGGCGGGCATTGTCTGATGTCATTCTCCGCTGGCCGGCTAACCTTCCCTGGGGAGAGGAGCAGGCCAGCAGGGACCATAGATGGGTGAGAGCTGCAGGACAGGAGGGTAAAGGAGCCAGCCAGCAGGGACTGTAGATGGGAAGAGCTACAGGAAGGGGAGGGGCTGTCCAGCAGGGACCATAGATGGGTGAGAGCTGCAGGACAGGAGGGTAAAGGAGTCTGGCAGCAGGGACTGTAGATGGGGAGAGCTACAGGACAGGAAGGGGAGGGGCTGTCCAGCAGGGACTGTAGATGGGGAAGAGATGCAGGACAGGAGGGGAGAGGAGCCATCCTCCAGGAGCTGGAGCAGGAGAGAAGCTGTCCTGCAGCTCTCCCCTATCTACAGTAACTCCTGTCCTGCACCTCTTCCCCTATCTACAGTCCCTGCTGGCCAATGAGCTGCAGGACAGGAGAGGAGAAGAGCCGTCCTGCTGTAGCAGGAGAGGAACTCCCCTTGGTTCCTCTCCCCCTCCTGTCCTGCAGCTCTGCCCATCTACAGTCCCTGCTGGCCTGCTCCTCTCCCCTCCCGTCCTGCACCTCTCCCCAATCTACAGTCCCTTCTGGCCGGCTCCTCTCCCCAATTGTGCTGCAGCTCTCCCCCATCTACAGTCCCTTCTGGCAGGCTACTCTCCCCTCCTGTCCTGCACCTCTCCCCCCATCTACAGTCCCTGCTGGTCGGCTCCTCTCCCCTCCTGTCCTGCACCTCTCCCCCCATCTACAGTCCCTGCTGGTCGGCTCCTCTCCCCAATTGTCCTGCACCTCTCCCCCCATCTACAGTCCCTGCTGGTCGGCTCCTCTCCCCTCCTGTCCTGCACCTCTCCCCCATCTACAGTCCCTGCTGGCCGGCTCCTCTCCCCTCTTGTCCTGCAGCTCTCCCCCATCTACAGTCCCTGCTGGCCGGCTCCTCTCCCCTCCTGTCCTGCACCTCTCCCCCATCTACAGTCCCTGCTGGCCGGCTCCTGTCCTGCACCTCTCCCCCCATCTACAGTCCCTGCTGGCCGGCTCCTCTCCCCTCCTGTCCTGCACCTCTTCCCCCATCTACAGTCCCTGCTGGCCGGCTCCTCTCCCCTCCTGTCCTGCACCTCTTCCCCCATCTACAGTCCCTGCTGGCCGGCTCCTCTCCCCTCCTGTCCTGCACCTCTTCCCCCATCTACAGTCCCTGCTGGCCGTCTCCTCTCCCCTCCTGTCCTGCACCTCTCCCCCATCTACAGTCCCTGCTGGCCGGCTCCTGTCCTGCACCTCTCCCCCCATCTACAGTCCCTGCTGGCCGGCTCCTCTCCCCTCCTGTCCTGCACCTCTTCCCCCATCTACAGTCCCTGCTGGCCGGCTCCTCTCCCCTCCTGTCCTGCACCTCTCCCCCATCTACAGTCCCTGCTGGCCGGCTCCTCTCCCCTCTTGTCCTGCAGCTCTCCCCCATCTACAGTCCCTGCTGGCCGGCTCCTCTCCCCTCCTGTCCTGCACCTCTTCCCCCATCTACAGTCCCTGCTGGCCGGCTCCTCTCCCCTCCTGTCCTGCACCTCTTCCCCCATCTACAGTCCCTGCTGGCCGGCTCCTCTCCCCTTCTGTCCTGCACCTCTCCCCCATCTACAGTCCCTGCTGGCCGGCTCCTGTCCTGCACCTCTCCCCCATCTACAGTCCCTGCTGGCCGGCTCCTCTCCCCTCCTGTCCTGCACCTCTTCCCCCATCTACAGTCCCTGCTGGCCGGCTCCTCTCCCCTCCTGTCCTGCACCTCTTCCCCCATCTACAGTCCCTGCTGGCCGGCTCCTCTCCCCTCCTGTCCTGCACCTCTTCCCCCATCTACAGTCCCTGCTGGCCGGCTCCTCTCCCCTCCTGTCCTGCACCTCTTCCCCCATCTACAGTCCCTGCTGGCCAGCAGGGACTGTAGATAGGGGAAGAGGTGCAGGACAGGAGTTACTGTTGATAGGGGAGAGCTGCAGGACAGCTTCTCTCCTGCTCCAGCTCCTGGAGGATGGCTCCTCTCCCCTCCTGTCCTGCACCTCTCCCCCATCTACAGTCCCTGCTGGTTGGCTCCTCTCCCCTCCTGTCCTGCACCTCTCCCCCCATCTACAGTCCCTGCTGGTCGGCTCCTCTCCCCAATTGTCCTGCAGCTCTCCCCCATCTACAGTCCCTGCTAGTCGGCTCCTCTCCCCTCCTGTCCCGCACCTCTCCCCCCATCTACAGTCCCTGCTGGCCGGCTCCTCTCCCCTCCTGTCCTGCAGCTCTCCCCCATCTACAGTCCCTGCTGGCCGGCTCCTCTCCCCTCCTGTCCTGCAGCTCTCCCCCCATCTACAGTCCCTGCTGGCCGGCTCCTGTCCTGCACCTCTCCCCCATCTACAGTCCCTGCTGGCCGGCTCCTCTCCCCTCCTGTCCCGCACCTCTCCCCCCATCTACAGTCCCTGCTGGCCGGCTCCTGTCCTGCACCTCTTCCCCCATCTACAGTCCCTGCTGGCCGGCTCCTCTCCCCTCCTGTCCTGCACCTCTTCCCCCATCTACAGTCCCTGCTGGCCGGCTCCTCTCCCCTCCTGTCCTGCACCTCTCCCCCATCTACAGTCCCTGCTGGCTTGCACCTCTCTCTCCTCCTGTCCTGCAGCTCTCCCCCATCTACAGTCCCTGCTGGCCGGCTCCTCTCCCCTCCTGTCCTGCACCTCTCCCCCCATCTACAGTCCCTGCTGGCCGGCTCCTCTCCCCTCCTGTCCTGCACCTCTCCCCCCATCTACAGTCCCTTCTGGCAGGCTCCTCTCCCCTCCTGTCCCGCACCTCTCCCCCCATCTACAGTCCCTGTTGGCTGGCTCCTCTCCCCTCCCCCTTAATTTTAGGGGTAATAAACTCTGTACCCATTTATATGCATCAGCCGGCTCGGCTGTTCCGTGCTTAGAGCATGCAGGGAGTCCTCAAGCTGTCACTGAAGGCTCCCAGTCACCATTAAGGATCGGGATGGTGAACGAGGCTCTCAGCTCATGTGACTGCTTGAACAGCCAATCACAGTGGTCACATAAACAGGAACTCCGCCTCCTGTTTGTTTAGAACCCCTTCCTGCTAGCTCTGGCATCCTTTTTTCCAGGAAGGGTCAGTGATCATGTGACTACTGCCACAGGGGGTCACATGATCAGAAGCTGGGCTCGCCAGATACAGATCTTTAGCCGGGACTGAGATGGGTCTTCTGCAGCAGCTCGGTCTTTTTGCTGGGAGCGCACAGTGAGCCCAGCAATGCATATGTGCTGCGTGTTGATGTTTAGGCCCACCCTTTTGCCACCGCACATAAATATTGGGCAGTTGTAAAGGGGATAAAGGTCCAGTGAGAGACCGCACCAAGGGCTTACAATCTATCATTTCTTATCCCTCCCCACCCTGTGATAGGACAATGAAAGGATCCTTCTAGGTCTTATCCCACCCCAGCCTGTGATAGGACGGTGAAAGGAACCTTCTAGGTCTTATCCCTCCCCAGCCTGTGATAGGACAATGAAAGGATCCTTCTAGGTCTTATCCCTCCCCAGCCTGTGATAGGACAATGAAAGGAGCCTTCTAGGTCTTATCCCTCCCCAGCCTGTGATAGGACAATGAAAGGAGCCTTCTAGGTCTCATCCCCTCCCCACCCTGTGATAGGACAATGAAAGGAACCTTCTAGGTCTTATCCCTCCCCACCCTGTGATAGGACAATGAAAGGAACCTTCTAGGTCTTCTCCCTCCCCAGCCTGTGATAGGACAATGAAAGGAACCTTCTAGGTCTTATCCCTCCCCAGCCTGTGATAGGACGGTGAAAGGAACCTTCTAGGTCTTATCCCTCCCCAGCCTGTGATAGGACAATGAAAGGAACCTTCTAGGTCTTATCCCTCCCCACCCTGTGATAGGACAGTGAAAGGAACCCTCTAGGTCTTATCCCTCCCCACCCTGTGATAGGACGGTGAAAGGAACCTTCTAGGTCTTATCCCTCCCCAGCCTATGATAAGACAATGAAAGGAACCTTCTAGGTCTTATCCCTCCCCAGCCTGTGATAGGACAATGAAAGGAACCTTCTAGGTCTTATCCCTCCCCACCCTGTGATAGGACAGTGAAAGGAACCTTCTAGGTCTTATCCCTCCCCACCCTGTGATAGGACGGTGAAAGGAACCTTCTAGGTCTTATCCCTCCCCAGCCTGTGATAGGACAATGAAAGGAACCTTCTAGGTCTTATCCCTCCCCAGCCTGTGATAGGACAATGAAAGGAACCTTCTAGGTCTTATCCCTCCCCAGCCTGTGATAGGACAATGAAAGGAACCTTCTAGGTCTTATCCCTCCCCACCCTGTGATAGGACAATGAAAGGAACCTTCTAGGTCTCATCCCTCCCCACCCTGTGATAGGACAATGAAAGGAGCCTTCTAGGTCTTATCCCTCCCCACCCTGTGATAGGACAATGAAAGGAGCCTTCTAGGTCTTATCCCTCCCCAGCCTGTGATAGGACAATGAAAGGAGCCTTCTATGTCTTATCCCTCCCCAGCCTGTGATAGGACGATGAAAGGAACTTTCTAGGTCTTATCCCTCCCCAGCCTGTGATAGGACAATGAAAGGAACCTTCTAGGTCTCATCCCATCCCAGCCTGTGATAGGACGGTGAAAGGAACCTTCTAGGTCTCATCCCTCCCCAGCCTGTGATAGGACAATGAAAGGAGCCTTCTAGGTCTTATCCCTCCCCAGCCTGTGATAGGACAATGAAAGGAGTCTTCTAGGTCTTATCCCTCCCCAGCCTGTGATAGGACAATGAAAGGAGCCTTCTAGGTCTTATCCCTCCCCAGCCTGTGATAGGACAATGAAAGGATCCTTCTAGGTCTCATCCCCTCCCCACCCTGTGATAGGACAATGAAAGGAACCTTCTAGGTCTTATCCCTCCCCACCCTGTGATAGGACAATGAAAGGAACCTTCTAGGTCTTCTCCCTCCCCAGCCTGTGATAGGACAATGAAAGGAACCTTCTAGGTCTTATCCCTCCCCAGCCTGTGATAGGACGGTGAAAGGAACCTTCTAGGTCTTATCCCTCCCCAGCCTGTGATAGGACAATGAAAGGAACCTTCTAGGTCTTATCCCTCCCCACCCTGTGATAGGACAGTGAAAGGAACCTTCTAGGTCTTATCCCTCCCCACCCTGTGATAGGACGGTGAAAGGAACCTTCTAGGTCTTATCCCTCCCCAGCCTATGATAAGACAATGAAAGGAACCTTCTAGGTCTTATCCCTCCCCAGCCTGTGATAGGACAATGAAAGGAACCTTCTAGGTCTTATCCCTCCCCACCCTGTGATAGGACAGTGAAAGGAACCTTCTAGGTCTTATCCCTCCCCACCCTGTGATAGGACGGTGAAAGGAACCTTCTAGGTCTTATCCCTCCCCAGCCTGTGATAGGACAATGAAAGGAACCTTCTAGGTCTTATCCCTCCCCAGCCTGTGATAGGACAATGAAAGGAACCTTCTAGGTCTTATCCCTCCCCAGCCTGTGATAGGACAATGAAAGGAACCTTCTAGGTCTTATCCCTCCCCACCCTGTGATAGGACAATGAAAGGAACCTTCTAGGTCTCATCCCTCCCCACCCTGTGATAGGACAATGAAAGGAGCCTTCTAGGTCTTATCCCTCCCCACCCTGTGATAGGACAATGAAAGGAGCCTTCTAGGTCTTATCCCTCCCCAGCCTGTGATAGGACAATGAAAGGAGCCTTCTATGTCTTATCCCTCCCCAGCCTGTGATAGGACAATGAAAGGAACCTTCTAGGTCTCATCCCATCCCAGCCTGTGATAGGACGGTGAAAGGAACCTTCTAGGTCTCATCCCTCCCCAGCCTGTGATAGGACAATGAAAGGAGCCTTCTAGGTCTTATCCCTCCCCAGCCTGTGATAGGACAATGAAAGGAGTCTTCTAGGTCTTATCCCTCCCCAGCCTGTGATAGGACAATGAAAGGAACCTTCTAGGTCTTATCCCTCCCCAGCCTGTGATAGGACGGTGAAAGGAGCCTTCTAGGTCTTATCCCTCCCCAGCCTGTGATAGGACAATGAAAGGATCCTTCTAGGTCTTATCCCTCCCCAGCCTGTGATAGGACGGTGAAAGGAACCTTCTAGGTCTTATCCCTCCCCAGCCTGTGATAGGACAATGAAAGGAGCCTTCTAGGTCTTATCCCTCCCCAGCCTGTGATAGGACAATGAAAGGATCCTTCTAGGTCTCATCCCCTCCCCACCCTGTGATAGGACAATGAAAGGAACCTTCTAGGTCTTATCCCTCCCCAGCCTGTGATAGGACGGTGAAAGGAACCTTCTAGGTCTTATCCCTCCCCAGCCTGTGATAGGACAATGAAAGGAGCCTTCTAGGTCTTATCCCTCCCCAGCCTGTGATAGGACAATGAAAGGAACCTTCTAGGTCTTATCCCTCCCCAGCCTGTGATAGGACAATGAAAGGAGCCTTCTAGGTCTTATCCCTCCCCAGCCTGTGATAGGACAATGAAAGGATCCTTCTAGGTCTCATCCCCTCCCCACCCTGTGATAGGACAATGAAAGGAACCTTCTAGGTCTTATCCCTCCCCAGCCTGTGATAGGACGGTGAAAGGAACCTTCTAGGTCTTATCCCTCCCCAGCCTGTGATAGGACAATGAAAGGATCCTTCTAGGTCTTATCCCTCCCCAGCCTGTGATAGGACAATGAAAGGAACCTTCTAGGTCTTCTCCCTCCCCAGCCTGTGATAGGACAATGAAAGGAGCCTTCTAGGTCTCATCCCCTCCCCACCCTGTGATAGGACAATGAAAGGAACCTTCTAGGTCTTATCCCTCCCCAGCCTGTGATAGGACAATGAAAGGAACCTTCTAGGTCTTCTCCCTCCCCAGCCTGTGATAGGACAATGAAAGGAACCTTCTAGGTCTTATCCCTCCCCAGCCTGTGATAGGACGGTGAAAGGAACCTTCTAAGTCTTATCCCTCCCCAGCCTGTGATAGGACAATGAAAGGATCCTTCTAGGTCTTATCCCTCCCCAGCCTGTGATAGGACAATGAAAGGAGCCTTCTAGGTCTTATCCCTCCCCAGCCTGTGATAGGACAATGAAAGGATCCTTCTAGGTCTTATCCCTCCCCACCCTGTGATAGGACAATGAAAGGAACCTTCTAGGTCTTATCCCTCCCCACCCTGTGATAGGACAATGAAAGGAACCTTCTAGGTCTTCTCCCTCCCCAGCCTGTGATAGGACAATGAAAGGAACCTTCTAGGTCTTATCCCTCCGCACCCTGTGATAGGACAATGAAAGGAACCTTCTAGGCCTTATCCCTCCCCAGCCTGTGATAGGACAATGAGAGGAACCTTCTGGGTCTTATCCCTCCCCAGCCTGTGATAGGACAATGAAAGGAACCTTCTAGGTCTTATCCCTCCCCAGCCTGTGATAGGACAATGAAAGGAACCTTCTAGGTCTTATCCCTCCCCAGCCTGTGATAGGACAATGAAAGGAACCTTCTAGGTCTTATCCCTCCCCAGCCTGTGATAGGACAATGAAAGGAACCTTCTAGGTCTCATCCCACCCCAGCCTGTGATAGGACAATGAAAGGAACCTTCTAGGTCTTATCCCTCCCCACCCTGTGATAGGACGGTGAAAGGAGCCTTCTAGGTCTCATCCCACCCCAGCCTGTGATAGGACAATGAAAGGAGTCTTCTAGGTCTTATCCCTCCCCAGCCTGTGATAGGACAATGAAAGGAGCCTTCTAGGTCTTATCCCTCCCCAGCCTGTGATAGGACAATGAAAGGAGCCTTCTAGGTCTTATCTCTCCCCAGCCTGTGATAGGACAATGAAAGAAACCTTCTAGGTCTTATCCCTCCCCAGCCTGTGATAGGACAATGAAAGGAACCTTCTAGGTCTTATCCCTCCCCAGCCTGTGATAGGACAATGAAAGGAACCTTCTAGGTCTTATCCCTCCCCAGCCTGTGATAGGACAATGAAAGGAACCTTCTAGGTCTTATCCCTCCCCAGCCTGTGATAGGACAATGAAAGGAGCCTTCTAGGTCTTATCCCTCCCCACCCTGTGATAGGACAATGAAAGGATCCTTCTAGGTCTTATCCCTCCCCACCCTGTGATAGGACAATGAAAGGAACCTTCTAGGTCTTATCCCTCCCCACCCTGTGATAGGACAATGAAAGGAACCTTCTAGGTCTCATCCCACCCCAGCCTGTGATAGGACAATGAAAGGAGTCTTCTAGGTCTTATCCCTCCCCAGCCTGTGATAGGACAATGAAAGGAGCCTTCTAGATCTTATCCCTCCCCACCCTGTGATAGGACGGTGAAAGGAGCCTTCTAGGTCTCATCCCACCCCAGCCTGTGATAGGACAATGAAAGGAGTCTTCTAGGTCTTATCCCTCCCCAGCCTGTGATAGGACAATGAAAGGAGTCTTCTAGGTCTTATCCCTCCCCAGCCTGTGATAGGACAATGAAAGGAACCTTCTGGGTGTTATCCCTCCCCAGCCTGTGATAGGACGGTGAAAGGAACCTTCTAGGTCTCATCCCTCCCCAGCCTGTGATAGGACAATGAAAGGAGCCTTCTAGGTCTTATCCCTCCCCAGCCTGTGATAGGACAATGAAAGGAACCTTCTAGGTCTTATCCCTCCCCAGCCTGTGATAGGACAATGAAAGGAACCTTCTAGGTCTTATCCCTCCCCAGCCTGTGATAGGACAATGAAAGGAACCTTCTAGGTCTTATCCCTCCCCAGCCTGTGATTAGACAATGAAAGGAACCTTCTAGGTCTTATCCCTCCCCAGCCTGTGATAGGACAACGAAAGGAACCTTCTAGGTCTTATCCCTCCCCAGCCTGTGATAGGATGGTGAAAGGAGCCTTCTAGGTCTTATCCCTCCCCAGCCTGTGATAGGACAATGAAAGGAGCCTTCTAGGTCTTATCCCTCCCCAGCCTGTGATAGGACAATGAAAGGAGCCTTCTAGGTCTTATCCCTCCCCACCCTGTGATAGGACAATGAAAGGAACCTTCTAGGTCTTATCCCTCCCCAGCCTGTGATAGGACAATGAAAGGAGCCTTCTAGGTCTTATCCCTCCCCAGCCTTTGATAGGACAATGAAAGGAACCTTCTAGGTCTTATCCCTCCCCAGCCTGTGATAGGACAATGAAAGGAACCTTCTAGGTCTTATCCCTCCCCAGCCTGTGATAGGACGGTGAAAGGAGCCTTCTAGGTCTTATCCCTCCCCAGCCTGTGATAGGACGGTGAAAGGAGCCTTCTAGGTCTTATCCCTGCCCAGCCTGTGATAGGACGGTGAAAGGAGCCTTCTAGGTCTTATCCCTCCCCACCCTGTGATAGGACAATGAAAGGAACCTTCTAGGTCTTATCCCTCCCCACCCTGTGATAGGACAGTGAAAGGAACCTTCTAGGTCTTATCCCTGCCCAGCCTGTGATAGGACAATGAAAGGAGCCTTCTAGGTCTTATCCCTCCCCACCCTGTGATAGGACAATGAAAGGAACCTTCTAGGTCTTATCCCTCCCCACCCTGTGATAGGACAGTGAAAGGAACCTTCTAGGTCTTATCCCTCCCCACCCTGTGATAGGATGGTGAAAGGAACCTTCTAGGTCTTATCCCTCCCCAGCCTGTGATAGGATAATGAAAGGAACCTTCTAGGTCTTATCCCTCCCCAGCCTGTGATAGGACAATGAAAGGAACCTTCTAGGTCTTATCCCTCCCCACCCTGTGATAGGACAGTGAAAGGAACCTTCTAGGTCTTATCCCTCCCCACCCTGTGATAGGACGGTGAAAGGAACCTTCTAGGTCTTATCCCTCCCCAGCCTGTGATAGGACAATGAAAGGAACCTTCTAGGTCTTATCCCTCCCCAGCCTGTGATAGGACAATAAAAGGAACCTTCTAGGTCTTATCCCTCCCCAGCCTGTGATAGGACAATGAAAGGAACCTTCTAGGTCTTATCCCTCCCCAGCCTGTGATAGGACAATGAAAGGAACCTTCTAGGTCTTATCCCTCCCCAGCCTGTGATAGGACAATGAAAGGAGCCTTCTAGGTCTTATCCCTCCCCAGCCTTTGATAGGACAATGAAAGGAACCTTCTAGGTCTTATCCCTCCCCCGCCTGTGATAGGACAATTAAAGGAACCTTCTAGGTCTTATCCCTCCCCAGCCTGTGATAGGACAATGAAAGGAGTCTTCTAGGTCTTATCCCTCCCCAGCCTGTGATAGGACAATGAAAGGAGCCTTCTAGGTCTTATCCCTCCCCAGCCTGTGATAGGACAATGAAAGGAACCTTCTAGGTCTTATCCCTTCCCAGCCTGTGATAGGACAACGAAAGGAACCTTCTAGGTCTTATCCCTCCCCACCCTGTGATAGGACAATGAAAGGAACCTTCTAGGTCTTATCCCTCCCCAGCCTGTGATAGGACGGTGAAAGGAGCCTTCTAGGTCTTATCCCTCCCCAGCCTGTGATAGGACAATGAAAGGAGCCTTCTAGGTCTTATCCCTCCCCACCCTGTGATAGGACAATGAAAGGAACCTTCTAGGTTTTATCCCTCCCCAGCCTGTGATAGGACAATGAAAGGAGCCTTCTAGGTCTTATCCCTCCCCAGCCTGTGATAGGACGGTAAAAGGAGCCTTCTAGGTCTTACCCCTCCCCACCCTGTGATAGGACAATGAAAGGAACCTTCTAGGTCTTATCCCTCCCCAGCCTGTGATAGAACGGTGAAAGGAGCCTTCTAGGTCTTATCCCTCCCCAGCCTGTGATAGAACGGTGAAAGGAACCTTCTAGGTCTTATCCCTCCCCAGCCTGTGATAGGACAATGAAAGGAGCCTTCTAGGTCTTATCCCTCCCCAGCTTGTGATAGGACAGTGAAAGGAGAAGCAGACTGATGAGCTCATTACTCTATCACTCTGCAGCACAACTGTCTCCTTTTACGGCCTGTCCCATTCCTAGTCTGAGCTCTGCTTTACGAGGGTGATACCAAGTCACATTCTGGTACTTGCATGCTTCCATGGTGGATTATATGTCTTTTATACCTGCCTGGGGTTTAGCTTTGATTTCTCTCCATTCTTTTGAACAGATTTTATGGAAGGCGGATCCCTACAACATCAGCTACAACGAGGGACACCGGCTAAAATGAGGGAGTCCTTGCAGGATGTCATCCTAGGAGAACACAAGGTCACCTGGCCCTCAGAAGAACATCCTATCAGAACACTGCATGCAGGGTCACCTGACCCAGTACGGCGTCCTATCAGAACACTGCACACGGGGTCACCTGACCCCACAGTACGGAGTCCTATCAGAACACTGCACACGGGGTCACCTGACCCAGTACGGCGTCCTATCAGAACACTGCACACGGGGTCACCTGACCCAGTACGGCGTCCTATCAGAACACTGCACACACAGGGTCACCTGAGGTGCAGCCAACACAAAGCTTCCATGAGTTCCACAGGCCATGGAGGGAGTGAGCGTTTCCACTTCTCACCGCGTCCTGCATGCCAGAAGGAGACCTCCGGCAGTGCCATACATCAAGTCGCAGCAGAGCACAGGACATGACGCACCTACCGCAGACCGCACGTTCTAACCAACGCAGGCCATTTTGTTTACTGCAACCTCGGATAGTGTCAGAGGACGGCGGTCCCTGTCACTGCGATCTCACCAGCACCCATCGATCTAACCATTTCACCTTCTCCCTACATTTCCCCCGGCAGTCGCCCTCCTGCTGTAAGAATTTTTTTTTTCATATGGTTTATATTAAATTGTGTATAGAGAGGTGCAGGCACCAACACTAACCCCACCCCCCTCTCCCTCCCTCCACCCCCTGATCATCTGATGAACCCCCATTTCATCTTTTATTACAAAGATTATAGGAGTCTAACTCATTTTTATACTAATTTGTATTTCTAGTTCTCGGAGGAGAGGACTCGGTACTTACTGATCTGCTAAAACACTAAAAGCTCTAAATCGAGGATTAATGGACATGTGTGACCCCCCCCCCCCCCCTTTTTATCCAATCCTTTATATTCTTTCCTGTACTTCCCAGAATCTGCTTTTTAATCGAATGCCTGGGGCAGCCTTTCCCAACTGCTTCCCCCCAGAGGTACCCCCCGAAATTATTCTAATGTCTCAGGGAACCCCCACTATAACATTATCATATTTACATTTCATGGTGAAGTAGTAGTGGGATCGCTAAGGTGATGAAAGTTATATATAAAATAATTATATATTATAACTTCTAAAATGTTTTATATATTTAATGTTTTTAGAATACAGTATTTGAAACCCAGAGCTGATTATTTTCCATCCACTAGAATATTGGCCTAAAATGAACTGCAAAAATTGTACTGCCCCTTTACATGGATGGTCAGCAGAGATGTACCCCCCCCTACATTGATAGTCGGTGAATATAAACCCCCAAATTAGCAGTCGGCGGAGATGTACCTCCCTACATTGGTGGTTGATAGCGATATACCCCCTACATTAGCGATCAGCGGAAATGTACCCCTCTGCATTGGCGGCCGGTGGAGATGAACCCACCTATATTGGCGGTCGGTGGAGATAAACCCACCTACATTGGCGGTCGGTGGAGATAAACCCACCTACATTGGCGTTCGGTGGCGATAAACCCACCTACATTGGCGGTCGGTGGCGATAAACCCACCTACATTGGCGGTCGGTGGAGATAACCCACCTGCATTGACGGTCGGTGGAGATATACCCCCTACATTGGTGGTCAATGGAGATAATTCCCCCTACGTTGGCGGTCAGCGGAAATATACCCCTCTACATTGGCGGTCTGTGGAGATAAACCCACTTACATTGGCAGTCGGTGGAGATATACCCCCTACATTGGTGGTCAATGGAGATAATTCCCCCTACGTTGGCGGTCGGTGGAGATAAACCCACCTACGTTGTCGGTCGGTGGAGATAACCCACCTACGTTGGCAGTCGTGGAGATAAACCCACCTACGTTGGTGGTCGGTGGAGATAAACCCACCTATGTTTGCAGTCGTGGAGATAAACCCACCTACGTTGGTGGTCGGTGGAGATAAACCCACCTATGTTGGCGGTCGGAGATATACCCCCTACATTGGTGGTCAATGGAGATAATTCCCCCTACGTTGGCGGTCAGTGGAGATAATTCCCCCTACATTGGTGGTCAATAGAGATAATTCCCCCTACATTGGCGGTCGGTGGAGATAAACCCACCTACATTGGCGGTCGGTGGAGATAAACCCACCTACATTGGTAGTCAATGGAGATAATTCCCCCTACGTTGGCGGTCAGTGGAGATATACCCCCCTACATTGGCGGTTGGCTGAAATAGATGGACTTATGTCTTTTTTCAGCCAGACTATGTAACCCCCGCCCCCCTAAATTGGCGGTTTGCAGGGATATACCCCTCTACTTCGGCGGTTGGTGGAGATGTAAGGAGGACCTTCTCTAACGTAGATGTGTTTTTCTACTGACCACCATTGTAAGGAGGAACTTCTTAAGCATAGCGGGTTCTTCCACTGACCAGTAATGTAAGGAGGACCTTCTCTAACATAAATGGTGTTTTTCCACTGACCACCAACGTAAGGAGGACCTTCTCTAACGTAGATGGTGTTCTTCCTCTTACCACCAAGGTAAACAGGACCTTTTCTCTAACGTAGATGGTATTCTTCCGCAGACCACCAATGTAAGGAGGACCTTCTCTAACAGATGGTGTTCTTCCGCTGACCACCAATGTAAGGAGAACCTTCTCCAACATGGGTGTTCTTCCACTGACCACCTATGTAAGGAGGTCCTTTTTTAATGTAGATGTTATTCTTCCACTGAACACCAATGTAAGGAGGACCTTCTCCAACATAGGTGTTCTTCCACTGAACACCAACATAAAAAGGACCTTCTCTAACGTAGAAATGTTCTTCCACTGACCACCAATGTAAGGAGGACCTTCCCTAACGTAGATGTGTTCTTCCATTGACCACCAATGTAAGGAGGATCTTCCCTTGCGTAGATGTGTTCTTCCACTGAAAACCAATGTAAGGAGGACCTTCCCTAACGTAGATATGTTCTTCCACTGAACACCAATGTAAAGAGGGCCTTCTCTAACGTAGATGGTGTTCTTCCACTGACCACCAACGTAAGGAGGACTTTCCCTTACGTAGATGTGTTCTTCCATTGAACACCAATGTAAAGAGGGCCTTCTCTAATGTAGATGGTGTTCTTCCACTGACCACCAATGTAAGGAGGACCTTCCCTAACTTAGATGTGTTCTTCCACTAACCACCAATGTAAGGAGGACCTTCCCTTACGTAGATGTGTTCTTCCACTGAAAACCAATGTAAAGAGGACCTTCTCTAATGTAGATGTGTTCTTCCACATGTAAAGAGGGCCTTCTCTAATGTAGATGGTGCTCTTCCACTGACCACAAACGTAAAGGTTCTCCTTGTATTAATTGTCAGTAGAGAAGTATCCCTTTACATTGGTGGTCAGTGGGAAAATGCACCCTCACATTGACGGTCTTCGGAGAAATGCCCCTTTACATTGGGGGTCAGCAGTGATGGTCTTTCTTAAATTGGTAGTCAGTGGGTAAATGCCCCCCTCTCATTGGATCCCATGGTAGAGGGGAGTTCAGTCTGTCACAGTTCTCCCCCACCTCCCTATAAACCCCTGGAAGAACCCAGGTTTGTCACAGCTCATTAAACCATAGAAACCTCGGGGGGACCCTGGTTGGGGAAGGCTGCTCTAGGGGAACTCTTTGGATTTCTATAATCACATATTCTATTTTTACATTTGGAGGAAATGGTGTACATTGTATTTTTACACCCCTTGGTACAATGACAGAATCCTATTTTCTTGGAATGGCGGCTCTGTGCAGCCTGAAGAGGGATATTTTTGTACCTTTTTGTATTCATAGGTAAGGGAGATAGAATTGTATTCTCATGAATTGTTCTGTGACACCAAACACCTCACAATCCTAAGCTGAACTCCGGGATCCGTTACAGATTTCATCTATACTTCCTGTCCGTTGTCGGAGTGAAGAGCAAGCGTGTTCTTTCTTTTCCAAACTTGCATACTTTTTGCTAAATTCTTCCATAACGTCATCACGGTAGACAGGAGACTGCGGCTTTGCCCGGGTACCATGAGAATGGAGTGAAGGAGCGATGACATCACTTGTTACTGCTTTATCAGGCTACAATTGATTGTGAGATGGGAGTTGTAGTATTCAATTAATATGCAGAGGGCTAGGGCACACATTCCAGCAGGTGTGAGTGGGTGTGACATGGCTATGATGTAATGGTGGGCAGGACAAACCCAAGAGACTCCTGGCCTGTCAGTCATACTATGATGTAATGGTGGGTGGGGAAGACCAAGAGACTCCTGGCCTGTCAGTCATACTATGATGTAATGGTGGGTAGGACAAACCCAAGAGACTCCTGGCCTGTCAGTCTTACTATGATTTAATGGTGGGCAGGACAAATCGGGAGGCTCCTGGCCTGTCAGTCTTACTATTATGTGATGGTGGGTGGGACAGACCAAAAGACTCCTGGCCTGTCAGTCATACTATTATGTAATGGTGGGTGGGACAAATCAAGACTCTCCTGGCCTGTCAGTCTTACTGTGATGCAGTGGTGGGCAGGACAAATCAAGAGACTTCTGGTCTGTCAGTCTTACAATGATATAATGGTGGGCGGGACAAATCGGGACTCTCCTGGCTTGTCAACCCTACTATGATGTAATGGTGGGTGGGACAGATCAAGAGGCTCCTGGCCTGTTAGTCAAGTTATGATGCAATGGTGGGAAGGACAAACTAAGAGTCTCCTGGACTGTCATTCCTACTATGATGAAATGGTGGGTGGGACAAACCACAAATCCCATGGCCTGTCAGTCTTACTATGATGTAATGGTGGGTGGGACAAATCAAGAAGCTCCTGGCCTGTCAGTCTTACTATGATGTAATGGTGGGTGGGACAAATCAAGAAGCTCCTGGCCTGTCAGTCTTACTATTATGTAATGGTTGGTGGGACAAATCAAGAGGCTTCCGGCCTGTCAGTCCTACTGTGATGCCATGGTGGGGGGGGACAAACCAAGAGGCTCCTGGTCTGTCAATCTTACTATGATGCAGTGGTGGGCGGGACAAATCAAGAGGCTTCCGGCCTGTCAGTCTTACTAGGATGCATCAGTGGGTGGGACAAATCAAGAGGCTCCAGGTCTGTCAGTCCTACTATGATGCCATGGTGGGCGGGACAATTCAAGAGGCTCCTGGCCTGTCAGTCAAGCTATGACGTAATGGTGAATGGGGCAAACAGTCAATTAGGCAGTGGGAGGGGTCAGGACAAACAAAATTCCAAGACCCCCCCCCCCCCAGTCCTCCCACTGCAGTGGGTGCCAATGGAATGGTGCCGCTGCTACCGGAATCAAATGGCAAGTCACATGGCATGACTGGCGGCCCGGTAAAGGGCACAGCGGCCACCCCTCATACATACAGCACAGTCACTACGCTGAGCCCTGGAAATGCTGCTTTTCATGAAATATTCAACCGCAGCCGACACTGATAATGGAAGATGATATCTGGTATAGGAAGGAACGGACATTTCCTCCCGGAGTTCCGCTTTCATTCTCTTTTCTCGCTAACCTTCTATACGTAGCGCCTTACGTGTCCCCCAACGACAGACAGAGAATAAGGGCTGATGGGGGGCACAGCAGGATATCTTATCTTTCTGAATGATATTAATGCTCTTACAGCATGTGCTAGCTCAACTAAAGAGGATATCCAGTTTAGTTTGTGCTTTATCGGTAAGGCATGATTTTTTATTTTAAAGGTGTGAATTTTTACATTGTAAGAGAAGGTATTCCAATAAATGTGTTCAATCTGATGACTGACTCAGGACGCCTCTTCTTTCAGTCTCCATTTTCTTTTTTTTTTTTTTTTTTTTTAAGCTTGTCATCTGAAAAGGAGCAGGAGCTACTTTTGGCCAACAAGTTTCAAATTATGCGATTTGCCGCAATAAATCGTGCAGCGAAACCGCACCGCGTTTTAGGTGCCATTGAAAATAATACAATAGGGGGAGGGTAAAAACCCAGATTGTAGCCCAGAGGGGAGAGAGAGGAGGCCATTGGAGCAGATTGTAGCCCAGAAGGAAGAGGAGGCCATGGGAGAACATTGAAGCCCAGAAAAGAGAGGAGGCTGTGGGAGCAGATTGTAGTCCAGAGGAGAGAGAGGAGGCTGTGGGAGCAGATTGTAGCCCAGAAGGAAGAGGAGGCCATGGGAGAACATTGAAGCCCAGAAAAGAGAGGAGGCTGTGGGAGCAGATTGTAGTCCAGAGGAGAGAGAGGAGGCTGTGGGAGCAGATTGTAGTCCAGAGGAGGCAGTGGGAGCAGATTGTAGTCCAGAGGGGAGAGAGGAGACAGTGGGAGCAGATTGTAGCCCAGAGGAGAGAGAGGAGGCAGTGGGAGCAGATTGTAGCCCAGAGGGGAGAGAGGAGACAGTGGGAGCAGATTGTAGCCCAGAGGAGAGAGAGGAGGCAGTGGGAGAAGATTGTAGCCCAGAGGAGAGAGAGGAGGCAGTGGGAGCAGATTGTAGTCCAGAGGAGAGAGAGGAGGCAGTGAGAGCATTTTGTGGTCCAGAGGAGAGAGGAGGCCGTGAGAGCATTTTGTGGCCCAGAGGAGAGAGGAGGCCGTGAGAGCATTTTGCGGTCCAGAAGGGAGAGGAGGCCGTGGGAGCAAATTGTAGCCCAGATGAGAGAGAGGAGGCCGTGGGAGCAGTTTGTAGCCCAAAGGGGAAGGAGAGGAGGCCCTTGGGAGCAGATTGTAGCCCAGAGGGGAGAGAAAGGAGGTCGTAGGAGTAGATTGTAGCCCAGAGGGGACAGAGAGGGGGCTATGGGAGCAGATTGTAGCCCAGATGAGTGAGAGGAGGCCGTGGGAGCAGATTGTAGCCCATAAGGGAGAGGAGGCCAAGGGAGCAGATTGTGGTCCAGAGGGGAGAGAGGAGGCATTGGGAGCAGATTGCAACCCATGGAGAGAAATGGAATGTTTTTGGAGTGAAAGGCCCAGAGGTGAGGGGAGAGGAGGCAGAGAGAGTATATTGTGGAGCAGGGAGAGAGAGAAAGGGGAGGGGGGGCGGGTCATGGCCAGTAACGGAGAGAGAAGAAGGGTAGAGCGGGTAATGGCCAGTATAAGAGAGAGAGTAGGAGAGAGCGAGCCATGGCCAGTAGAGGAGAGAGAGGAAGTGAGAATGGGACATGGCCAGTATAGGAGAGGAAAGGTAGAGCGGGTCATGGCCAGTATAGGAGAGGAAAGTGAGAGCGGGTCATGGCCAGTAGAGGAGAGGAAGGGTAGACCCGGTCATGGCCAGTAGAGGAGAGAGAGGAAGGGAGAGTGGGTCATGGCCAGTATAGGAGAGGAAAGTGAGGGGGATAGAACCCTGGGAACAAAGAACACGGAGGAAAAATGGGAGTGCTTCAAGAGCATACTTAACAAGGGGGTGGGCCAGTGCATTCCACAGGGAAATAAATTTAAAAGAGCAAAACTAAACCCTGGGTGGCTAAACTCCAACATAAAAATGTATATTAGAGCTAAAGAAAAGGCCTTCAAAAAATACAAGACTGAGGGTTCAATGGCAGCATTTAAGCACTACAAAGAGTGTAATAAGAAATGTAAAGACGAAATCAGGGCGGCTAAAATAGAACACGAGAGACATATAGCGGAGGAGAGTAAAAAGAACCCCAAGAAGTTCTTTAAGTATATAAACAGTAGGAAAGCGAGGCCAGAACACATTGGCCCCATAAAAGATGATAAAGGAAAAATGGCCACAGAGGACAGAGAAAAGGCGGAAGTGTTAAATAATTTCTTTTCTTCAGTCTTCACAAAGGAATCGGGGGGCTACACGAACCCAGCTTGTAAGGCTGAACTAAATAATACACCTCAGGAAATACCGCCATGGCTAACAGAAGATAGACTTAGGGCTAAACTAGAGAAACTTAACATAAATAAATCCCTGGGACCGGATGGCTTGCACCCAAGGGTTCTTAATGAGCTCAGCCAGGTGATTGCCAGACCATTATTCTTGATCTTTAAGGATAGTTTACAGACGGGTATGGTGCCAGCTGATTGGAAAAAAGCCAACGTGGTACCAATATTTAAAAAGGGGCCGAGATATATCCCGGGTAACTATAGGCCGGTCAGCCTAACATCAGTAGTCTGCAAAATTTTGGAGGGGATGATAAGGGACCACATACAAGACTTTAGTAATGAAAACTGTATTATAAGTAGTAATCAGCATGGATTCATGAAAAATCGTTCGTGCCAAACCAATCTATTAACCTTCTACGATGAAGTGAGCTGCCACTTAGATAAAGGAAGGCCTGTGGATGTGGTGTATCTGGACTTTGCAAAGGCCTTTGACACCGTTCCCCACAAACGATTACTGTACAAACTAAGGAAGGTAGGTATGGACCATAAGGTGAGTACCTGGATAGAGAACTGGCTCCAGGGGAGAGTACAGAGGGTGGTGATTAATGGGGAGTACTCGGATTGGGCGGGGGTGGAAAGTGGGGTCCCCCAGGGTTCTGTCCTGGGACCAATCCTGTTTAATTTATTCATAAATGATCTAGAGGAGGGGATATCGAGTACAATCTCAGTATTTGCAGATGATACTAAATTAGGCATGCCAATATCTTCTATGCAGGATGTGGAAATCTTGCAAGCAGACCTGAACAAAATAACGGGGTGGGCAACTACATGGCAGATGAGATTTAATGTTGAAAAATGTAAAGTAATGCACTTGGGGGCCAGAAACCAGAAAGCAAGCTACTCACTAGGGGGGGAACCTCTGGGTGAGTCTAGGATGGAAAAGGACTTGGGGGTACTGGTAGACAACAGGCTTGGAAGTGGCATGCAATGCCAAGCCGCCGCAAGCAAAGCCAACAGAATATTGGGTTGTATAAAAAAGGGGATTCACTCCAGAAATAAAGAGATTATTCTCCCGCTCTACAACACTCTGGTCCGGCCACATCTCGAGTATGCTGTCCAGTTCTGGGCACCGGTCCTCAGGAAGGATGTGCTGGAACTGGAGAGAGTCCAGAGAAGGGCAACAAAAATTATTAGGGGAATGGAGGACATCAGCTATGAGGAAAGACTACAAGCACTGAACCTTTTCTCTCTGGAGAAGAGACGATTGAGGGGGGATATGATATCAATGTACAAATACTGAACTGGTGACCCAAGCATAAGGAACCAACTATTCAGAGAGAGGAGATACAATAAGACACGTGGCCACTCACTAAAACTAGAGGAAAGGCGGTTTAACCTTAAAGTGCGTAAGGGGTTCTTCACTGTAAGAGCGGTAAGGATGTGGAATTCTCTTCCACAAGCAGTCGTATCAGCAGGGAGCATTGATAGTTTCAAAAAACTATTAGATGGACACCTTAAAGACCACAACATACAGGGGTATACAATATACAACATACAGGGGTATACAATGTACAACATACAGGGGTATACAATGTACAACATACAGGGCTATACAATGTACAACATACAGGGGTATACAATGTACGGTTAAAAGCAAACACACACACACATCATAGGTTGAACTGGATGGACTGATGTCTTTTTTCAACCTCACTAACTATGTAACTATGTAAGAGCGGGTCATGGCCAGTATAGGAGAGGAAAGGTAGAGCGGGTCATGGCCAGTATAGGAGAGGAAAGTGAGAGCGGGTCATGGCCAGTAGAGGAGAGGAAGGGTAGAGCGGGTCATGGCCAGTATAGGAGAGGAAGGGTAGAGCAGGTCATGGCCAGTAGAGGAGAGAGAGAAAGGGAGAGTGGGTCATAACCAGTAGAGGAGAGAGAGGAAGGGAAAGTGGGTGATGGACAGTAGAGGAGAGAGAGGAAGGGAGAGTGGGTCATGGACAGTAGAGGAGAGAGTGGAAGGGTAGAGCAGGTCATAACCAGTAGAAAAGAGAGAGAAAGGGAGAGGGGGGTCACGACCAGTAGAGCAGAGAGAGGAAGGGAGAGGGGGTCACGACCAGTAGAGGAGAGAGTGGATCATGGACCGCAGAGGAGAGAGTGGATCATGGACCGCAGAGGAGAGAGAGGAATGGAGAGTGGATCATGGAGAGTAGAGGAGAGAGAGGAATGAAGTGTGGGTCATAACCAGTAGAAGAGAGACAGAGAAAGGGAGAGGGGGTCACGACCAGTAGAGGAGAGAGTGGATCATGGCTAGTAGAGGAGAGGAAAGGAGAGTGGTTCATGGACAGTAGAGGAGAGAGAGGAATGGAGAGTGGGTCATGGACAGTAGAGGAGAGAGAGGAATGGAGAGTGGGTCATGACCAGTAGAAAAGAGAGAGAAAGGGAGAGGGGGGTCACGACCAGTAGAGCAGAGAGAGGAAGGGAGAGTGGGTCATAACCAGTAGAAGAGAGAGAGAAAGGGAGAGCGGATCATGGCTAGTAGAGGAGAAAGGATGGGAGAGGGGGTCACGACCAGTAGAGGAGAGAGTGGATCATGGCCAGTAGAGGAGAGAGAGGAACGGAGAGCGGATCATGGCTAGTAGAGAAGAGAGAGGAATCGTGGGTAGGAATTATGGAGAGAAGGGTGTGAGAGCAGAATATGTATTAAACATACAAGACCACCATTCATTATGAGGGGTATCTGTGTGCCTTTATTAACCATCTTCATCCAGCCATATAACGGGAAGTGCCATCGTCCTCACATTAGCTTCCATCACATCCTCCATGTGAAATAAATTTGGGGTTTTTGAAATCATTGAAAGTAAGTGAGGTTCCCATCATCAATATATTTTCCTGCAGAAAGATATAATCAGATAATAAAGTCTTCTCTCACACTTTTGAAAATGTGATAATACATATAAATCCCATACAAGGAAACCTGGAAATAGGGAAATTCAGATGCTGACAATAACAAGCTCGTAGATCAGGGAGCCAAGACCCAAACTCTGAATTACATGCACTGTACTGTATATGGCCACCTCGCCATCACTCTTATAGGAGTTTGTTGGCCATCCCATTCCAAAAACTATGGCCATTTTTATGGGGTTACCCCCTGACCCCACTATGGACACCCCCCCCCCCCCATTCCCTCTATGGCCAATATTATTGAGTTTCCCTCTATCGTGGCTATGCCCCCCTCCACTTTTCTTGAAAAACTTTCCACAAGAGTTTGGAGGGTGTCTGTGGGGATTTTCGCCCATTTGTGAGGTCAGGTACTGATGTTGGATGAGAAGACCTGACTCACTCTGGATCACCATTGGCATCTCATCCCAAAGTTGTTCAGTAGGGTTGAGGTTAGGGCTCTGTGCAGGACATTGGAGTTCCTCCACACCAAACTGCTCACACCATGTCTTTATTGAGTTGGCTCCACTCTTCTTGGAAGACTTTCCACAAGATGTTGGAGGGAGTCTGTGGTAATTTGTGTCCATTTGTGAGGTCAGGTACTAATGTTGGATGAAAAGACCTGGCTCACATGTTTGGCCTCACATTGGGCACCAAAAAAAGCCCTTGGTCACAATTGGGGTTCCAGTTCATCCCAAAGGTGTTCAGTAAGTTTGAGGTCAGGGGGTCTGAGTTTGTTGGACATCCCATTCCCAAATCATGGGCATTAAAAGGCAGTTGCCCCCTTTGTTGCTATACCATCCTCCAATCTTCTGGGAAGACTTCCTCCACAATTATGGAGGATGTCTGTGGGAATTTATGCCCATTTCTGAGGTCAGGTACTGATGTTGGACAAGAAGACCTGGGTCACCATTGGCGTCTCATCCCAAAGGTGTTCAGTAGGGTTGAAGTCAGGGCTCTGTGCAGGACACTTGAGTTACTCCACACCAAACTGGTCAAACCATGTTTTTTATGGAGTTGCCTCCCATCTCCTGATGGCCAATAATAAAGAGTTGCCCCCTTAGTGACTATGACATTCTTCTAGAAAGGCTTTCCACAAGATTTTGGAGGGTGTCTGTGGGAGTTTGTGTCCATTTGTGAGGTCAGGTAATGATGTTGGATGAGAAGACTTTGTACCAAAGGTCTTGCAAAAGTTGGGTTGAGGTCAGTGCTCTGTGCAGGTGTCAGAGAAATGGCCGTGCTGTAACTGGCAATTCCGCCAGTACTTCCAATGGCCACAAGGGACTCAGGCCATAGACTCATTGTCAGAGGCAGAGCTGTGCTACAACTGGCAACTTTGCCAGTACTTCCCATGGCCACAATGGACTCAGGCCATAGACTCATTCACTGGCCTATAAAAGGACTCTGCTCAGCCCATCAAGTTGTTGGATTTTCTTCAGCTCTTCCTGTGTCCTGAGTGTTTGCTACTTCCTGGATTCCAGTTTGACCCGGCTTGTTCCTGACCTGTCTGCTCTCTCTCCTGGCTTTGACCCTTGGCTTCGTCTGACCATCCCTGCTCCAGTTTGGCTCTCCCGTTATCTGATCTCGGCTTGGCTCTCGGACTTGCTTCTTGTCTACCTGCCCTCCAGTACCTGATCTTGGCTTTCCCACGGACTTGTCTGCTCCAGGCCTTCCTGCTATATCTTTGGCTTGCACCTGCTGCAGCTTCCGGCCGAGCCCTGTGTTTGACCCCCGGCCGGTCTTACACCTACTGCCTGGTTGTTCCTGGTTCCTCCTTGGACTGTCCGGTGTATTCCTGCCCAGCACTCTGCTAGAGACCGCCTGTCTACCATCAGGACCCTGCCGGCAACCAGTGCTTCTGTGGGCGCTACACCCTCTGTCTCAACCCCAGGGGTGTGCCGCACTCAGCCGCAAGGAGAGCCCTCTCTGCATCTTGGCCTCGGATCAGGTACGTGACAGCAGGACACTGGAGTTCCTCCACACCAAACTGGTCACACCATGTCTTTATGGACCTGGCTTTGTACATGGGGGGGGGGGGGGGGGGCACAGTCATGCTGGAACAGAAAAGGGTTGTCACCAAACTGTTACCACAAGGTTGGAGGAGCACCATTGTCTTTGTCTGGTAAGATTGGTCAATATGGTGTGTGTTGGCTTTATACGCCTGGTTTTGGGATGCCAAACAAGCCGAAATATTGCAGGTGTGATGGTCACATGTCCCGGTTCTGGGCCGACGAGAGAATGCAAGCCACTGATTAAGCCAGGCAAGTAGCAGTTTCAGAAAGAGGTTCTGGCAATAGAAGCCAACATGGTTCCTCAGTAATCATCCATTAAGTATTTGGTGATCTGCGGGACTTTTCTCAGGATTGTTGATATTATGAATGTTATTTTGTATCAGTATTTTGCACATCACTGAAATCAAAGAACATTCCAGAGACTCACCTCTTGCCATGAAGTGGTAGAAGGAACGGGGCTCAGGTGTGAGCTGCCAGAAACTTGGCCTTGTGGGTCTTGAGAAGCTTCTGCTGGCTTTTCTCTATGGACTTGCACTGGACCTTCAGAAAGTCTGTGAGAAATAACATGGAGTTTGTTTGGAGCTGCACACCATAATACATCATCACCAACAGCAACTCATTGGGGCCTCCGTCGGGATCAGGGGTTCTTTATATAGGGTGACTCAAGTACAGCCCCTGATATTACCGAAGGACCAAACATAATATTTAGTAAATGTGATGGTAGAGAAAGCTGTCAGAGACTGCAGACCTAGTACAGGGGATGGTCAGAGACTGCAGACATAGGACAGGAGACGGTCAGAGACTGCAGACATACTACAGGAGATGGTCAGAGACTGCAGACCTAGTACAGGAGACGGTCAGAGACTGCAGACATAGTACAGGAGATGGTCAGAGACTGCAGACCTAGTACAGGGGATGGTCAGAGACTGCAGACATAGTACAGGGGATGGTCAGAGACTGCAGACCTAGTACAGGGGATGGTCAGAGACTGCAGACATAGTACAGGGGATGGTCAGAGACTGCAGACATAGTACAGGGGATGGTCAGAGACTGCAGACATGGTACAGGAGACGGTCAGAGACTGCAGACATAGTACAGGAGATGATCAGAGACTGCAGACATAGTACAGGGGATGATCAGAGACTGCAGACATAGTACAGGAGATGGTCAGAGACTGCAGACCTAGTACAGGAGATGGTCAGAGACTGCAGACCTAGTACAGGGGATGGTTGGAGACTGCAGACATAGTACAGGAGATGGTCAGAGACTGCAGACATAGTACAGGAGATGGTCAGAGACTGCAGACATAGTACAGGAGATGGTCAGAGACTGCAGACATAGTACAGGGGATGGTCAGAGACTGCAGACATAGTACAGGGGATGGTCAGAGACTGCAGACCTAGTACAGGAGATGGTCAGAGACTGCAGACCTAGTACAGGGGATGGTTGGAGACTGCAGACATAGTACAGGAGATGGTCAGAGACTGCAGACATAGTACAGGGGATGGTCAGAGACTGCAGACATAGTACAGGGGATGGTCAGAGACTGCAGACATAGGACAGGAGACAGTCAGAGACTGCAGACATAGTACAGGAGATGGTCAGAGACTGCAGACGTAGTACAGGAGATGGTCAGAGACTGCAGACATAGTACAGGGGATGGTCAGAGACTGCAGACATAGTACAGGGGATGGTCAGAGACTGCAGACATAGTACAGGGGATGGTCAGAGACTGCAGACATAGGACAGGGGATGGTCAGAGACTGCAGACATAGGACAGGAGACGGTCAGAGACTGCAGACATAGTACAGGAGATGGTCAGTGACTGCAGACCTAGTACAGGAGATGGTCAGTGACTGCAGACCTAGTACAGGAGATGGTCAGAGACTGCAGACATAGTACAGGGGATGGTCAGAGACTGCAGACATAGTACAGGGGATGGTCAGAGACTGCAGACCTAGTACAGGAGATGGTCAGAGACTGCAGACGTAGTACAGGAGATGGTCAGAGACTGCAGACCTAGTACAGGGGATGGTTGGAGACTGCAGACATAGTACAGGAGATGGTCAGAGACTGCAGACATGGTACAGGAGATGGTCAGAGACTGCTGACGTAGTACAGGAGATGGTCAGAGACTGCTGACGTAGTACAGGAGATGATCAGAGACTGCAGACGTAGTACAGGAGATGGTCAGAGACTGCAGACGTAGTACAGGAGATGGTCAGAGACTGCAGACCTAGTACAGGGGATGGTTGGAGACTGCAGACATAGTACAGGAGACGGTCAGAGACTGCAGACGTAGTACAGGAGATGGTCAGAGACTGCAGACGTAGTACAGGAGATGGTCAGAGACTGCAGACACACTACAGGAGACGGTCAGAGACTGCAGTGTATGGGGCAGTGGTTGTACCTGTGATCTCCGGGTCCGGGTTGGACAACATGACAGTGATCTGTTTGTAGCATTTTTCACTTTTGGTCCCTGTAATGTAACACAGAAAAGTAAATGTTTGGGCTGATTTGTCAAAGTGGATTTTTACACAGAGTTTTCCCAGCTGCTATCTAACGGGAACAGAGACAGCAAAATACAGATCTGACCGCGGTCCACCCTCCCCCTACTCTACTTATAAATTGTCCTTCTCTCTGTTGGATTGTTCCTCTCACTTCCTGTCTGCTGTCACTGGGACAGGAAGTGATGGGAAATCTCCCAAATTAAGCTCCAGATAGCAGAAAAAACCCAACAGGTTCAAATTCTTCCCCAAAATATAGAACAGTAAAGTTTTGGCTGGACGCAAACTTACCACACATAGCAACAACAAAATCTTTATCAACAAGTAGTAATAATTCCTGCAATGTATTGTACCTGGCTCCTCCTTCTCCACTTTACAGACATAATACTCCCGGCCTGGAGTCACATATTTCTCCGCACGTTCATTGTAACTTGTGACCAAAAAAAGAAAATTCAGCTGTCCGTTCTCATCACACAGATCAATAATGTCTGTAAGAGGGAAAAATACGCGTCATTTTCCCATCAGCCCCCTATAATATCAATCCTGATCAATAATACACATCAGCCTGACATCCCTCCGTTATTACCCCATAACATCAATACTGATCAATAATACACATCAGCCTGACATCCCTCCGTTATTACCCCATAACATCAATACTGATCAATAATACACATCAGCCTGACATCCCTCCGTTATTACCCCATAACATCAATACTGATCAATAATAATAATACTACACATCAGCCTGACATCCCTCCGTTATTACCCCATAATATCAATACTGATCAATAATACACATCAGCCTGACATCCCTCCGTTATTACCCCATAACATCAATACTGATCAATAATAATAATAATATGTATATTTAGTAATTTAATAATAATCAATAATACTGATAATAATAGTCATGGTATGGTAATAATATTAGACATCATTCCTGACCAATCAGAGAAGACGTACCTGTGTGCGGTAGGCGGAGCCTCCTCCGGATGAGCTGTAATAGGTGGATAATCCGGCACTGAATATTAACCAGAAATCTCTGATTGGCTGCAATACAGAAACATCAATCAGCAGTGCTGGGGCCCCTGACAGCTCCCAGGGGCCACACATTATACTCAGGAGACTGCTAGAGATCACCCAAAGCTTCTTCCAATCAAATGCCCCCCCCTCCCCCTACTGACTGCTGGGGTCTGTAAAGGGCCGCATGTGGCCCCCAGGATGCAGGTTGGGCCCCCGGGGGTCCAGGTCCTCCTATCAATACTCTGGAGACAATCAGTACATTGGTACCTCCATGGACGATGCAGATGAACATTTCCGGAGTCACTGACCCCGACCTCCTCACTGACCGACGACCCCTCCTGCATGAGAGCGGGCTGTACTCAGTTATATACATTACACTACATTCACCCCATCCCCCCCCCAGTGCCATCTCCCCCCCCCCCCCCCCCCGATTTGGCTTCACTTACTAGAGATGGACTTCCTCTGACTTCACAGCTCAATTCTTCCAACTGCCACTCCTATGTCCAGTAAAAGAGTGATGGGAGGATGGGCAGTTGGGAGGATGGGCAGTTGGGGGGCTCAGCTGTAATGTGTAAGCTCCGCCTCTATTTAATTGTGCTCCCTTAAAGAGATCCCGTCATCAGAATTACAAGTCAGAGCACCGAACCCCAAATATAAATTATTACTCTCCGTCTTTTCCTTTCCATACAAGGAAGAGTCCCCCCTTACATCAGTGTCCCCATCAGAGTCCCCCCTTACATCAGAGTCCCCCCCCTTACATCAGTGTCCCCATCAGAGTCCCCCCTTACATCAGTGTCCCCATCAGAGTCCCCGTGTCCCCATCAGAGTCCCCCCTTACATCAGTGTCCCCATCAGAGTCCCCGTGTCCCCATCAGAGTTCCCCCTTACATCAGTGTCCCCATCAGAGTCCCCATGTCCCCATCAGAGTCCCCCCTTACATCAGTGTCCCCATCAGAGTCCCCCCTTACATCAGTGTCCCCATCAGAGTCCCCCCTTACATCAGTGTCCCCATCAGAGTCCCCCCTTACATCAGAGTCCCCATCAGAGTCCCCCCTTACATCAGAGTCCCCATCAGAGTCCCCCCCTTACATCAGTGTCCCCATCAGAGTCCCCCCTTACATCAGTGTCCCCATCAGAGTCCCCCCTTACATCAATGTCCCCATCAGAGTCCCCCCTTACATCAGTGTCCCCATCAGAGTCCCCGTGTCCCCATCAGAGTCCCCCCTTACATCAGTGTCCCCATCAGAGTCCCCCCTTACATCAGTGTCCCCATCAGAGTCCCCCCTTACATCAGTGTCCCCATCAGAGTCCCCCCTTACATCAGAGTCCCCATCAGAGTCCCCCCTTACATCAGAGTCCCTCCTTACATCAGTGTCCCCATCAGAGTCCCCGTGTCCCCATCAGAGTCCCCCCTTACATCAGTGTCCCCATCAGAGTCCCCGTGTCCCCATCAGAGTCCCCCCTTACATCAGTGTCCCCATCAGAGTCCCCGTGTCCCCATCAGAGTCCCCCCTTACATCAGTGTCCCCATCAGTCCCCCCTTACATCAGTGTCCCCATCAGAGTCCCCGTGTCCCCATCAGAGTCCCCCCCTTACATCAGTGTCCCCATCAGAGTCCCCCCTTACATCAGTGTCCCCATCAGTCCCCCCTTACATCAGTGTCCCCATCAGAGTCCCCGTGTCCCCATCAGAGTCCCCCCTTACATCAGTGTCCCCATCAGAGTCCCCCCTTACATCAGTGTCCCCATCAGTCCCCCCTTACATCAGTGTCCCCATCAGAGTCCCCGTGTCCCCATCAGAGTTCCCCCTTACATCAGTGTCCCCATCAGAGTCCCCATGTCCCCATCAGAGTTCCCCCTTACATCAGTGTCCCCATCAGAGTTCCCCCTTACATCAGTGTCCCCATCAGAGTCCCCCCTTACATCAGTGTCCCCATCAGAGTCCCCCCTTACATCAGTGTCCCCATCAGAGTCCCCCCTTACATCAGAGTCCCTCCTTACATCAGTGTCCCCATCAGAGTCCCCGTGTCCCCATCAGAGTCCCCCCTTACATCAGAGTCCCCATCAGAGTCCCCCCTTACATCAGAGTCCCTCCTTACATCAGTGTCCCCATCAGAGTCCCCGTGTCCCCATCAGAGTCCCCCCTTACATCAGTGTCCCCATCAGAGTCCCCGTGTCCCCATCAGAGTCCCCCCTTACATCAGTGTCCCCATCAGAGTCCCCGTGTCCCCATCAGAGTCCCCCCTTACATCAGTGTCCCCATCAGTCCCCCCTTACATCAGTGTCCCCATCAGAGTCCCCGTGTCCCCATCAGAGTCCCCCCTTACATCAGTGTCCCCATCAGAGTCCCCCCTTACATCAGTGTCCCCATCAGTCCCCCCTTACATCAGTGTCCCCATCAGAGTCCCCGTGTCCCCATCAGAGTCCCCCCTTACATCAGTGTCCCCATCAGAGTCCCCCCTTACATCAGTGTCCCCATCAGTCCCCCCTTACATCAGTGTCCCCATCAGAGTCCCCGTGTCCCCATCAGAGTTCCCCCTTACATCAGTGTCCCCATCAGAGTTCCCCCTTACATCAGTGTCCCCATCAGAGTTCCCCCTTACATCAGTGTCCCCATCAGTCCCCCCTTATATAAGGGTTCCGATCAGAGTCCCTCCTACAATCTGTATGGCTGAATTCGGATCACATTTCAGAGCAGTGTGATTGGAGTCCCAATGCGATGTCATGGTGTGATCGGAGTCCCATGCAATGTCATGGTGTGATCGGAGTCCCATGCGATGTCATGGTGTGATCGGAGTCCCAATGCGATGTCATGGTGTGATCGGAGTCCCAATGCGATGTCATGGTGTGATCGGAGTCCCATGCGATGTCATGGTGTGATCGGAGTCCCAATGCGATGTCATGGTGTGATCGGAGTCCCAATGCGATGTCATGGTGTGATCGGAGTCCCATGCCATGTCATGGTGTGATCGGAGTCCCAATGCGATGTCATGGTGTGATCGGAGTCCCAATGCGATGTCATGGTGTGATCGGAGTCCCAATGCGATGTCATGGTGTGATCGGAGTCCCAATGCGATGTCATGGTGTGATCGGAGTCCCAATGCGATGTCATGGTGTGATCGGAGTCCCAATGCGATGTCATGGTGTGATCGGAGTCCCAATGCGATGTCATGGTGTGATCGGAGTCCCAATGCGATGTCATGGTGTGATCGGAGTCCCATGCGATGTCATGGTGTGATCGGAGTCCCAATGCGATGTCATGGTGTGATCGGAGTCCCAATGCGATGTCATGGTGTGATCGGAGTCCCAATGCGATGTCATGGTGTGATCGGAGTCCCAATGCGATGTCATGGTGTGATCGGAGTCCCAATGCGATGTCATGGTGTGATCGGAGTCCCAATGCGATGTCATGGTGTGATCGGAGTCCCATGCGATGTCATGGTGTGATCGGAGTCCCAATGCGATGTCATGGTGTGATCGGAGTCCCAATGCGATGTCATGGTGTGATCGGAGTCCCAATGCGATGTCATGGTGTGATCGGAGTCCCAATGCGATGTCATGGTGTGATCGGAGTCCCAATGCGATGTCATGGTGTGATCGGAGTCCCAATGCGATGTCATGGTGTGATCGGAGTCCCAATGCGATGTCATGGTGTGATCGGAGTCCCAATGCGATGTCATGGTGTGATCGGAGTCCCAATGCGATGTCATGGTGTGATCGGAGTCCCATGCGATGTCATAGTGTGATCGGAGTCCCAATGCGATGTCATGGTGTGATCGGAGTCCCATGCGATGTCATGGTGTGATCGGAGTCCCAATGCGATGTCATGGTGTGATCGGAGTCCCATGCGATGTCATGGTGTGATCGGAGTCCCAATGCGATGTCATGGTGTGATCGGAGTCCCAATGCGATGTCATGGTGTGATCGGAGTCCCATGCGATGTCATGGTGTGATCGGAGTCCCATGCGATGTCATGGTGTGATCGGAGTCCCAATGCGATGTCATGGTGTGATCGGAGTCCCAATGCGATGTCATGGTGTGATCGGAGTCCCATGCGATGTCATGGTGTGATCGGAGTCCCAATGCGATGTCATGGTGTGATCGGAGTCCCATGCGATGTCATGGTGTGATCGGAGTCCCATGCGATGTCATGGTGTGATCGGAGTCCCAATGCGATGTCATGGTGTGATCGGAGTCCCAATGCGATGTCATGGTGTGATCGGAGTCCCAATGCGATGTCATGGTGTGATCGGAGTCCCAATGCGATGTCATGGTGTGATCGGAGTCCCAATGCGATGTCATGGTGTGATCGGAGTCCCAATGTGATGTCATGGTGTGATCGGAGTCCCAATGCGATGTCATGGTGTGATCGGAGTCCCAATGCGATGTCATGGTGTGATCGGAGTCCCAATGCGATGTCATGGTGTGATCGGAGTCCCAATGCGATGTCATGGTGTGATCGGAGTCCCAATGCGATGTCATGGTGTGATCGGAGTCCCAATGCGATGTCATGGTGTGATCGGAGTCCCATGCGATGTCATAGTGTGATCGGAGTCCCAATGCGATGTCATGGTGTGAGCCGGGACTCCGGGGATTTTCTGTTTCGATGGTTAAAGATTTCAGTCTGCGGTTATCTGATTATCGCGATACGCGGAACGCGCTGACACCACGCCCGGGGACAATGTACAATCCTCACCCCAGGACACAGCTCTCCTTTCTAGGAGGAGTCGGACATCGGCTCAGGTAAGTCCTCAGCGGGAGATGACAAGGTGGGGGGGGGGGGGTGTCTAGAAAAACGCACTGTGACCTGTAGGGGGAGGGGAGGCTGAGCCAAGGAAAGACCCCGATGTTAAAATAAGAGCAGAACCTCTGCATGTCAGACCGACTCTCCTTATACAGGAATGAGTCCTGTCTGTGAGGAGCCAATCAGATTATCCACAGGAATGGAAAATAACAAACCAAACCAGTATATATACAGTGTCTGACAAAAGTAAGTACACCCTTCCCATGTGACAACACTGAAGAAATGAGACTTTGCTACAATGTAAAGTAGTGAGTGTACAGCTTGTATAACAGTGTAAATTTACTGTCCCCTCAAAATAACTCAACACACAGCCATTAATGTCTAAACCGCTGGCAACAAAAGTCAGTACACCCCTAAGTGACAATGTCACAATGACACTGAATGGAGGCAGTGTAGGGATTGTCAGAGAGGGGTGGAGGCCACTGAATGGAGGCCAGTGGATGGATTGGTAGAAAGGGGTGGAGGACACTGATTGGAGGTCTGTGAAGGGATTGGCAGAGAGGGGTGGAGGACACTGATTGGAGGTCAGTGGAGGGATTGGTAGTAAGGGGTGGAGGCCACTGAATGGAAGCCAGTGGAGGGATTGGCAGAGAGGGGTGGAGGACACTGATTGGAGGTCAGTGTAGGGATTGGCAGAGAGGGGTGGAGGCCACTGAATGGAGGCCAGTGGAGGGATTGGCAGAGAGGGGTGGAGGACACTGAATGGAGGCCAGTGTAGGGATTTGCAGAGAGGGGGTGGAGGACACTGATTGGAGGTCAGTGGATAGATCGGCAGAGAGGGGTGGAGTACACTGAATGGAGGTCAGTGGATGGATTGGCAGAGAGGGGTGGAGGACAATGAATGGAGGCCAGTGGATGGATTGGCAGAGAGGGGTGGAGGACAATGAATGGAGGCCAGTGGATGGATTGGCAGAGAGGGGTGGAGGACAATGAATGGAGGCCAGTGGATGGATTGGCAGAGAGGGGTGGAGGACACTGAATGGAGGCCAGTGTAGGGATTTGCAGAGAGGGGTGGAGGACACTGAATGGAGGTCAGTGGATAGATTGGCAGAGAGGGGTGGAGGACAATGAATGGAGGCCAGTGGATGGATTGGTAGAGAGGGGTGGAGGACACTGAATGGAGGCCAGTGGATGGATTGGCAGAGAGGGGTGGAGGACAATGAATGGAGGCCAGTGGATGGATTGGCAGAGAGGGGTGGAGGACAATGAATGGAGGCCAGTGGATGGATTGGCAGAGAGGGGTGGAGGACAATGAATGGAGGGATTGGCAGAGAGGGGTGGAGGACACTGAATGGAGGTCAGTGGAGGGATTGGTAGAGAGGGGTGGAGGACACTGAATGGAGGTCAGTGGATGGATTGGTAGAGAGGGGTGGAGGACACTGAATGGAGGCCAGTGGATGGATTGGTAGAGAGGGGTGGAGGACACTGAATGGAGGCCAGTGGATGGATTGGCAGAGAGGGGTGGAGGACAATGAATGGAGGCCAGTGGATGGATTGGCAGAGAGGGGTGGAGGACAATGAATGGAGGGATTGGCAGAGAGGGGTGGAGGACACTGAATGGAGGTCAGTGGAGGGATTGGTAGAGAGGGGTGGAGGACACTGAATGGAGGTCAGTGGATGGATTGGTAGAGAGGGGTGGAGGACACTGAATGGAGGTCAGTGGATGGATTGGTAGAGAGGGGTGGAGGACACTGAATGGAGGTCAGTGGAGGGAATGGTAGAGAGGGGTGGAGGACACTGAATGGAGGTCAGTGGAGGGATTGGTAGAGAGGGGGTGGAGGACACTGAATGGAGGCAGTGGAGGGATTGACAGAGAAGGGTGGAGGACACTGAATGGAAGCCAGTGTAGGGATTGGTAGAGAGGGGTGGAGGATACTGAATGGAGGCCAGTGTAGGGATTGGTAGAGAGGGGGTGGAGGACACTGAATGGAGGCCAGTGTAGGGATTGGTAGAGAGGGGTGGAGGACACTGAATGGAAGCCAGTGGAGGGATTGACAGAGAATGGTGGAGGACACTGATTGGAGGTCAGTGTAGGGATTGGCAGAGAGGGGTGGAGGACACTGAATGGAGGTCAGTGGAGGGATTGGCAGAGAGGGGTGGAGGACACTGATTGGAGGCCAGTGTAGGGATTGGCAGAGAGGGGTGGAGGACACTGGAGGTCAGTGGAGGGATTGGCAGAGAGGGGTGGAGGACACTGAATGGAAGCCAGTGGAGGGATTGATAGAGAGGGGTGGAGGACACTGAATTGAAGCCAGTGGAGGGATTGGCAGAGAGGGGTGGAGGCCACTGATTGGAGGTCAGTGGAGGGATTGGCAGAGAGGGGTGGAGGACACTGATTGGAGGTCAGTGGAGGGATTGGCAGAGAGGGGTGGAGGACACTGAATGGAAGCCAGTGTAGGGATTGGCAGAGAGGGGTGGAGGACACTGAATGGAGGCCAGTGGAGGGATTGGTAGAGAGGGGTGGAGGACACTGAATGGAAGCCAGTGGAGGGATTGGTAGAGAGGGGTGGAGGACACTGATTGGAGGTCAGTGGAGGGATTGGCAGAGAGGGGTGGAGGACACTGAATGGAAGCCAGTGTAGGGATTGGCAGAGAGGGGTGGAGGACACTGAATGGAAGCCAGTGGATGGATTGGCAGAGAGGGGTGGAGGACAATGAATGGAGGGATTGGCAGAGAGGGGTGGAGGACACTGAATGGAGGTCAGTGGATGGATTGGCAGAGAGGGGTGGAAGACACTGAATGGAAGCCAGTGGATGGATTGGCAGAGAGGGGTGGAGGACAATGAATGGAGGGATTGGCAGAGAGGGGTGGAGGACACTGAATGGAGGTCAGTGGAGGGATTGGTAGAGAGGGGTAGAAGACACTGAATGGAGGCCAGTGGAGGGATTGGTAGAGAGGGGTAGAGGACACTGAATGGAGGACAGTGGATGGATTGGCAGAGAGGGGTGGAAGACACTGAATGGAAGCCAGTGGATGGATTGGCAGAGAGGGGTGGAGGACAATGAATGGAGGGATTGGCAGAGAGGGGTGGAGGACACTGAATGGAGGCCAGTGGAGGGATTGGCAGAGAGGGGTGGAGGACACTGAATGGAGGCCAGTGGAGGGATTGGTAGAGAGGGGTGGAGGACACTGAATTGAAGCCAGTGGAGGGATTTGCAGAGAGGGGTGGAGGACACTGAATGGAGGTCAGTGTAGGGATTGGTAGAGAGGGGTGGAGGACAATTCGGGTTCCTGGAGAACTGGGCCGTCTTCTCAGTCGGTCACCGGCTCTTTGGTAGGGACGGATTGCACCTAAATGGGGTGGGTGCAGCCGTACTGGGTGAGAGGATGGCCCGAAAAGTTAGAGGGGCTTTTAAACTAGGGAATGGGGGGGAGGGTACAGATGTAGAATTAGCCAGTGGAAAGAAAGTTTCAGAGGGCAGAAATGGGGGCATTAGCGGTAGGGTGTTCGGAGCTCCTATACCCAGGGTGGGTACGGGGAAAAATCAAGAGAGCAGCCTAAAAACATCAAAATTACGAGGCTTATATACCAATGCCAGAAGCCTGGCCAACAAGATGGGAGAGCTGGAGCTGCTGATGTTTGAGGAGGACTTAGATTTTGTGGGGATAACTGAGACTTGGTTTGACAGCTCCCATGACTGGATGGCGACCATTCAGGGGTATTCCCTTCATTGCAGGGATAGAGAGGGTAAAAAAGGGGGAGGGGTATGTCTGTATATTAAGAACAGTATACAGGTAAATATGAGGGATGATATTAATAATGGAGCTAAGGATGAGGCAGAATCCCTATGGGTAGAGCTTCAAAGGGATGGCACGGCGGGGAAGTTAATATTGGGCGTATGCTATAGACCACCCAACCAGAGGGAGGAGGGGGAGGCGGACCTCCTTTTACAGATAGGATTGGCAGCAAGGATGGGAAATGTCATTATAATGGGGGACTTTAATTATCCGGATATAGACTGGGCAGAAGGAACCGCGCATTCAGCCAAGGCTCGGCAGTTCCTAAATGTTTTGCAGGACAATTTCATGGGTCAGATGGTGAATGCACCGACAAGAAACAATGCGGTACTTGACCTACTGATTACCAACGATACAGACCTGATCACGGATATAGAAATACGGGACAACTTAGGAAACAGTGACCATAGGTCAATAAGTTTCAGTATTAATTATAGTAATAGGAAGCTGAGGGGTAATATAAGGACACTGAATTTCAAAAGAGCCAATTTCCCTAAACTGCGCTCGCTGCTAGAAAATATCAATTGGGATAGAACCCTGGGAACAAAGAACACGGAGGAAAAATGGGAGTGCTTCAAGAGCATACTAAACAGGGGGATTGGCCAGAGCATTCCAAAGGGAAATAAATTTAAAAGAGCAAAAATAAACCCTGGATGGCTAAACTCCAACATAAAAATGCATATTAGTGCTAAAGAAAAGGCCTTCAAAAAATACAAGACTGAGGGGTCATTGGCAGCATTTAAGCACTACAAAGAGTGTAATAAGAAATGTAAAGACGAAATCAGGGCGGCTAAAATAGAACACGAGAGACATATAGCGGAGGAGAGTAAAAAGAACCCCAAGAAGTTCTTTAAGTATATAAACAGTAAGAAAGCGAGGCCAGAACACATTGGCCCCGTAAAAGATGATAAGGGAAAAATGGCCACAGAGGACAGAGAAAAGGCGGAAGTGTTAAATAATTTCTTTTCTTCAGTCTTCACAAAGGAATCGGGGGGCTACACGAACCCAGCTTGTAAGGCCAATAATACACTTCAGAAAGTGCCGCCATGGTTAACAGAAGATAGACTTAGAGCTAAACTAGAGAAACTTAACATAAATAAATCCCCGGGACCGGATGGTTGCACCCGAGGGTTCTTAAAGAGCTCAGCCAGGTGATTGCCAGACCATTATTCTTGATCTTTAAGCATAGTTTACAGACGGGTATGGTGCCAGCTGATTGGAAAAAAGCCAACGTGGTACCAATATTTAAGAAGGGGCCGAGATATATCCCGGGTAACTATAGGCCGGTCAGCCTAACATCAGTAGTCTGCAAAATTTTGGAGGGGATGATAAGGGACCACATACAAGACTTTAGTAATGAAAACGGTATTATAAGTAGTAATCAGCATGGATTCATGAAAAATCGTTCTTGCCAAAACAATCTATTAACCTTCTATGATGAAGTGAGCAGCCACCTAGATAAAGGTAAGCCTGTGGATGTGGTGTATCTGGATAAAGGAAGGTCTGTGGATGTGGTGTATCTGGATAATGGAAGGCCTGTGGATGTGGTGTATCTGGATAAAGGTAAGCCGGTGGATGTGGTGTATCTGGATAAAGGAAGGTCTGTGGATGTGGTGTATCTGGATATAGGAAGGTCTGTGGATGTGGTGTATCTGGATAAAGGTAAGCCTGTGGATGTGGTGTATCTGGATAAAGGAAGGTCTGTGGATGTGGTGTATCTGGATAAAGGAAGGTCTGTGGATGTGGTGTATCTGGATAAAGGAAGGCCTGTGGATGTGGTGTATCTGGACTTTGCAAAGGCCTTTGACACCGTTCCCCACAAACGCTTACTGTACAAACTAAGGAAGGTAGGTATGGACCATAAGGTGAGTACCTGGATAGAGAACTGGCTCCAGGGGAGAGTACAGAGGGTGGTGATTAATGGGGAGTACTCGGATTGGGCGGGTGTGGAAAGTGGGGTCCCCCAGGGTTCTGTCCTGGGACCAATCCTGTTTAATTTATTCATAAATGATCTAGAGGAGGGGATATCTAGTACAATCTCAGTATTTGCAGATGATACTAAATTAGGCATGCCAATATCTTCTATGCAGGATGTGGAAACCTTACAAGCAGACCTGAACAAAATAACGGGGTGGGCAACTACATGGCAGATGAGGTTTAATGTAGAAAAATGTAAAGTAATGCACCTGGGGACCAGAAACCAGAAAGCAAGCTACTCACTAGGGGGGGAACCTCTGGGTGAGTCTAGGATGGAAAAGGACTTGGGGGTACTGGTAGACAACAGGCTTGGAAGTGGCATGCAATGCCAAGCCGCCGCAAGCAAAGCCAACAGAATACTGGGATGTATAAAAAAGGGGATTCACTCCAGAAATAAAGAGATTATTCTCCCACTCTACAAGACTCTGGTCCGGCCACATCTCGAGTATGCTGTCCAGTTCTGGGCACCGGTCCTCAGGAAGGATGTGCTGGAACTGGAGAAAGTCCAGAGAAGGGCAACAAAAATAATTAGGGGAATGGAGGACATCAGCTATGAGGAAAGACTACAAGCACTGAACCTTTTCTCTCTGGAGAAAAGAAGATTGAGGGGGGATATGATATCAATGTACAAATACTGTACTGGTGACCCGAGCATAAGGAACAAACTATTCAGAGAAAGGAGATACAATAAGACACGTGGCCACTCACTAAAACTAGAGGAAAGGCGGTTTAACCTTAAATTACGTAAGGGGTTCTTCACTGTAAGAGCGGTAAGGATGTGGAATTCTCTTCCACAAGCAGTCGTATCAGTAGGGAGCATTGATAGTTTCAAAAAACTATTAGATGGGCACCTTAGAGACCACAACATACAGGGGTATACAATGTACAACATACAGGGGTATACAATGTACAACATACAGGGGGTATACAATGTACAACATACAGGGGTATACAATGTACAATTAAAAGCAAACACACACACATCATAGGTTGAACTGGATGCATAGGTTGAACTGGATGGACTGTTGTCTTTTTTCAACCTTACTAACTATGTAACTATGTAACTATGAATGGAGGCCAGTGGAGGGATTGGTAGAGAGGGGTGGAGGACAATGAATGGAGGCCAGTGTAGGGATTGGTAGAGAGGGGTGGAGGACACTGAATGGAGACCAGTGGAGATCCTGTATAGGATGTCATGTATAAAGTAACAACATTCATTTTGTTTGTATGTAAATCTTCTTTTACTTTCAGGAATGGCCGCTGTGTTTAAGAAGAGTTTTAAGAAAGAGGTCGCTGTCTCCAGCATGAAAATTGTTGTAAAGAAGGTGGGGGAGTTGAAAAGGAATATAAGTAAGTCATTTCCGGTGACAATTCCCCCAACAAAGACTCACAGGGAAGGGCAATCGGGGGAATGAGAATTAATTCCTACCAGCGCTTTTTCTGGTGGTATCGTCCTTTAAAATGGCCAGCGCCAGATTCACAAATCCCTGCGACCCGGTTTAGTAAATTTACTGAACGCTGCGACTGATTCCGGGGGCTCCTATACCGATTCCGGGGGGCTCCTATACTGATTCTGGGGGGCTCCTATACTGATTCCGGGGGGCTCCTATACTGATTCCGGGGGGCTCCTATACTGATTCCGGGGGGCTCCTATACTGATTCCGGGGGGCTCCTATACTGATTCCGGGGGCTCCTATACTGATTCCGGGGGGGGCTCCTATACTGATTCCGGGGGCTCCTATACTGATTCCGGGGGCTCCTATACTGATTCCGGGGGCTCCTCACGGCTCCACTCTCACAAAGTGATGCTAATAATGCACCAAATGAAGAAATAATGCCCCCAGCTCATAGATAAGGGTCCAGGAGGTAATTAGGACCTACGTTGGCGTACAGAGCAGTGGCGGCTGGTGCATTGCAGGTGCCCCCTATCCATGCGTCCGGCCCCCTAATATACATGCAGGGCACCGGACGCATGGAGTTCTATGGGGCTTTTTTTTTTTTTTTTAAAGCACGTGATTGGAGCCAGAGGCTCTAATAGGCTTCAAAAAAGGGTGGGCTCTGGGTGCAGGGCACTGCGCCCTGAGCCCACCCAGTTGTGTGACAATAGTGAATGAACATTCGCTATTGTCACATGGATTCTCCTCCTGGCCAATCAGGAAGCGGGTCCAGAGACCCGTTTCTCGATTGGCTGAAAAGAGAAGCCATCCCATTGGCCATGGAGGAGGAGGGAGGAGACGCAGTAGACTGAGGGGGAAGAAGCTGAAACCGCCGCCACTGCCTGCCCTCCCTCCACATGTTCAGGCAGGGTGAGTGAGCCGGCGACTGGGGGGGGGGGGGTTGTAGGTGGATATGGTGTGCAGCCTGGTGTGGTCCGGGGGGGTATGGTGTGGTCTGGGGGGGTATGGTGTGCAGCCTGGTGTGGTCTGGGGGGGCATGGTGTGGTCCGGGGGGTATGGTGTGTAGCCTGGTGTGGTCCGGGTGGGCATGGTGTGGTCCAGGTTGGTATGGTGTGCAGCCTGGTGTGGTCCGGGGGGGTATGGTGTGGTCTGGGGGGGTATGGTGTGCAGCCTGGTGTGGTCCGGGGGGGTATGGTGTGGTCTGGGGGGGTATGGTGTGCAGCCTGGTGTGGTCTGGGAGGTATGGTGTGATCCGGGGGGGGGGGGAGGTATGGTGTGCGGCCTGGTGTGGTCCGGGGGGGGTATGGTGTGCAGCCTGGTTTGGTCTGGGGGGGGTATGGTGTGCGGCCTGGTGTGGTCCGGGGGGGTATGGTGTGTGGCCTGGTGTGGTCCGGGGGGGGGGATATGGTGTGCGGCCGGGTGTGGTCCGGGGGGGGGGTATGGTGTGCGGCCTGGTGTGGTCCGGGGGAGGTATAGTGTGCGGCTTGGTGTGGTCCGGGGGGGGGGGGTATGGTGTGTGGTCTGGAAGGGTATGGTGTGCGACCTGGTGTGGTCCGGGGGGGGTATGGTGTGCAGCCTGGTGTGGTCTGGGGGGGGGGGTATGGTGTGCGGCCTGGTGTGGTCCGGGGGGGGGGGTATGATGTGCGGCCTGGTGTGGTCTGGAAGGGTATGGTGTGCGGCCTGGTGTGGTCCGGGGGGGGGGGGGATGGTGTGCAGCCTGCTGCCTGGGCTTGCACCGATACCGATTGATGCCGATACGAAGAATTTGCACCACCAGTATCGGTACTCCGTGCCAATCCTCAGATTGTAATTGAATGTTATTAAAAATTCCCTTTCCTTTTCAATCTGCAACTGTTGTAATTTTCTGAAAATGCAATGCAATATGGCCGCCTGGAGCTGTTCTGTACACAGAAAGTTTACTGACCACACCCCCCAGAAACATCATTTCCTGCTTGTGTGATTGGCTCACCAATTTTCCCAGGAGTCTGCACTAAGATACAAGTCAGATTTCTGGCATCCCCTGCAACAAAAATGTCATTTTTGGTGAGATCCTCCCAATAGGAACACTATAGGGATGCAGGCCCAGCTGATTTCCTCATTAGAGCCCTGCAGCTGCCACAGCTGATAGATAATTATGAAACCACTCCCATTAGACCTATTCAGCACAGAGGAACAAACAATGATTTCTTCAGAATAACAAAAGGAAGAAATCTGCAACAAAGTTTGGGAAACATGTTTTTATATGGGTACAGTGTAGCATGATCGCGCAATTGTCATTCAAAGTATGACAGTGCTGAAAGCTGAAAATTGTCCTGGGCAGGAAAGGGGGTGAAAGTGCCCGGTATTGAAGTGGTTAAAACCCCATGTACAGAGATCACCCATAGGGGAATGTTCTTTTCTCAACAAAAGTGGAGTTACGCTTTAAGAAGCGGAGGTCGCTGCGTCCATTACAACCAATAACTCATTCAGCCGTCAGCGGGGTTCCCATGGTGACAGCTAAAGTGTAAACAAAGTCCTGGCAATTGGAGCTGCCAAGAAAAAAAACAGCCAGGCAATGTTTATCAACAACATTGCTCAGCTACTGAAACAGAAAAATAAAAAGAAACATTGTTTAGTTTTGTATCTTTATGTTTCTTCATCTTCATATAAAAAGGATGAATTCCCATCTGCAGATGAAGTCACTTTACAGCAACCTGTCAAGTAAAGAAAAATATATCATTTTTTTTTTTTGTTTTTTATTAAATGTTCATCTGTTTACTCCTTATTAACCCCTAATTACCCTTAATCTAATCAGCCTTAATTAACTCCTTATTCTCCTCCATTTAATTATTATATATATATTTCCTGTTTTTTTTTTATATATAAACTGTTAATAATTTAAAAATCTTTTTGTTTGCTTTGCTCGTTAATATTTTTACACCAACATATATTTACACGTTTCACATTAAAAAAAAAAAAAAAGTGCAAAATTAAAAAGAAAAAAATATTTCAATTGTAAATAACTTTTCCATTCTTTGTACCATAGCTGACAGCTGAAGTGTAAGCAGAACAGTTGTGATAGGTATCAGTAATTGGTATCAGTGGGTTCTAAAAAAAAAAAAAAAAAGTATTGGTACTCAGTATCAGTGGTTTCAGTATTAGTGGTATCGATATCAGTATCTGTGGTATCGATATCAGTATCTGTGGTATCGGTATCAGTGGTATCAGTATCGGTGGTATCGGTATCAGTGGTATCAGTATCAGTGGTATTGATATCAGTATCTGTGGTATCGGTATCGGTGGTATCGGTATCTGTGGTATCGGTATCAGTGGTATCGACATCGGTGGTATCAATATCAGTATCGGTGGTATCGGTATCAGTGGTATTGATATCAGTATCGGTGGTATCGGTATCAGTGGTATTGATATCAGTATCGGTGGTATCGATATCAGTGGTATCGATATCTGTATCTGTGGTATTGGTATCGGTATCAGTGGTATCGGTATCAGTGGTATCAGTATCAGTGGTATCGATATCGGTATCTGTGGTATCGGTATCGGTATCTGTGGTATCGATATCAGTATCTGTGGTATCGGTATCTGTGGTATCGATATCAGTATCTGTGGTATCGATATCAGTACCTGTGGTATAGGTATGGGTGGTATCGGTATTGGTGCATCACCAATAGTGCCCATCTCTGTACGCTGAGTGGCATATTTGCTGCCACTACTTTCTCTCTGTTGCTGGTTGTTAAGGACACTGTCAGCTTCACAGCCGACAGCCTCCTAGCAACCAGTGATGCTGCAGTGGGTGGGGCCTAATGGGGAAGCAGAGACACAAGTTCTCTATCCTTCCTACATCAGAATCCCCTTTACATCAGTGTCCTCCCTTACCTCCGGGTTCCCAATAGAAATCCCTTAACATCAGGCTCCCCATCAGACCCCCCCTTATATCAGGATCCTCATCAACTTTCTCCCCCTACCACAGAGTCCTCATCAGAGACCTCCTTACATCAGAGTCCTCTTTATACCAAAGCCCACCCTTGCATCAGGATCTCCTTCAGAGTCCCCCCTTACATTAGGATCCTGATCACACTCTCCCCTTACATCAGAATCCCCATCAAAGTCCCTCTTAATTCAAAGTTCTTCCTTACATCAGGGTCCCCATTAGAGTTCCCTTTACCTCAGGGTACCTCCCTTACATGAAGGTCCCCATCATAGAAACCCATCAGGATCCTCATCATAGAACCCATCAGGATCCTCATCATAGAACCCATCAGGATCCTCATCATAGAACCCATCAGGATCCTCATCATAGAACCCATCAGGATCCTCATCATAGAACCCATCGGGATCCTCATCAAAGAACCCATCAGGATCCTCATCATAGAACCCATCAGGATCCTCATCATAGAACCCATCGGGATCCTCATCAAAGAACCCATCAGGGTCCCCATCAAAGAACCCATCGGGATCCTCATCATAGAACCCATCAGGATCTCCATCATAGAACCCATCAGGATCTCCATCATAGAACCCATCAGGGTCCCCATCAAAGAACCCATCAGGATCCTGATTATAGAACCCATCAGGATCCTGATTATAGAACCCATCAGGATCCTCATCATAGAACCCATCAGGATTCTCACCATAGAACCCATCAGGGTCCCCATCAAAGAACCCATTGGGATCCTCATCATAGAACCAATCAGGATACCCATCAAAGAACCCATTAGGATCCTCATCATGGAACCCATCAGGGTCCCAATCAAAGAACCCATCAGGATCCTCATCATAGAACCCATCAGGGTCCTAATCATAGAACCCATCAGGAGATCCCCCTTACCGAGTCCAGGTGAGGCTTGAGGGTGAGAAGTGGTGACCATAAGCAGCCTCAGCTCCCCTTTTTCTCCCAATCAGAGTGCATTGAGGATACTGATCCCAGCTGCAGGGCAGATAAAATCATGTAGTGGGCCGGAAGTGGCCCTGGGGCCACAGTTTGAGACCCCTGTGGTATGGGGCTTTTTTTGTGTCAGTTGGTCACACAGTAAGTTTACCTGACCGGCTCTTTGCTCTCCTTCCCCCAGTGGGGTCCAAACAGAAGATTAAAAAGCAAGTGGCAGATTTCTTATCGGATGGAGAGACGGAGCGCGCGTTCACACAGGTGAAGGTTCTCATCCGGGGGGACAGCCGGGTGCAGGCGCTGGATCTGCTGGAGGTCTATTGTACCCTGATTGTCGAACAAATCGGATTAATTCACTCAATGAGGTGAGAATTATCACCAATGGTGGTCTTCCAAACAATACACTGGTTGGGTCTGGTGTTCACCCTTTCACTACCAGAGCTGTTTTTTGCACATGTTTAACCCCTTCAATACTGGGCACTGTCACCCCCCCCCCTTCCTGCCCCCCCATACTGGGCACTTTCACCCCCTTCCCCACTTCCATACCAGGCACTTTCACCACCTTCCTTCCCCCCCTCCCATACTGGGCACTTTCACCCCCTTCCCCACTTCCATACCAGGCACTTTCACCCCCTTCCTTCCCCGCTCCCATACTGGGCACTTTCACCCCCTTCCCCACTTCCATACCAGGCACTTTCACCACCTTCCTTCCCCCCTCCCATACTGGGCACTTTCACCCCCTTCCCCACTTCCATACCAGGCACTTTCACCACCTTCCTTCCCCCCTCCCATACTGGGCACTTTCACCCCCTTCCCCACTTCCATACCAGGCACTTTCACCACCTTCCTTCCCCCCCTCCCATACTGGGCACTTTCACCTCCTTCCCCACTTCCATACCAGGCACTTTCACCCCCTTCCTTCCCCGCTCCCATACTGGGCACTTTCACCCCCTTCCCCACTTCCATACCAGGCACTTTCACCACCTTCCTTCCCCCCTCCCATACTGGGCACTTTCACCCCCTTCCCCACTTCCATACCAGGCACTTTTAACCCCTTTCCTTCCCCGCTCCCATACTGGGCACTTTCACCCCCTTCCCCACTTCCATACCAGGCACTTTCACCACCTTCCTTCCCCCCTCCCATACTGGGCACTTTCACCCCCTTCCCCACTTCCATACCAGGCACTTTCACCACCTTCCTTCCCCCCTCCCATACTGGGCACTTTCACCCCCTTCCCCACTTCCATACCAGGCACTTTCACCCCCTTCCTTCCCCGCTCCCATACCGGGCACTTTCACCCCCTTCCTGCCCCCCCTATACTGGGCACTCCCTTCCTGCCCCCCCCCCATTCCAGGCACTTTCACCCCCTTCCTTCCCCACTCCCATACCAGGCACTTTCACCCCCTTCCTTCCCCCCTCCCATACTGGGCACTTTCACCCCCTTCCTGCCCCCCCCTATACTGGGCACTTTCACCCCTTCCCCACTTCCATACCAGGCACTTTCATCCCCTTCCTTCCCCCCTCCCATACTGGGCACTTTCACCCCCTTCCTGCCCCCCCCTTATACTGGGCACTTTCACCCCCTTCCTTCCCCCCTCCCATACCGGGCACTTTACCCCCCTATGCTGGGCACTTTCACCCCCTTCCTTCCCCGCTACCATACCGGGCACTTTCAGCCCATTCCTGCCCCCCCATACTGGGCACTCCTTTCCTGCCCCCCCCATATCGTGCAATTTCACCCCCTCGCATACTGAGCACTTTCACCCCCTTCCTGCCCTCCCTATACTGGGCACTTTCACCCCCTTCCTTCCCCACTCCCATACCAGGCACTTTTACCCCCTTCCATACTGGGCACTTTCACCCCCTTCCTGCCCCCCCATACTGGGCACTCCCTTCCTGCCCCCCCCATACCAGGCACTTTCACCCCCTTCCTGCCCCCCCTATACTGGGTACTTTCACCCCCTTCCTTCCCCCTCCCATACCGGGCACTTTCACCCCCTTCCTCCCCCCCATACTGGGCACTTCCTACCTGCCCCCCCCCCCATACCAGGCACTTTCATCCCCTTCCTGCCCCCCCCATACTGGGCACTCCCTTCCTGCCCCCCCATACCGGGCACTTTCACCCCCTTCCTGGCCCCCCCCCATACTGAGCACTCCCCTCTTCCCCCTCCCTATACCGGGCACTTTCACCTGCTTCATGTCCCCCCAATACTGAACATTTTCACTCCCTTCCTGACCAGGCCAATTTTAACGAATTCTAAACGAGTAACCCGTAAACATTCTTAAAGTGTCACCTTTTAAGATTTCTAGGCACTGTCGTTTGGCGCCATTCCACGAGCGTGCGCAATTTTAAAGCGTGACATGTTGGGTATTTATTTACTCGGTGTAACATCATCTTTCACATTATACAAAAAAATTGGGCTATTTTTTACTGTTATTTTATTTATTTTTTTCATTAAATACATTTTTCAAAAAAAAAAAAACGCATTTGAAAAATTGCTGCGCAAATACCGTGTGACATAAAAAAGCTGCAACAACCGCCATTTTATTCTCTAGGGTCTCTGCTATAAAAATATATATAAAATGTTTGGGGGTTCTGAGTAAATTTCTAGCAAAAAAATAAAAAGCTGATTTTTCCATGTAGGAGAGGAGTGGTGGAATTGGCCAGTGCTGCGCTCCCGCAGTGCTGCAGTCTCACAGTGCTGCAGTCTCACAGTGCTGCACTCCCACAGTGCTGCACTCCCACAGTGCTGCGCTCCCTCAGTGCTGCGCTCCCACAGTGCTGCGCTCCCTCAGTGCTGCGCTCCCTCAGTGCTGCAGTCTCACAGTGCTGCGCTCCCTCAGTGCTGCGCTCCCTCAGTGCTGCGCTCCCTCAGTGCTGCAGTCTCACAGTGCTGCGCTCCCTCAGTGCTGCGCTCCCTCAGTGCTGCAGTCTCACAGGTATGGAAGTGGTTAAGGTTGACATTTTGGGTATCGATTTATTCGGAGCAATTTCATCTTTTATATTTTCCAAAAAAACTCGGATAACGTTGGGTTTGAGTGCCCTAAAATGAACGTTAATGTAATTTTTACTGAAATTTTGTGCAAATATCACGTGACTTTAAAAAATGTAAACTCTCCGCTGTCTGAAAATATTTCATGTTTTGGGGGGTTTTGGGTAATCTTCGGGCCTAAAATTATTATTTTTTTAAACATATGCAAAAAGATACAAAAACGGCTCTGACAGCAAAAGGGTTAAACTTCTTTTATTTTTCTGCACATATAATATATAAATAAAGCTAAACCGACCCTAAAAAATAACCAAAATAATTAAAATTAGTAATCGGCAATTACTGAGATAATGAGCATTGAAGTCAGATGTATGTCTTGTACAGTGAAGTGGAACGCAGCTCTTTGGGAGCACAGCACAGATAGAGCGCAGCACTGAGGGAGCGCAGCACGGAGGGAGCACAGCACTGATAGAGCGCAGCACTGTGAGACTGCAGCACTGAGGGAGCGCAGCACTGAGGGAGCGCAGCACTGAGGGAGCGCAGCACTGTGGGAGCGCAGCACTGTGGGAGCGCAGCACTGAGGGAGCGCAGCACTGTGGGAGTGCAGCACTGTGAGACTGCAGCACTGTGAGACTGCAGCACTGTGGGAGCGCAGCACTGTGGGAGCGCAGCACTGTGGGAGCGCAGCACTGAGGGAGCGCAGCACTGAGGGAGCGCAGCACTGTGAGACTGCAGCACTGAGGGAGCGCAGCACTGAGGGAGCGCAGCACTGAGGGAGAGCAGCACTGTGGGACTGCAGCACTGAGGGAGCGCAGCCTTCAGGAATAGAAAAAAAAAGGAATACTAAATATTATTATCCAATAAAATGACCTGGATACAAAGAAAATAAACGCTGACAATAATAAATATATATATTTTGTATTTTTGATCCAGAGACCTGGACCCGAGTCTGACTGAAGCCGTCTCCACCATACTCTGGGCTGCCCCCCGGCTGATGACCGAAATCCCAGAAATCAGCGTGGTGAGTAGGCGGAGCTAAACCTGGGCTGGAGAATGGCACTGACTATATTATCAATAATAATAAAGAACCAATAAGATTCCTTCCTTATCTATGAAGTGCTGGGTGACAAAACTTTACTACAAACTGATTACAAAAAGAAAAACAAAAGTGACCAATAACTGATATCAGTGCACTTCCTGTGCCTGGGCACTCCTGATATCAGTGCACCTCCTGTGCCTGGGCACTCCTGATATCAGTGCACCTCCTGTGCCTTGGCACTCCTGATATCAGTGCACCTCCTGTGCCTGGGCACTCCTGTATCTGCAGTGTAGGATCATCCAAGGCACTGCTGCCTCTGTCTTACCGGATTTGGAGTGAAATTTGGTGATGCCGCTACAGTGCTGCTCACTGTTCACTCACATGAGGAAGCAAAGCCCTGCCCCTACCAAGATGGCCGCCTTCTCAGTGCAGAGCAAAGCATAGGGAGCCAGTAATAGGATCACCTGCAGGGTGCAAGCAGCCAATACCGGCGACTCATTCTCTGCACTCTTCTTGTGTTTTTTGGGCACAACTTTCAGAGTTCAGTATCTCTATTATAGGAATTTATTGATGTTTTGCTTGATTATTGATCGTTTTGCTATAATATCAGGATAGATCATGAGATCCACTGATTTCCTGTGTTCCAGGTGGCCGATCAATTATCCAATAAGTATGGAAAGGGATACAGAAACAAATGCCAAGTGAATGCACTTAGAACAGTCAACCAAACGGTAAGTGTATTCGTTCTGTTATCTGTGCCGGGGGAGGGGGCCTGATTTCTGTGTTTTATGAATGGATTGTGGGGAACACCTCTCCTGTCACTCATCATTGATGGAAATATCTATTTGGAAAGTATTTTGGGGGCTGGGCACTGCGGGGTTATTGCACAACCTTTGGGGGCTGGGCACTGGGAGATAAGGTGGGGGGGTTGGGCACTGAGGGGTTAAGGTGGGGGGTGGGGCACTGAGGGGTTAAGGTGGGGGGTGGGGCACTGAGGGGTTAAGGTGTGTGGGTGGGGTGGGGCACTGAGGGGTTAAGGTGGGGAAGGGTTTGGGCACTGAGGGGTTAAGGTGGGGGGCGGGGTGGGGCACTGAGGGGTTAAGGTGGGGGGCGGGGTGGGGCACTGAGGGGTTAAGGTGTGGGGGGGGTTGGGCATTGAGGGGTTAAGGTGGGGAGGGGGCTGGGCACTGAGGGGTTAAGGTGGGGAGGGGGCTGGGCACTGAGGGGTTAAGGTGGGGGAGGGGGTGAGGCCGCACACTGCTGGTATGAAAACTAGTTGGTTTACCCGTGTGGTGGAAGGACCATTTCAGTGCTGGAATGGATAATAAAGGATGGGGAGGAGTGATGGGGGCAGGATGCAGAAAAGAGACCAGTATGTGATAGAGGTGGCACTTCACTGGGGAATGACCAATGTGTGTGCTGGAGGTGGGCAATCAATGAAGGACCAATGTATGTGCTGGAGGTGGGATCTCACTGGGAAGGACCAATGTATGTGCTGGTGGTGGGATCTCACTGGGGAAGGACCAATGTGTGTGCAGGTGGTGGGATCTCACTGGGGAAGGACCAATGTGTGTGCTGGTGGTGGGATCTCACTGGGGAAGGACCAATGTGTGTGCTGGTGGTGGGATCTCACTGGGGAAGGACCAATGTATGTGCTAGTGGTGGGATCTCACTGGGAAGGACCAATGTATGTGCTGGTGGTGGGATCTCACTGGGAAGGACATATGTGTGTGCTGGTGGTGGGATCTCACTGGGGAAGGACCAATGTGTGTGCTGGTGGTGGGATCTCACTGGGAAGGACCAATGTATTTGTTGGAGGTGGGATCTCACTGGGGAAGGACCAATGTGTGTGCTGGTGGTGGGATCTCACTGGGAAGGACCAATGTATGTGCTGGTGGTGGGATCTCACTTGGGAAGGACCAATGTTTGTGCTGGTGGTGGGATCTCACTGGGGAAGGTCCAATGTATTTGTTGGAGGTGGGATCTCACTGGGAAGGACCAATGTATGTGCTGGTGGTGGGATCTCACTGGGGAAGGACCAATGTATGTGCTGGTGGTGGGATCTCACTGGGGAAGGACCAATGTATTTGTTGGAGGTGGTGTAACGGACCGTTTCAGCAGACAAGGGGTTAAAATCCGTTTAGGCGATATGCCCCTTTCTGAGAGACAGGCACAGCTACTTGCAGGACACCAAACTCCCTAACTGGATACAAAATAGCACTCCAACCTGGAACCTCACGAATAGCTGCTAGCAGACGAACAGGAAAAGCATACATCAGCTTGTACTCCTAGCAATCAGTCTCCAACAGCATACAGTGAATCCCCCCAAGAACGAGACAAGGCTCCGTGTGAGGCTCAAGCAGTGGACTCTTTATTGAGGGCTACCTGCCCCTGTATTTATGCAGGTCTCCCACCTGGTGGACACTCCCCTAGGGGACCAAATGGAAGACTGTAACACAAACAGACATGTATCACATTACAGACTCACAGAAGCAAAGCATCCCCACTCTAGACAAAAGCACTCAGGTAATCAGTAGACATTCCTCAGGAGGGGGCTGCTGGAAACCACCCCCCCCCTCTCTCTGCAGCTAAAGCTAGTTTTCACAGCAACCTCTATCCTGGAGACAATGGAATATATAATTAGGTTTAGCTTCCAGAATGGAGGCAAGACTCCATTACACACATGGGGACCCAAATACAGTATTATGCTTTAAAATATATAAAGTTACTTTTTATACATTAAACATAGACATGTTACATATCCCCAGATAGCTCAGGTCTGAGTGCACATTATTAGGTGAATGGCACTCAGACCTCACGAATACAGTTTAATCACCATGGAGTCAAAGTCTTTTAAAGTCTGGTCCATAGTCCAAAGGCAGCAGGCGGGCAACCAGGCTCCTCCAATGCAATGGGGCGAGATTGGTCTCGTCACAGGTGGGATCTCACTGGGGAAGGACCAATGTATGTGCTGGTGGTGGGATCTCACTGAGAAGGACCAATGTATGTGCTGGTGGTGGGATCTCACTGGGGAAGGACCAATGTATGTGCTGGTGGTGGGATCTCACCGGGGAAGGACCAATTTGTGTGCTGGTGGTGGGATCTCACTGGGGAAGGACCAATGTGTGTGCTGGTGGTGGGATCTCACTGGGGAAGGACCAATGTATGTGCTGGAGGTGGGATCTCACTGGGGAAGGACCAATGTATTTGTTGGAGGTGGGATCTCACTGGGGAAGGACCAATGAATATGCTGGTGGTGGGATCTCACTGGGGAAGGACCAATGTATGTGCTGGTGGTGGAATCTCACCGGGGAAGGACCAATGTGTGTGCTGGTGGTGGGATCTCACTGGGGAAGGACCAATGTGTGTGCTGGTGGTGGGACCTCACCGGGGAAGGACCAATGTGTGTGCTGGTGGTGGGATCTCACTTGGAAAGGTCCAATGTATGTGCTGGTGGTGGGATCTCACCGGGGAAGGACCAATGTGTGTGCTGGTGGTGGGATCTCACTGGGGAATGACCAATGTGTGTGCTGGTGGTGGGATCTCACTGGGAAGGACCAATGTATGTGCTGGTGGTGGGATCTCACTGGGAAGGACCAATGTATGTGCTGGTGGTGGGATCTCACTGGGGAATGACCAATGTATTTGTTGGAGGTGGGATCTGACTGGGGAAGGACCTATGGGTGTGCTGGTGGTGGGCTCTCACTGGGGAAGGACCAATGTATTTGTTGGAGGTGGGATCTCACTGGGGAAGGACCAATGTATGTGCTGTTGGTGGGATCTCACTGGGGAAGGACCAATGTATGTGCTGGTGGTGGGATCTCACCGGGGAAGGACCAATGTGTGTGCTGGTGGTGGGATCTCACTGGGGAAGGACCAATGTGTGTGCTGGTGGTGGGATCTCACTGGGAAGGACCAATGTATGTGCTGGTGGTGGGATCTCACTGGGAAGGACCAATGTATTTGTTGGAGGTGGGATCTGACTGGGGAAGGACCTATGGGTGTGCTGGTGGTGGGCTCTCACTGGGGAAGGACCAATGTATGTGCTGGTGGTGGGATCTCACTGGGGAAGGACCAATGTATTTGTTGGAGGTGGGATCTCACTGGGGAAGGACCAATGTATGTGCTGGTGGTGGGATCTCACTGGGGAAGGACCAATGTGTGTGCTGGTGGTGGGATCTCACTGGGGAAGGACCAATGTGTGTGCTGGTGGTGGGATCTCACTGGGGAAGGACCAATGTGTGTGCTGGTGGTGGGATCTCACTGGGGAAGAACCAATGTATGTGCTGGTGGTGGGATCTCACTGGGAAGGACCAATGTATGTGCTGGTGGTGGGATCTCACTGGGGAAGGACCAATGTATTTGTTGGAGGTGGGATCTGACTGGGAAGGACCAATGTATGTGCTGGTGGTGGGATCTCACTGGGAAGGACCAATGTATGTGCTGGTGGTGGGATCTCACTGGGAAGGACATATGTGTGTGCTGGTGGTGGGATCTCACTGGGGAAGGACCAATGTGTGTGCTGGTGGTGGGATCTCACTGGGAAGGACCAATGTATTTGTTGGAGGTGGGATCTCACTGGGGAAGGACCAATGTGTGTGCTGGTGGTGGGATCTCACTGGGAAGGACCAATGTATGTGCTGGTGGTGGGATCTCACTGGGGAAGGACCAATGTTTGTGCTGGTGGTGGGATCTCACTGGGGAAGGTCCAATGTATTTGTTGGAGGTGGGATCTCACTGGGAAGGACCAATGTATGTGCTGGTGGTGGGATCTCACTGGGGAAGGACCAATGTATGTGCTGGTGGTGGGATCTCACTGGGGAAGGACCAATGTATTTGTTGGAGGTGGTGTAACGGACCGTTTCAGCAGACAAGGGGTTAAAATCCGTTTAGGCGATATGCCCCTTTCTGAGAGACAGGCACAGCTACTTGCAGGACACCAAACTCCCTAACTGGATACAAAATAGCACTCCAACCTGGAACCTCACAAATAGCTGCTAGCAGACGAACAGGAAAAGCATACATCAGCTTGTACTCCTAGCAATCAGTCTCCAACAGCATACAGTGAATCCCCCCCAAGAACGAGCCAAGGCTCCGTGTGAGGCTCAAGCAGTGGACTCTTTATTGAGGGCTACCTGCCCCTGTATTTATGCAGGTCTCCCACCTGGTGGACACTCCCCTAGGGGACCAAATGGAAGACTGTAACACAAACAGACATGTATCACATTACAGACTCACAGAAGCAAAGCATCCCCACTCTAGACAAAAGCACTCAGGTAATCAGTAGACATTCCTCAGGAGGGGGCTGCTGGAAACCACCCCCCCCCCCCTCTCTCTGCAGCTAAAGCTAGTTTTCACAGCAACCTCTATCCTGGAGACAATGGAATATATAATTAGGTTTAGCTTCCAGAATGGAGGCAAGACTCCATTACACACATGGGGACCCAAATACAGTATTATGCTTTAAAATATATAAAGTTACTTTTTATACATTAAACATAGACATGTTACATATCCCCAGATAGCTCAGGTCTGAGTGCACATTATTAGGTGAATGGCACTCAGACCTCACGAATACAGTTTAATCGCCATGGAGTCAAAGTCTTTTAAAGTCTGGTCCATAGTCCAAAGGCAGCAGGCGGGCAACCAGGCTCCTCCAATGCAATGGGGCGAGATTGGTCTCGTCACAGGTGGGATCTCACTGGGGAAGGACCAATGTATGTGCTGGTGGTGGGATCTCACTGAGAAGGACCAATGTATGTGCTGGTGGTGGGATCTCACTGGGGAAGGACCAATGTATGTGCTGGTGGTGGGATCTCACTGAGAAGGACCAATGTGTGTGCTGGTGGTGGGATCTCACTGAGAAGGACCAATGTATGTGCTGGTGGTGGGATCTCACTGGGGAAGGACCAATGTATGTGCTGGTGGTGGGATCTCACTGAGAAGGACCAATGTGTGTGCTGGTGGTGGGATCTCACTGGGGAAGGACCAATGTGTGTGCTGGTGGTGGGATCTCACTGGGGAAGGACCAATGTATGTGCTGGAGGTGGGATCTCACTGGGGAAGGACCAATGTATTTGTTGGAGGTGGGATCTCACTGGGGAAGGACCAATGAATATGCTGGTGGTGGGATCTCACTGGGGAAGGACCAATGTATGTGCTGGTGGTGGAATCTCACCGGGGAAGGACCAATGTGTGTGCTGGTGGTGGGATCTCACTGGGGAAGGACCAATGTGTGTGCTGGTGGTGGGACCTCACCGGGGAAGGACCAATGTGTGTGCTGGTGGTGGGATCTCACTTGGAAAGGTCCAATGTATGTGCTGGTGGTGGGATCTCACCGGGGAAGGACCAATGTGTGTGCTGGTGGTGGGATCTCACTGGGGAATGACCAATGTGTGTGCTGGTGGTGGGATCTCACTGGGAAGGACCAATGTATGTGCTGGTGGTGGGATCTCACTGGGAAGGACCAATGTATGTGCTGGTGGTGGGATCTCACTGGGGAATGACCAATGTATTTGTTGGAGGTGGGATCTCACTGGGGAAGGACCAATGTGTGTGCTGGTGGTGGGATCTCACTGGGAAGGACCAATGTATGTGCTGGTGGTGGGATCTCACTGGGAAGGACCAATGTATTTGTTGGAGGTGGGATCTGACTGGGGAAGGACCTATGGGTGTGCTGGTGGTGGGCTCTCACTGGGGAAGGACCAATGTATGTGCTGGTGGTGGGATCTCACTGGGGAAGGACCAATGTATTTGTTGGAGGTGGGATCTCACTGGGGAAGGACCAATGTATGTGCTGGTGGTGGGATCTCACTGGGGAAGGACCAATGTGTGTGCTGGTGGTGGGATCTCACTGGGGAAGGACCAATGTGTGTGCTGGTGGTGGGATCTCACTGGGGAAGGACCAATGTGTGTGCTGGTGGTGGGATCTCACTGGGGAAGAACCAATGTATGTGCTGGTGGTGGGATCTCACTGGGAAGGACCAATGTATGTGCTGGTGGTGGGATCTCACTGGGGAAGGACCAATGTATTTGTTGGAGGTGGGATCTGACTGGGAAGGACCAATGTATGTGCTGGTGGTGGGATCTCACCGGGGAAGGACCAATGTGTGTGCTGGTGGTGGGATCTCACTGGGGAAGGACCAATGTGTGTGCTGGTGGTGGGATCTCACTGGGGAAGGACCAATGTGTGTGCTGGTGGTGGGATCTCACTGGGGAAGGACCAATGTGTGTGCTGGTGGTGGGATCTGACTGGGGAAGGACCTATGGGTGTGCTGGTGGTGGGCTCTCACTGGGGAAGGACCAATGTATGTGCTGGTGGTGGGATCTCACTGGGGAAGGACCAATGTATTTGTTGGAGGTGGGATCTCACTGGGGAAGGACCAATGTATGTGCTGGTGGTGGGATCTCACTGGGGAAGGACCAATGTGTGTGCTGGTGGTGGGATCTCACTGGGGAAGGACCAATGTGTGTGCTGGTGGTGGGATCTCACTGGGGAAGGACCAATGTGTGTGCTGGTGGTGGGATCTCACTGGGAAGGACCAATGTATGTGCTGGTGGTGGGATCTCACTGGGAAGGACCAATGTATTTGTTGGAGGTGGGATCTGACTGGGGAAGGACCTATGGGTGTGCTGGTGGTGGGCTCTCACTGGGGAAGGACCAATGTATGTGCTGGTGGTGGGATCTCACTGGGGAAGGACCAATGTATTTGTTGGAGGTGGGATCTCACTGGGGAAGGACCAATGTATGTGCTGGTGGTGGGATCTCACTGGGGAAGGACCAATGTGTGTGCTGGTGGTGGGATCTCACTGGGGAAGGACCAATGTGTGTGCTGGTGGTGGGATCTCACTGGGGAAGGACCAATGTGTGTGCTGGTGGTGGGATCTCACTGGGGAAGAACCAATGTATGTGCTGGTGGTGGGATCTCACTGGGAAGGACCAATGTATGTGCTGGTGGTGGGATCTCACTGGGAAGGACCAATGTATGTGCTGGTGGTGGGATCTCACTGGGGAAGGACCAATGTATTTGTTGGAGGTGGGATCTGACTGGGAAGGACCAATGTATGTGCTGGTGGTGGGATCTCACCGGGGAAGGACCAATGTGTGTGCTGGTGGTGGGATCTCACTGGGGAAGGACCAATGTGTGTGCTGGTGGTGGGATCTCACTGGGGAAGGACCAATGTGTGTGCTGGTGGTGGGATCTCACTGGGGAAGGACCAATGTGTGTGCTGGTGGTGGGATCTGACTGGGGAAGGACCTATGGGTGTGCTGGTGGTGGGCTCTCACTGGGGAAGGACCAATGTATGTGCTGGTGGTGGGATCTCACTGGGGAAGGACCAATGTATTTGTTGGAGGTGGGATCTCACTGGGGAAGGACCAATGTATGTGCTGGTGGTGGGATCTCACTGGGGAAGGACCAATGTGTGTGCTGGTGGTGGGATCTCACTGGGGAAGGACCAATGTGTGTGCTGGTGGTGGGATCTCACTGGGGAAGGACCAATGTGTGTGCTGGTGGTGGGATCTCACTGGGAAGGACCAATGTATGTGCTGGTGGTGGGATCTCACTGGGAAGGACCAATGTATGTGCTGGTGGTGGGATCTCACTGGGAAGGACCAATGTATTTGTTGGAGGTGGGATCTGACTGGGGAAGGACCTATGGGTGTGCTGGTGGTGGGCTCTCACTGGGGAAGGACCAATGTATTTGTTGGAGGTGGGATCTCACTGGGGAAGGACCAATGTATGTGCTGGTGGTGGGATCTCACTGGGGAAGGACCAATGTATTTGTTGGAGGTGGGATCTCACTGGGGAAGGACCAATGTGTGTGCTGGTGGTGGGATCTCACTGGGGAAGGACCAATGTGTGTGCTGGTGGTGGGATCTCACTGGGGAAGGACCATTGTATGTGCTGGTGGTGGGATCTCACTGGGGAAGGACCAATGTATGTGCTGGTGGTGGGATCTCACTGGGGAAGGACCAATGTATGTGCTGGTGGTGGGATCTCACTGGGGAAGGACCAATGTGTGTGCTGGTGGTGGGATCTCACTGGGGAAGGACCAATGTGTGTGCTGGTGGTGGGATCTCACTGGGGAAGGACCAATGTATGTGCTGGTGGTGGGATCTCACTGGGGAAGGACCAATGTATGTGCTGGTGGTGGGATCTCACTGGGGAAGGACCAATGTGTGTGCTGGTGGTGGGATCTCACTGGGGAAGGACTTGGATTAAGGTATGTATGTGTCGTACCTGATGGATCCCAGCTGCAAATTCTGATATGTAGAGTATGATTTGGTGTTCATTCTTGATAAATATGTTAATAAAATGTCTGCTGCCTTGTTCTTTGTCTGCAGGTATTACAGAAGCTCGGTGCAGAGGCTCCTCCTAAATTTCTGGTGGACGAATATCTGCAGAAAATTGCCACAGAGTTCAATATAGAATGGCAAACTGCGGTAAGAGTGGAAACCCAAAAGCTTCATGGTCCAAAACCAAGAACTGCACCCCCCCCCCCCCATGGTCCAAAGCCAAGAACTGCACCCCCCATGGTCCAAAGCCAAGAACTGCACCCCCCCCATGGTCCAAAGCCAAGCACTGCACCCCCCCATGGGCCAAAGCCAAGAACTGCACCCCCCATGGTCCAAAAACCAGACACTACACCCCCATGGTCCAAAGCCACGAACTGCACCCTCCATGGTCCAAAACCAGACACTGCACCCTCCATGGTCCAAAACCAAGAACTGCACCCTCCATGGTCCAAAACCAGACACTGCACCCTCCACGGTCCAAAACCAGACACTGCACCCTCCGTGGTCTAAAACCAGACACTGCACCCTCTGTGGTCTAAAACCAGACACTGCAACCCCCAGTGGTCCAAAACCTGACACTGCACCCCCCAGTGGTCCAAAACCTGACACTGCACCCCCCCATGGTCCAAAACCAGACACTGTACCCTCCATGGTCCATAACCAGACACTGTACCCTCCGTGGTCCATAACCAGACACTGTACCCTCCGTGGTCCAAAACCAGACACTGTACCCCCCGTGGTCCAAAACCAGACACTGTACCCCCCGTGGTCCAAAACCAGACACTGTACCCTCCATAGTCCAAAACCAGACACTGCACCCTCCGTGGTCCAAAACCAGACACTGCACCCTCCGTGGTCCAAAACCAGACACTGCACTCCCCATGGTCCAAAACCAGACACTGCACCCTCCATGTCTTTGTCTATCGGGGTGTGTGTCAAGCAGAATCTCCATGCCTGATTAGCTGCTTTGGAGGCAGGGGAGATATTGGGGGTTTAATGGACCCCTGATGTCTCCATAAAGAGTACCTGTCACCTGCCCAAATCATGCCCTGTGTGTGAAAAATAAAAGAAATTTCCTCGGACAGCGAGTGGTTAAATGTCCCCCATGGCAGTGCCGAGCCCCTTATGTCCTTTATCAGCTTGTCTATGAGCCACAAAAAATACAAGAATGTAACAACAAGATTTACCCCCCCCCCCTTCCCCCATACATCTCAATGGGGTTTGCCCCTAAATTTGGGTTTCCTGAATTTAAGACAGGATTTGACAGACTCCCGCACATCGAGGCACGTTCCCTCACCCCTATTACTTCTTCTATTTCTAGGCTGATGTGAACGCCGCGCTGTATGCCACCTACGTCAACGCAATGCAGGATCCGACCGGAATAAGTGACAAGGTAAGTGACATAAATCCATTCTCTTCATACCGCCATGTTCTGTGATGTCATCACTATGGGACACCAGGGACCCCATTTATTCAACTGTAACAGAAAAAAAAAGGCATTTCTGTTATGACATCACCAATATTGAGAGGACACGATTGGTGGCTGAAATCCTTCCAAAGGATTTATACACGGCTCCAAAAAATGAGAGGAACATTGGAAAACCCATCAGATCTGAATGGGGAAAAATCTATACTGGTATGAGCTGGGTAATGTGTTAGGATCTATACTGGTATGGACTGGGTAATGTGTTAGGATCTATACTGGTATGGACTGGGTAATGTGTTAGGATCTATACTGGTATGGACTGGGTAATGTGTTAGGATCTATACTGGTATGGACTGGGTAATGTGTTAGGATCTATACTGGTATGGACTGGGTAATGTGTTAGGATCTATACTGGTATGCACTGGGTAATGTGTTAGGATATATACTGGTATGGACTGGGTAATGTGTTAGGATCTATACTGGTATGAACTGGGTAATGAGTTAGGATCTATACTGGTATGGACTGGGGAATGTGTTAGGATCTATAGTGGTATGGACTGGGGAATGTGTTAGGATCTATACTGGTATGGACTGGGTAATGTGTTAGGATCTATACTGGTATGGACTGGGTAATGTGTTAGGATCTATACTGGTATGGACTGGGTAATGTGTTAGGATCTATACTGGTATGGACTGGGTAATGTGTTAGGATCTATACTGGTATGGCCTGGGTAATGTGTTAGGATCTATACTGGTATGGAATGGGTAATGTGTTAGGATCTATACTGGTATGGACTGGGTAATGTGTTAGGATCTATACTGGTATGGAATGGGTAATGAGTTAGGATCTATACTGGTATGGACTGGGGAATGTGTTAGGATCTATACTGGTATGGACTGGGGAATATGTTAGCATCTATACTGGTATGGACTGGGGAATGTGTTAGGATCTATACTGGTATGGACTGGGGAATGTGTTAGGATCTATACTGGTGTGGACTGGGGAATGTGTTAGGATCTATACTGGTATGGACTGGGTAATGTGTTAGGATCTATACTGGTATGGACTGGGTAATGAGTTAGGATCTATACTGGTATGGAATGGGTAATGAGTTAGGATCTATACTGGTATGGACTGGGGAATGTGTTAGGATCTATACTGGTATGGACTGGGTTATGTGTTAGGATCTATACTGGTATGGACTGGGTAATGTGTTAGGATCTATACTGGTATTGACTGGGTTATGTGTTAGGATCTATACTGGTATGGACTGGGTAATGTGTTAGGATCTATACTGGTATGGACTGGGTAATATGGTAGGATCTATACTGGTATGGACTGGGTAATGTGTTAGGATCTATACTGGTATGGACTGGGGAATGTGTTAGGATCTATACTGATATGAAATGGGTAATGTGTTAGGATCTATACTGGTATGGACTGGGTAATGTGTTAGGATCTATACTGGTATGGACTGGGGAATGTGTTAGGATCTATACTGGTATGGACTGGGTAATGTGTTAGGATCTATACTGGTATGGACTGGGTAATGTGTTAGGATCTATAGTGGTATGGACTGGGTAATGTGTTAGGATCTATACTGGTATGGACTGGGTAATGTGTTAGGATCTATACTGGTATGGACTGGGTAATGTGTTAGGATCTATACTGGTATGGAATGGGTAATGAGTTAGGATCTATACTGGTATGGACTGGGGAATGTGTTAGGATCTATACTGGTATGGACTGGGGAATATGTTAGCATCTATACTGGTATGGACTGGGGAATGTGTTAGGATCTATACTGGTATGGACTGGGGAATGTGTTAGGATCTATACTGGTGTGGACTGGGGAATGTGTTAGGATCTATACTGGTATGGACTGGGTAATGTGTTAGGATCTATACTGGTATGGACTGGGTAATGAGGTAGGATCTATACTGGTATGGAATGGGTAATGAGTTAGGATCTATACTGGTATGGACTGGGGAATGTGTTAGGATCTATACTGGTATGGACTGGGTTATGTGTTAGGATCTATACTGGTATGGACTGGGTAATGTGTTAGGATCTATACTGGTATTGACTGGGTTATGTGTTAGGATCTATACTGGTATGGACTGGGTAATGTGTTAGGATCTATACTGGTATGGACTGGGTAATATGGTAGGATCTATACTGGTATGGACTGGGTAATGTGTTAGGATCTATACTGGTATGGACTGGGGAATGTGTTAGGATCTATACTGATATGAAATGGGTAATGTGTTAGGATCTATACTGGTATGGACTGGGTAATGTGTTAGGATCTATACTGGTATGGACTGGGGAATGTGTTAGGATCTATACTGGTATGGACTGGGTAATGTGTTAGGATCTATACTGGTATGGACTGGGTAATGTGTTAGGATCTATAGTGGTATGGACTGGGTAATGTGTTAGGATCTATACTGGTATGGACTGGGTAATGTGTTAGGATCTATACTGGTATGGACTGGGTAATGTGTTAGGATCCATACTGGTATGGACTGGATAATGTATTAGAATCTATAATGGTATGGACTGGGAAACGTTTTAGGATCTATACTGGTGCGAACTGGAAAATGTTTTAGGATCTATATATAATGTGTTCGATTTTGCAAAATCAATCAATATACGCTTATTGGGATTTTTTTTTTACCAAAAACATGTAGCAGAATAAATACTGAAATAAAATGTAGAAAAAAATTATTTTTTTTACATTTTGTTTATTGGCTGTTTTATAGCAGAAAGTAAGGGGCGACCCCTTTTTATTCCTTTGAACTATCCCTTTATATTCCTTTATATTGGGTTTGTAGGAATGGGATAAAAGGTTTATCACCGGGAGATAAATGGTGCATTTTATATATAAATCTATAGGTCAGAGCAACATGAAGGACCAATGAGGAGGAAAGAGGGACAGAGGGACTTTGTTTCAAATCAGACTCAGTCCTTCGAAATCCAGGACAGTCCCCCAAAATCCGGGACAGTCCTTCAAGATCCGGGACAGTCCCTCGAAATCCGGGACAGTCCCTCGAAATCCGGGACAGTCCCTCGAAATCCGGGACAGTTGGGAGCTATGCTATGGTATGGCGGATTGTTCATTGTCTGACACTAACCTGTGATCTTTTCCTGCAGGTGAGAAGGCTCAACGTTAGTGATACATATGAGACGCATTTGTTTGAACAACCTCCAGCATCGGATAATATGCCTGCTTCACCAAACCAAAACCAAAACCCTGTAAGTTCTGATGGGATTCCTTGTTCCCCAATCTCCTCTACAATGAAAGAACCCGGAAACAACAATCATTGAGTCACTTCCGGGTCCAGGGCTGTTGTTTCCCAACTGCTTTGGCCGGGGAAGCAGCTAATCAAGCCTAATCTGTGCTTGAATGACTGAACTGGAGGGCAAGAGATTCACTAGAAGATGGATAAACCCATGAAAGAGGACCTGTCACCTGCGCATGCTATCATGCCCCCAACCCCTGACTGGGGCCCTTCCCTTCCAGCCCAGGACCCTTCCCTCCGAACGCCAGGGCCCAGCTGCAAATACAACCTTTGTGACCCTGGTAGTTCCACCACTGGTGCCAGCAATCTTTTTATTATTATTATTTTTTACCATTGTGCTGAAGTTTATTTTTTTTTTTTTTACTATTTCATTTTGTATTCTTTTTTTTTTTTTTTATAAATAATGTTTTTGGAGCCCAGTTGGTGGTCTTTGGGGAGATATTGAGGGTCTAAACAGACTTCCTATGTTTCACTTTTGAGACAGAGAAAGAAGATTGAGTACAGAGCCCTCCATCTCCATCTCTGTAACCTAAGCTGTATAGAATGAAGGGACAGGAAGAGCTCTGTACAGAGGCTTCCTATTCATTTATAAACTGAAGCAAAGTAAACAGTTATGAATGGACATAGGTTACTATGCTTCAGTGATGAGTGGACACAGGTTACTATCCTTCAGTGATGATTGGACAAAGGTTACTATGCTTCAGTTATGAATGGAGATGGGTTACTATGCTTCAGTTATGAATGGAGATGGGTTACTATGCTTCAGTTATGGATGGACACAGGTTACTATGCTTCAGTTATGAATGGACACAGGTTACTATGCTTCAGTTTTGAATGGAGATGGGTTACTATGCCTCAGTTATGAATGGACACAGGTTACTATTCTTCAGTCATGAATGGACAAATTCAGTGATAGGTACTGATCCCTGACTCGTCCCCTTTCCCGCTTTTCATCCTGACCCCTCCCAATCAGGGCGCAAAATGCAGTGTGCAGCGCTCCGTGCGTTGCCGGGGGTGAACATCTTGCAATTTGGAAGTTCGGCGAACTACAGAACAGGCAGATGTTCAGCCTGAACTCATGCTGGGGCCGAACCGTTTGCCCACCCCTAGAGGTGACATCACTATTCATTGTTTGCACTTCTTTATTGCCCTAAAAAAGTTTGATTTAAAATTGTGAGGGATATTATCATTTGTGATGACTATGCTTCTCTTCTCCTAGGTGGGGCCCCAACTTTCACCTCCGCAAACTTCAGGTAAAGTCTACCAATTCCCCTTTCATGGTGAGGTGGCGTCTCATCTCAACGCGTTTCACAGACTTGGTCTACTTCTTCAGGATGGAACTGTTAGATTGTTGGGAGAATCATGCAAAAGATTATTTCTAAAAGTCAATCTATTTCCAAAATCGTCCAAATACCCCTCCCCTCATTGTCACCACAGCACCTGTGCCCCACCTTCTGTCACCACAGCACCTGTGCCCCCCCTTCTGTCACCACAGCACCTGTGCCCCCCCTTCTGTCACCACAGCACCTGTGCCCCCCCACCTTCTGTCACCACAGCACCTGTGCCCCCCCTTCTGTCACCACAGCACCTGTGCCCCCCCACCTTCTGTCACCACAGCACCTGTGCCCCACCTTCTGTCACCACAGCACCTGTGCCCCCCCTTCTGTCACCACAGCACCTGTGCCCCCCCACCTTCTGTCACCACAGCACCTGTGCCCCCCCTTCTGTCACCACAGCACCTGTGCCCCCCCACCTTCTGTCACCACAGCGCCTGTGTCCCCCCCCTTCTGTCACCACAGTGCCTGTGTCCGCCCCCTTCTGTCACCACAGTGCCTGTGTCCGCCCCCTTCTGTCACCACAGTGCCTGTGTCCGCCCCCTTCTGTCACCACAGTGCCTGTGTCCGCCCCCTTCTGTCACCACAGCACCTGTGCCCCCCACCTTCTGTCACCACAGTGCCTGTGTCTGCCCCCTTCTGTCACCACAGCACCTGTGCCCCCACCTTCTGTCACCACAGTGCCTGTGCCCCCCACCTTCTGTCACCACAGCGCCTGTGTCCGCCCCCTTCTGTCACCACAGCGCCTGTGTCCCACCCCTTCTGTCACCACAGCGCCTGTGTCCCCCCCTTCTGTCACCACAGCGCCTGTGTCCCCCCACCTTCTGTCACCACAGTGCCTGTGTCCCCCCCCTTCTGTCACCACAGCGCCTGTGTCCCCCCCTTCTGTCACCAGAGCTCCTGTGCCCTCCCTTCTGTCATCACGGCACCTGTGCCCCCCCTTCTGTCACCACAGCACCTGTGCCCCCTTCTGTCACCACAGCACCTGTGCCTTTCAATCCCCTCCTCCCCGTGGTCCAGTCCCCTGACTCTCTCCACAGGACCTGACCTCTCATCACAGCATCTGTGACTTCCCCATTACCCCCCCTGTCACCACAAGCACATGTGCCCCCCTTCCTGCTGGCACCCTAGCACATGTGCACCCCCTTTTCCTGCTGTCACCACAGCATGTGTACCCCCCCCACCTTTCCTGCTGTCACCCCAGTTCCCATTTCCATCCTTCCTGCTCTCTACATAGCACCTGGTCCCCCATCCCTGCTGTCACCACAGCACCTGTGACGACCCCCAGATTACCTGAGCCCCCCCGACGTCACAATCACAGCACCTGTGGTCACCTCCCCTGACTCTCCACAACAGGACCTGCCCTCTTCTTGACTTGCCTATACATACCCAGAACATAGACAGTGAAGTCTTGAAGTGGATCTTCAAAGTAGGATTGATGAGACCAAATAATAACTGGGGGGGGGGGGGGGGTCATTCAATGGGTCTCCATCTGGTCTCTTCAGTACCATCAAGCTTTGTTATTTTACAGATTCTGGAGTAAAACACCCGGCGTCATCTCCATTGTCATCGGCTCCTGGTGCTCCACAGCCGGGTGACCTGAGACCCATCCAGTCCATGCCCAACGTCCCCAACACTGAGATGAGGAGTGAGGTGGGCAGAGTTCTGCCAGAACATTACAGCGATGATGACGATGTGTATCAAACTATTGAATAAATATTACTTAAAGATAAAAAGTTTCCTCTTGCTTGTTCTGTTGGCTCCATGGGCAGGGGGTGATGGATCTTCCCCGGGCAGGGGGTGATGGATCTTCCCCGGGCAGGGGGTGATGGATCTTCCCCGGGCAGGGGGTGATGGATCTTCCCCGGGCAGGGGGTGATGGATCTTTCCCGGGCAGGGGGTGATGGATCTTCCCCGGGGCAGGGAGTGATGGATCTTCCCCGGGGCAGTGAGTGATGGATCTTCCCCAGGGCAGGGAGTGATGGATCTTCCCCGGGGCAGGGAGTGATGGATCTTCCCCGGGGCAGGGAGTGATGGATCTTCCCTGGGCTGATTCTTCAAGTGGTCATCAAATCCTGTTTAAAATTTGTCGAACCCGAACTCAGCGGCAAACCCCATTTGGGTCTTTTTGGGAAGGGGAGGGCAAATCCTGGTAATCATTTCTGGACATTTTTAGGGCTAATGGACAATCTAGTGTCAAAAAGGTCAAAGGGGGGCCAGGCACTGCCATGGGGGGGCCGGTACCAATGGAAAAAAATCTAAAAAAATTAGGAGAGTGTCTTATTATACAATTTCAAAACCAACATTAACAATGTACATAAGTAACGGAACGGTATGATTTTCACAGACAGCAGAAATCTGGCTGTGGAATTGCTTTTTTCTAGGTCACATGACGATTGTACCCAATGGAGGGCTTCCTTTCATGCCATCCATCATGTACAAATTTGTTGCCAGCTGTGATTGGCCCAGTCTGTACATGTGATCACTGTGATCAATCACAACCCATCTGTACCATGTGATTTAGCTTTGACCAATCACAGCTAACACAACAAAACTGAACTAATCCGTTTCATTCAGTAAAATGCTTGCTTATAGCAATGAAATTCACTGCTATAAGCAAACAAAATGTGTAATAAAAAATAAAAAATCTGATCACTTCCCCAAAGTAGTACACTGTTACTATGGTAACATTATATTGCTCTGGTCACCTTGTGTTTAAAAAAATTGTGAAAAAAAAAATGTAATAAATAAATAGAACTTTTTTTTTTTTTTTTTTGTACTGTGACTATTTAGGATCCCTGATCACGGCCACACCAGTTATATGATAACCCTGTACTGTGCTGGTGACAGAATGTAAAAATAAAAAAAAAAAATTGCTTTTTTTTTTTATTTAATTATTTCATTTTCCAACAAAGTCTGACAAAAAAATTACAATTTCAAAAAACTCATCATGCCTTTTACTAAATACCTCGGACTGTCTATTTCCCAAAAAAAGGGGTCTTTTGGGGGGTATTTGTACTGTCCTGGCATTTTCAGGCCTCAAGAAATGAGATCGGCCATCAGTACATCAGGATTGATCAGTTTTCAGATATACAGAGCCTTGAAAAAGTATTCACACCCTTTGAAATTTTCCACATTTTGTCATGTTACAATCAAAAATGTAAATGTATTTTATTGGGATTTTATGTGATAGACCGACACAAAGTGGCCATAATTGTGAAGGGGAAGGAAAATGATAAATGATACAAATAAATCTGTAAAAAGTGTGGGGGGGCATTTGTATTCACCCCCCTTTACTCTGATACCCCTAACTAAAATTTAGAGGAACCAATTACCTTCAGAAGTCACCTAATTAGTAAATAGAATCCACCTGTGTGTCATTTAATCTCAGTATAAATTCAGCTGTTCTGTGAAGCCCTCAGAGGTTTGTTAGAGAACCTTGGTGAGCAAACAGCACCATGAAGGCCAAGGAACAGAGCAGACAGGTCAGGGATAAAGATGTGGAGAGGTGTAAAGCAGGGTTAGGTTATAAAAAATCTCCCAAGCTTTGACCATCTCACGGAGCGCTGTTCAATCCATCATGGGAGAATGGAAAGAGTATGGCACAACTGCAACCCTACCAAGACATGGCCGTCCACCTAAACTGACCGGCCAGGCCCCTACCAAGACATGGCCATCCACCTAAACTGACCGGCCGGGCCCCTACCAAGACATGGCCGTCCACCTAAACTGACCAGCCGGACTCCTACCAAGACATGGCCGTCCACCTAAACTGACCGGCCAGGCAAGGAGAGCATTCATCAGAGAAGCAGCCAAGAGGCTCATGGGAACTCTGGAGGAGCTGCAGAGATCCACAGCTCAGGTGGGAGAATCTGTCCACAGGACAACTATTAGTCGTGCGCTCCACAAATCTGCCCTTTATGGAAGAGTGAGAAGAAGAAAGCCATTGGTGGAAGAAAGCCATAAGAAGTCCTGTTTGCAGTTTGGGAGAAGCCATGTGGGGGAGGGGGACACAGCAAACATGTGGGGGAGGAGCTCTGCTCAGAGGAGACCAAAATTTTTACTTTTGGCCTAAAAGCAAAACTATGTGTGGGGGGAAAACTAACACTGCACATCACCCTGAACACACCATCCCCACCGTGAAACATGGTGGTGGCAGAGTCATGGTGTGGGAATGCTTTTCTTCAGCAGGGACAGGGAAGCTGGTCAGAGTTGATGGGAAGATGGATGGAGCCAAATACAGGGCAATCTTAGAAGAAAAGTCTTGGGACTGGGCGGAGGTTCACCTTCCAGCAGGACAACGACCCGAAACATCCAGCCAGAGCTAAAATGGAATGGTTTCATGTGCTAGAATGGCCCAGTCACAGTCCAGACCTAAATCACATTGAGAATCTGTGGCAAAACTCGAAAACTGCTGTTCACAGACGCTCTCCATCCAATCTGACAGAGATGAGATATTCTGCAAAGAAGAATGGGCAGAAATGTCCTCTCTAGATGTGCAAAGCTGGTAGAGACATCCCCAAAAAGACTTGCAGCTGTAATTGCAGGGAAAGGCGCTTCTACAAAGTATTGACTCCGGGAGCGGGGGGGGGAGGGGGGCTTGGCAATCTTGCAGCTCAGTTTCAGGGTCTTGGCATTCTTCTTATAGCCTAGACCAGAGCCGGTGATGGCAAACCTTGGCACTCCAGATGTTTTAGAACTACATTTCCCATGATGCTCAACTACAATGCAGAGTTCACGAGCATCATGGGAAATGTAGTTCCAAAACATCTGGGGTGCCAAGGTTCGCCTAGGCCATCTTTATGTAGAGCAACAATTCTTTTTTTCAGATCCTCAGAGAGATCTTTGCCATGAGCTGCCATGTTGAACTTCCAGTGACCAGTATGGGAGAGTGAGAGCGATAACACCAAATTTACACACCTGCTCCCCATTCACACCTGAGACCTTGTAACACTGACGAGTCACATGACACCGGGGAGGGAAAATGGCTAATTGGGCCCAATTTGGACGTTGTCACTTAGGGGTGTACTGACTTTTGTTGCCAGCGGTTTAGACATTAATGGTTGTGTGTTGTCACTTAGGGGTGTACTGACTTTTGTTGCCAGCGGTTTAGACATTAATGGTTGTGTGTTGAGTTATTTTGAGGGGACAGTAAATTTACACTGTTATACAAGCTGTACACTCACTACTTTACATTGTAACAAAGTCTAATTTCTTCAGTGTTGTCACATGAAAAGATAGAATAAAATGTGAGGGGTGTACTTATTTTTGTGAGATACTGTAGATACATCCCAGTGCTATGTGGGTGGATATTCAGATACTGAAGCTGTCATGCGTTCGCAGTGCAATAAGTTACCTGAAGAATGAAGAATTGTAGATTATGTATTAAGGATCAGAGGTCATTGAGGAAACACAAGCCACCAGACACCTGGAAGGAGACATAGAAAACGTAGCCTAAAAGAAAATCCCACATTTTGGGTTGTCCCCAGAAAACGAATGGAGGGGAAATCTTCCAATGGGGACACTAGTTCTGGTGACCCCCCAAGAAATTCCCTTAATTTTCAGGGATTTCCTCTCACTTCCTGTTTGGCGATGGGACAGGAAGTGAAGGTAAATCTCCTCAATAGGACACAGATGGCAAAAAAATATATATATATATCTGACAGAGTTCATATCCTTCCCTTACTCTATCCATAATGGAAAAATGGAAAAAAAAAAGTTTTGTCTGGAGCTCTACTTTTAGGTTTGCCTTAGTCCTCACTTTTGCTGGACAGCTTGGTCTGGTAATGTTGAAAAACAACAGACTTACTGACAGGATCACCCAATACAAATAAAAATCCTTAAAAAAAAAAAAAAAAGAAATGAAATCCAATGCAGCCACATCTACTTTAGAAAGGAAGAAAGCCGGTCTTTGGTAATGCCCATGGCTTCCAGACTTCAGGCAGTCATTTGCCAGTGAAGGATTCTTAACAAAACATTAAAAAAATTAACATTTTATTTATGATTATATTAATTTGTCCAATTACATTTGAGCCCCTGAAAATGTGGGGGACTGTGTATAAAAATGGAAAATTTGTACTTGATATTTGTGACGGTGTTCACTGTCACTGGAATTTAAGGACAGATGGGTGATGGTTTGGATTGCTTCATATTTGTCAGCAAGGTCTCCATGTAGAAATATTGAGATTTGTTCCCATTTGCCATGAGGTCTCTGACCAGGAAGTACAACTCCTAACATGGTCATTCCAGGAAGTTCAATGTGGAGACGGACTGTCTAAACAATGTTGCTTTTGTCTGAGGTGGCTTTCCATTCACCTATTGTCGGGTGTGCTAATGAACTCACCTGTTGTCTGCTAAGGGATGTATTGACACTCAGAGTAATGTGTATTGGGGGCTCGTTATGGAACCATTGTTCTGTGTCTGGCTATTGTGTACATTGATTGTCCCCTGGGGGCTTCTGTCTCATTACACATAACAGTCCTTCTACTCAAGCTATCTGACCAATCCCTGCTGACTCATTTTCAAGTCCTCATTTGCATGACTAAGGAGAACCTGAAGGAGAACGGCATGTACTGTGCAATTGACCAATGGGAAAGCGGTTGTTGGGGGCAGGATGTTCCAAATTCTTTATAAAAGTGTGCTGTGTGCTTCCAATAAATTGTCATCCTTACATACAGCCTGCCTGGTGTTTGTTCTAATGGATTCCGAACGACACATAGCTGTAGTTCGGATCCCGGAGCCTTGGTTGAGCGAACCATCAGACGTTGCGATCTGCAAGCTGACTCACTAGAAGCAGAGGAGTGTCGGGAGAGCGGGAGCGAGCGAGCAAGGGTCTCGTCACAATATTTATGTTCAACCCCTTGGGTAAAAGCTGAAAGTCCACACTTCAAATTCAGTTGGATTGTTTCCTTTTAATTTTATTCTGGCGGCATACAGAGCCAAAAATATGAAAACTGTGCCTGCGTCCAAATATATATGGAAATATATAAATATATAAATAAATATATATGGACCTCCCTGTATTTTCCATGAATTCCCTTCTCTGGTTAAACATTTGCTCTAAGTTCTGATTTAATCTTTAACAATATTGCTCATGGCCTCCAGATAACCCTTGCTGATAAGCCTGATAGACTATGTACTTAGGAGGACAATGTGCAGATATCAACCGTCTGCTTAGCGATAGCCTGCGGCTAATACAATCCCTGGATTTTCCTTTTTTTAAGACGTGCTGGAGGAGACCTCAGGTAAGTTCCACCAGGTAAAAGGGACATCACAAAATCTCTGTAGGTATCCCCAATGTCAGCTCTGTACACAAGGGGTGTAGAATGAGGTTTCCATGGGCGTCCGTAGAAATTTTTTCAGGGGGGGTATCATTTTAAGGTCACCCATGCTCCACCCTTTTTTGTCCCCATAGATCCCTCCCTTTCGAGCAGGCCAGGCCAGGGTCCCCCATAGATCCCCTTTAGAGCAGGATCCCCATAGATCCCCTTTAGAGCAGGCCAGGGTCCCCATAGATCCCTCTTTAGTCTGACCTTTTCACCTATATTCCCATGCTACCAGGTTTTCCAGGTACTCCCTGCAAAGAATATATATACTTTGCGACCTTTTGCCACATTTCAGGCTTCAAACATAAAGATATAAAACTGTAATTTTTTGTGAAGAATCAACAAGTGGGACACAATCATGAAGTGGAACGAAATTTATTGGATATTTCAAACTTTGTTAACAAATAAAAAACTGAAAAATTGGGCGTGCAAAATTATTCAGCCCCCTTAAGTTAATACTTTGTAGCGCCACCTTTTGCTGCGATTACAGCTGTAAGTCGCTTGGGGTATGTCTCTATCAGTTTTGCACATCGAGAGACTGAAAATTTTGCCCATTCCTCCTTGCAAAACAGCTCGAGCTCAGTGAGGTTGGATGGAGAGCGTTTGTGAACAGCAGTTTTCAGTTCTTTCCACAGATTCTCGATTGGATTCAGGTCTGGACTTTGACTTGGCCATTCTAACACCTGGATATGTTTATTTGTGAACCATTCCATTGTAGATTTTGCTTTATGTTTTGGATCATTGTCTTGTTGGAAGACAAATCTCCGTCCCAGTCTCAGGTCTTTTGCAGACTCCATCAGGTTTTCTTCCAGAATGGTCCTGTATTTGGCTCCATCCATCTTCCCAACAATTTTAACCATCTTCCCTGTCCCTGCTGAAGAAAAGCAGGCCCAAACCATGATGCTGCCACTACCATGTTTGACAGTGGGGGATGGTGTGTTCAGGGTGATGAGCTGTGTTGCTTTTACGCCAAACATAACGTTTTACATTAAAAGTTTGATTTTGGTTTCATCTGAGCAGAGCCCCTTCTTCCACATGTTTGGTGTCTCCCAGGTGGCTTGTGGCAAACTTTAAACGACACTTTTTATGGATATCTTTAAGAAATGGCTTTCTTCTTGCCACTCTTCCATAAAGGGCAGATTTGTGCAGTATACGACTGATTGTTGTCCTATGGACAGAGTCTCCCACCTCAGCTGTAGATCTCTGCAGTTCATCCAGAGTGATCATGGGCCTCTTGGCTGCATCTCTGATCAGTCTTCTCCTTGTATGAGCTGAAAGTTTAGAGGGACGGCCAGGTCTTCGTAGATTTGCAGTGGTCTGATACTCCTTCCATTTCAATATTATCGCTTGCACAGTGCTCCTTGGGATGTTTAAAGCTTGGGAAATCTTTTCGTATCCAAATCCGGCTTTAAACTTCTCCACAACAGTATCTCGGACCTGCCTGGTGTGTTCCTTGTTCTTCATGATGCTCTCTACGCTTTAAACGGACCTCTGAGACTATCACAGTGCAGGTGCATTTATACGGAGACTTGATTACACACAGGTGGATTCTATTTATCATCATTAGTCATTTAGGTCAACATTGGATCATTCAGAGATCCTCACTGAACTTCTGGAGAGAGTTTGCTGCACTGAAAGTAAAGGGGCTGAATAATTTTGCACGCCCAATTTTTCAGTTTTTTATTTGTTAACAAAGTTAGAAATATACAATAAATTTCGTTCCACCTCATGATTGTGTCCCACTTGTTGTTGATTCTTCACCAAAAATTACAGTTTTATATCTTTGTTTGAAGCCTGAAATGTGGCAAAAGGTCACAAAGTTCAAGGGGGCCGAATACTTTTGCAAGGCACTGTGTATATATATATATATATATCCCCAATATGACCCCCTTTACAGCATGCCAGGATCCCCATAGACCCCCTTTAGGGCTGGCCAGGGTCCCAAGAGATCCCCCTTTTGGGAAGGCAAGGCCAAGGGTCCCCCATAGATCTCCTTTAGAGCAAGGTCCCCATAGATCCCCCTTTAGAGCAGGCCAAGGCAGGATCCCCCATAGATCCCGCTTAAGAGCAGGCCAGGAAATTTCCAGGGGGGGCACTTACTCCCCCTTGCCCCCCTTGCGAACGCCTATGCCCTTGTCCATGTGCCACCATTGATCCAAGGTCCCTGCTCTCCTTGTCATCTTCATCCAGTATATCCACCACCCCATACCTCACAGGTGTGGGCAATTATCCACATTGTATCATTTACCCCCTTTTAGTTGTAGATTTGATACAAGGGTGGGGGTGTGATGGCAGCTCCAAGACTTTTTTCTATGCTTTGGGGGTCTCAGTTGGCCAAGAATTGGCTTTTTCTTTCTAAGTCTCCATTCACACTGGTACGACTTGTCAAGCAACTTGGTCAGCCTGACAAGTCACGCAACGTGGCGTCCCATAGTGTAGTACAGGACCGGTTCTAATAGGAGCGACACAAGTCGCTCCGACTTAGAAAAATGGTCCTGTATCACTTCGGGGAGACCTGGAGCGACTTTCATAGACATTCATTTTATGAAGTCCGTTCAAGTCGCGCCGAAGTTGCACTGCATGCGACTTCACAGGTTGCCCCGAAGTCGGATCCGAAATAGTGTGAACGTAGACTAAGACTTATCTATCCGACAAGTTCTTTACAAATCTCCATTTATAGTCAGCTCTGCCTTTGTCTTTACCTGATTTATAGCATAACAGATTCCATGATTTACATATATATATATTTATATTTATTTTAAGGAATGGCGGCACTATTGGATATGTTCAAGAAAAACATCAAATCACAAACTATTGCTTCTAGTTTGCAAAACACCCAACTGAAACTCAGACAAGTGATGGCCAATAAATGTAAGTACACCTAATGTTTGCGAGAAAAGTAAAGTGTGGGTGTTATTGTGGGGGGGGGGGGGTGATACGTGTCAGTGGACGAGGCTTCTTCGGGAACACCTTCACTACGGTCTCCGGTGACTCTCACTACGTTCTCCGGTGACTCTCACTACGGTCTCTGGTGACTCTCACTACATTCTCCGGTGACTCTCACTACGTTCTCCGGTGACTCTCACTACGGTCTCTGGTGACTCTCACTACGTTCTCCAGTGACTCTCACTACGGTCTCTGGTGACTCTCACTACGTTCTCCGGTGACTCTCACTACGTTCTCCGGTGACTCTCACTACGTTCTCCGGTGACTCTCACTACGTTCTCTGATGACTCTCACTACGTTCTCTGGTGACTCTCACTACGTTCTCCGGTGACTCTCACTACGTTCTCCGGTGACTCTCATTACGTTCTCTGGTGACTCTCACTACGTTCTCTGGTGACTCTCACTACGGTCTCCGGTGACTCTCACTACGGTCTCCGGTGACTCTCACTATGGTCTCCGGTGACTCTCTCTTCGTATCTGTGTTTCATCTTTCTTCAGTTCTCTTCTTTTCCTTTTTATTTTTCAACACACACTTTGTGCAACAATGTTGCATTACGGGCCACAAGCCTAGGCTTAAGTGGGGTACACACTATAAGAAAATCGGGCAAACTGTTGTCCGATTTTCCTCGTGGTTTCACAGCAAATCAGAACCGATGAAAGAAATTTTGTATAAATTGTCGTACCAAAATTCTCGTACGACAAAGGCTTTTTTTTGTTGTTTGTTTCTGGTCATGCGCAGTCTTTCTTTTCTGATTTTTCTTGTATAAATCATATATAATCGTACGAAAACGGTACACATTAAATGAAAATCGTTTGTTTTTTCTCGTACAAGAAAATTTTTGGAGTTCGTCCCTTTTGAATATTTTCATACGAAAATTCAAAATCGTCTGTAGAAAGTTCTGTACACACTATACAAAAATCGTACAAAAATTCTTTTGACGAATATGTTTGCCCGATTTTCTTAGTGTGTGTGCGAGCCTTTAGATACCCTTCATACAGGTTCATCTAATATCTGTAGAAGGCATTGTACAGACAAAGTATTCACACCCCCCTGAAATTCCCACATTTTCTCATGTTACACCCAGAAAACCGTAAATGTATTTTATTGGGATTTTATGTGATAGACCGACACAAAGTGGCCATAATTGTGAAGTGGAAGGAAAATGATAAATGATACAAATAAATCTGTGAAAAGTGTGGCTGCGTTTGTATTCAGGCCGAAAAGTTGAATTTTGTTCTCATCTGAGCAGAGCTCCTTCTTTCTCATGTTTGCTGTGTCCCCCACATGGCTTCTCCCAAACTGCAAACAGGACTTCTTATGGCTTTCTTCCACCAATGGCTTTCTTCTTCTCACTCTTCCATAAAGGGCAGATTTGTGGAGCGCACGACTAATAGTTGTCCTGTGGAAGATGGTGGAATGGTGTCTGCTGTACCATGTACCTCCTGTTCTCTCCTCCCCCCAACCCCCCCCCCCCCCATATGTGTCTGCTGTACCATATACTGATATGAAGAAGTCTCCTGTTTTCTCCTCCCCCACCCCCCGATATGTGTCTGCTGTACCATGTACTGGTATGAGGAAGTCTCCTGTTCTCTCCTCCCTCCATTCCCCCCCCAATATGTGTCTGCTGTACCATACACTGGTATGAAGAAGTCTCCTGTTCTCTCCTCCCCCCAACCCTCCCTGATATGTGTCTGCTGTACCATATACTGATATGAAGAAGTCTCCTGTTCTCTCCTCCCCCCCCCCCCGATATGTGTCTGCTGTACCATATACTGATATGAAGAAGTCTCCTGTTCTCTCCTCCCCCCATCCCTCCCCCCGATATGTGTCTGCTGTACCATGTACTGGTATGAAGAAGTCTCCTGTTCTCTCCTCCCCCATCCCCCCCCTGATATGTGTCTGCTGTACCATATACTGATATGAAGAAGTCTCCTGTTCTCTCCTCACCCATCCCCCCCCCGATATGTGTCTGCTGTACCATGTACTGGTATGAGGAAGTCTCCTGTTCTCTCCTCCCTCCATTCCCCCCCCCCCCAATATGTGTCTGCTGTACCATGTACTGGTATGAGGAAGTCTCCTGTTCTCTCCTCCCCCACCCCCCCCCCTGATATGTGTCTGCTGTACCATATACTGATATGAAGAAGTCTCCTGTTCTCTCCTCATCCATCCCCCCCCCGATATGTGTCTGCTGTACCATGTACTGGTATGAGGAAGTCTCCTGTTCTCTCCTCCCTCCATCCCCCCCCCCAATATGTGTCTGCTGTACCATGTACTGGTATGAGGAAGTCTCCTGTTCTCTCCTCCCCCATCCCCCCCCCCTGATATGTGTCTGCTGTACCATATACTGATATGAAGAAGTCTCCTGTTCTCTCCTCACCCACCCCCCCCGATATGTGTCTGCTGTACCATGTACTGGTATGAGGAAGTCTCCTGTTCTCTCCCCCCCCCGATATGTGTCTGCTGTACCATGTACTGGTATGAGGAAGTATCCTGTTCTCTCCTCCCGCATCCCCTTCCCCGATATGTGTCTGCTGTACCATGTACTGGTATGAGGAAGTCTCCTGGTTGTCTTTGTATTGCTTCCTTTGTGTGAAATCCCTGGTGATCCTGCCAGTCCCTCTACTTCCCTATTATAAGCTGAGCACATCAAGCAGGAGAGCACAGCATGGTCAGTTCTCTAGGTATGCTGGGAACTCAGCCTACTCTCCTCCAATGATCAGACTTGTACTGGCACCCCCCCCCCCAGCTACTCAGCCATATTCACTGTGAAGCTCAGTGTGCTGCTGCTTCTCCTCCCCTATAGTTCTTTTGCAGCTGAGAACAGAGGGAGTGTGATCACTTATAAAAACGAGAAAAAGGGGATTTATAATGATTGTTTTTTTTATATCTATATACAAATGTTTTGCCTTTCATTTCTAATTTACAATGTGATAGTTTACAATCACTTTAACCCAAAAGGTAAAGTCATACTAAAGTCTTGATTTTTTTTTTTTCCTTAAAAATAACAAACATGTGATACTTACCGGCTCTGTAAGGGTTTTGCACAGAGAAGCCCCGATCTCCCTCTTCTCGGGTCCTTCGCTGGCACTCCTGGCTCCTCCCCTTTAACCAGCCACCCGAACAGCAAGTAGTGCGATTTCAAAGTGACACTGGTGTAAACCCGGGCTGAATGTTTTAGTATCAGAGCATTTGCACAAGTACTCATACAAATGCTGAGTATGGGCTCCGATACCGGTATCAGTGCGCACTACCCATAACTTACCATATTCCCAAGCCGTTTTTTTCTTGCCCCAACAGCTGAAGAAAAAAATAAGATCAAGAAAGAGATTGTAGACTGTTTAACCTCGGGAAACACAGAGCGGGCCAAGATTAAAGTGATCCCGGTAATTCGAGAAGACAATCGAGTGTACGCCATGGAGATTTTGGAGACGCATTGTGGTCTACTCTACCAACAAGCTGGACTTCTAGAATCATCGAGGTGAGTGACATCACCAATGACTGCTCTTCCAAGATTCACAAAAATCTTCTTCTGAAAACTGGAACCTGCTTGGGCCAAGATTCAGATGCAATACATTTTTACATATTTTTTTTGGAATTGCTTTTTTGTAATGTGCATCTATTGGCAAAGTTATTTTTTTGGTTTTTTGGCTTTGGATAGAGAGGGAAAGGGTTAGGACTTCCTGTGAGGTTATTTTTTTTATTCTGGATGTCCTTCCCTAAAAGATTCCTCTCCTAGATGGATGTCACCAGGTGGAAGATTTTGCTCTCTATTCCTGTTCTGGTTGCAACTTACAAATTTGTATTATTCATGACTTTCTGTTTTGGGAACCCCAGGACAAATAGGAAAGGTGAAACCTCCCAACCCAACGGGTGAAATTGATAGCAACAAAAATTACTCTATCCATATTTACCTGTTATAGTGTAAAGGTTAACTCGCTTGTTATGTCATCATTTGAAGAATATATATATATATATACACTGCTCAAAAAAATTAGAGGGACACTTTGAAAACACATCAGATCTCAGTGGGGGGAAATATCATGATGGAGATCTATACTGGAATGCACTGGGTAATGTGTTAGTATCTATACTGGTATGGACCGGGTAATGTGTTAGGATCTATACTGGTATGGACTGGGTAATGTGTTAGTATCTATACTGGTATGGACCGGGTAATGTGTTAGGATCTATACTGGTATGGACCGGGTAATGTGTTAGGATCTATACTGGTATGGACTGGTTAATGGATCTATACTGCTATGGACTGGGTAATGTGTTAGTATCTATACTGGTATGGACCGGGTAATGTATTAGGATCTATACTGGTATGGACCGGGTAATGTGTTAGGATCTATACTGGTATGGACTGGGTAATGTGTTAGGGTCTTTGCTGGTATGGACTGGGTAATGTACTAAGATCTATACTGGTATGGACTGGGTAATGTGTTAGTATCTATACTGGTATGGACTGGGGAATGTATTTGGATCTATACTGGTAGGAACTGGGTAATGTGTTTGAATCTATATTGATATGGACTGGGTAATGTGTTAGGATCTATACTGGTATGGACTGGGTAATGTGTTAGGATCTATACTGGTAAGGACTGGGTAATGTGTTAGGATCTATACTGGTATGGACTGGGTAATGTGTTAGGATCTATACTGGAATGCACTGGGTAATGTGTTAGTATCTATACTGGTATGGACCGGGTAATGTGTTAGCATCTATACTGGTATGGACCGGGTAATGTGTTAGGATCTATACTGGTATGGACTGGTTAATGGATCTATACTGGTATGGACTGGTTAATGTGTTAGGGTCTTTACTGGTATAGACTGGGTAATGTGCTAAGATCTATTCTGTTATGGACTGGGTAATGTGTTAGGATCTATACTGGTATGGACTGGGTAATGAGTTTGGATCTATATTGGTATGGACTGGGTAATGTGTTAGGATCTATACTGGTATGGATGGGGTAATGTGTTAGTATCTATACTGGTAAGGACTGGGTAATGTGTTAGGATCTATACTGGTATGGACTGGGTAATGTGTTAGGATCTATACTGGTATGGACTGGGTAATGTGTTAGGATCTATACTGGTATGGACTTGGTAATGTGTTAGGTTCTATACTGGTATGGTCTGGGTAATGTGTTAGGGTCTATACTGGTATGAACTGGGTAAGGTGTTAGGATCTATACTGGTATGGACTGGGTGATGTGTTAGGAAGGAAAAGATGTCCCATTGTTTGATGGAAATTAAAATTCTCACCCTACAGAGGGCTGAATTCAAAGACACCCCGAAAATCAAAGTGAAAAAATGATGCAGCAGGCGAGTCCATTTTTGTGAAATGTCATTGCAGGACCTCAGAATGATCCTCAGTAGTGTGTGTGGCCTCCATGTGCTTGTATGAATGCCTGACAATGCTGGGGCATGCTCCTAATGAGATGACGGATGGTGTCCTGGGGTATTTCCTCCACTTCCCCCAAACATTCTAACCAATTGGGAAAACTTTTTGTGTGATTAAAAAAAAACACTTTTATCCATTGGGTGTCCGAGTTATTATCCCTAAATTAAACGCCTACATAGCGTGATGGTGACCCAATACAGATCAATAAGACATGAACTGGACGTATCGCTTGCAGTCATCGGGTAGTCTATTTGACATCTGATTTGTTTCTCGACCTTTATGGTTAGTATCGGCAGGGGCTGAAATGAACCAGGGCACCCAGGAGAACTGGGAAGTGGGCACTGTCATAGAAAGCCGGATTGGTCCATTGCCTTCTGATTTGAATGGGATCCGCCCCTATCAGTTTGAAGGAAGCAAGAAAGCCGGTTTCACCAAATTTCCGGTTGGTACTGCTCCTGGATGTAATTGGTAAGGAATTGGGATGGCGGTGGGAGGGCTTTTCCTCCTGGGTTGAACCTGGCCTTGCAAGGGGGGGCCTTGTCCCCAGTTGAAGGCAGGCTCTCCCTAAGCTGTCCACGTTCCAAGCCTCCTGGTAGGGATGGGCTACACCGGGTCTGGCCGGAGGTCGAGACCGAAAAAAGCCCGTGGTGTATGTGCCCCTGGGGTGGCAGCCCAGGGGTGCCTTAATTCTCACTGGTGAGGGGCAGCTCGCCTTGAGTTTTTCGGCACCTTGGTCACTGCACCATAAACACTTTTTTCACACCTGCCTCTTGGGACAGGCCTTTTGGCTCGGACCAGAGGAATCTTTTATTCCGGCCGGAAGGCCTGCCATGGTAACTCACTATGGCCCCATAGCACTTTCCCCACTTCCCCTTCCCCACCTTTTTGTTTGTGTGTGGTTTTCTTTGTTGTAGTGCACTTTCACCTTTTTTTTCTAGCATGACGAGTAGGTTGTGTGTCCTCGGGCCTGCCTTGAAAGTCTTGGGAGGGGGTGGATATGGCCTTCTGGCTTAGTTCGCCCTCTCTCATGGGGTCTCCCTTCGGGGGAACCCCAACTAGTACTTGGGATGGGCTGTTTCGGCAGTCCCCCTGGAGAACGGGGTTTGCCGGGTTTCGGCCAGGTAGACTATTGGAAGTACCTCAGTCCCTGACAGGAGTCTTGCGCCCCCGGGGGATCAAGGTCAGGGTCCAACCTCTTCGGAGGGAAGACCATTTCGCACACCCTGTGCACTTTTTGTGTTTCCAATGTTTGCATGTGTGCACTTTTTTATGCACCGGGTGATAGTCTGAGTGTGTTTCACACGCCACGGGCTTAAAAAAAAAAATCTGACATCTGATTTCTAACAATGATCATATGTTTCTACAGGCATGTAGACAAAAGCCTGGCGGAAGCCGTGTCCACCTTGATCTGGGCTTCACCGCGATTTGAGATGGAAATTCCCGAACTAAAGGAAGTGAGTGGATATAACGAAACCCTTTGTTGGTGAAAACCTTTTAAGTAGAAAACAAGGCTATTAGTTTTCAAGAGTTTCCCATTGAACATGTACACTATATTACCAAAAGTATTGGGACGCCTGCCTTTACACACACATGAACTTTAATGGCATCCCAGTCTTAGTCCGTAGGGTTCAATATTGAGTTGGCCCACCCTTTGCAGCTATAACAGGTTCAACTCTTCTGGGAAGGCCATCCACAAGGTTTAGGAGTGTCTATGGAAATGTTTCACCATTCTTCCAAAAGCGCATTTGTGAGGTTAGGCACTGATCTTGGACAAGAAGGTCTGGCTCGCAGTCTCCGCTCTAATTCGTCCCAGAAGTGTTATATCATGTTGAGGTCAAGGTGTTCTATTGGGTTAAGGTCAGGCCAATCAAGTTCCTCCACCCTAAACTCACTCATCCATGTCTTTATGGACCTTGCTTTGTGCACTGGTCCAAATCATTTGGTGGAGGGGGGATTATGGTGTGGGGTTGGTGCTTGGCCCAGTGCAGGGGGGGGGGGGGCAGGGAAGCACACAAGGGCCCAGAGACAGCAGAACACAAGTGAACTGGATAGGAGAAGTGGTGGGGGCAGCATACAGAGGAACCAGTCTCCTCCATTTTCCTCCTGCAGCTACAGGAGGAAAATGGAGAACAGTGATTTCTCTACATGCTGCCCCCACCACTCCTCCTATCTAGGTGTACATGGGAGCCGCACGGCCCCCTGGAGCATGGGGCCCGGTTGCAATTGCAACCCCTGTAGTTATGCCCCTGTGTAGAGGCTCTCACCACTCCTCAGTACAGAGGCGTAACTAGAACCTTCAGGGCCCTGATGCAAGAAACCATGAAGGGCCCCCCAGACCCCTGGCCGGGGCCCTTACCTTCAAGCCCAGGGCTCTTCCCACTAATCCTGGGGCTCTTTACACTCGTTGCATGGCCTTTTATTACGGTCCCGCAGCAGGATTCTTTCACAGGTTCTGTAGTGGGCCCCCTTCCTGCAATCTTGTGGGCCCCCTTCCTGCAATCGTGGGGCCTCCCCACAGTGGTGCAATGCCAGGGTCCGGTCGCAAGTGTGACCTTTGCGATCCTGGAAGTTCACCCACTGGTTTGCTACCGGGCCCCCTGGAGCATGGGGCCCGGTAGCGATTGCAACCCCTGCATCCCCTGTAGTTACGCCCCTGCCTCAGTACCCAGCAAGTCTCCTCCTTCTTCCTGGAAATCTAGATCACATTCAAATGGTGGCTAGATGCTTAACCAGTGTCAGGCGTAATGATGGTAAAGCACTATGCCAGAGTCCCGTGTCTGCATTTGCCAATGCTCCTTCAAAGTTCAACACTGGTATTTGGCGGAACTGGCTAATACAACTGGTGGAATGCATGTTGGATGTCAGGGTCCGGACTGGCGGCAGATGACTGCACTAGAGGTGGATCCTCTGTGTCAGCGAGGGATTGGCGTGGACCGTACTAGAGGACCGGTTCTAAGTTACTACCGGTTTTCACCAGAGCCCGCCGCAAGGCGGGATGGACTTGCAGCGGCGGTAGCAACCAGGTCGTGTCCCCTGGAAACGGCTCAACCTCACTGGCAGCTGATACAGGCGTGGTACAATAGGACAAGGCAAAGGCAAGGTCAGACGTAGCAGAAGGTCAGGGCAGGTGGCAAAGGTTCGAAGTCAGAGGTCAACGGCAGAAGGTCAGATACACAGGCAAGGCAAACACAAATCGCTTTCTCAAGGCACTAAGGCAACAAGATCCGGCAAGGACAGGAAGGGGGAGTGGGTTTATATAAGAAACAGGAAACAGGAAACAGGTCACAGGAAACAGGTCACAGGAAACAGGAAACAGGAAGGGAGGTTTGGACCAGGCACCAATTACTGGTGCACGGGCCTCTTAAATTTCAAACAACCGGCGCGCGCACGCCCTATGGTGCAGGGGCGCACGCGTCGGGAACCACGTGAGCGGGGAGCAGAGGAGGGAGCCGGAGCGGGCACAGGTGAGTGGATCTGGAACGAACGCGTTACAGTACCCCCCCCCCCTTTGGTCTCCCCCTCTTTTTGGTACCCAGAAACCTGTGGATGAGCTCCTTGTCGAGGATATTGGACTCGGGCTCCCATGACCTCTCCTCAGGACCACAATTCTCCCAGTCAACCAGAAAATTTTTTTTTCCTCTGACGACCTTGTAGGCGAGGATCTCTTTCACTGAGAAGACATCAGAGGACCCAGAGACAGGAGCAGGAACGGTGACCTTGGGGGAAAATCGGTTAAGAATGAGGGGTTTGAGAAGGGATACATGAAAGGAGTTAGGAATACGGAGAGAGGGAGGAAGATGGAGTTTGTAAGAAACAGAATTAATTTGGCTTTTGATTTTAAAAGGCCCGAGATAACGCGGACCCAGTTTGTAGCTGGGGACCCGAAACCGGATGTATTTGGCAGACAGCCACACTCTGTCCCCAGGGGCAAAGACAGGAGGAGTTCTTCTTTTTTTATCTGCATGTCTCTTCATACGAGAAGCGGCCAGGGTGAGCGACTTTTGAGTTTCTTTCCAGATGGAAGAGAAGTCCAGGGTCAAGTCATCAACGGCAGGAACTCCAGAAGAGGTGGGAATGGGGAGGGGGGGCAGCGGGTGACGGCCGTACACCACAAAAAATGGAGATTTGGTGGATGACTCAGAGTCTCTAAAGTTATATGATAATTCGGCCCAGGGAAACAGGTCGACCCAATCATCCTGACGGGAGGAGACGAAGTGTCGTAGATAGTCACCAAGGATCTGGTTAACCCTCTCCACTTGTCCATTGGACTGAGGGTGGTAGGCGGAAGAAAAGTTCAATTTGATTTTTAATTGGGTGCAGAGTGCTCTCCAAAATTTTGAGATAAATTGAACACCTCTATCGGAGACAATATGTGTTGGGAGACCATGGAGACGAAATATGTGTAAAAAGAATTGCTTCGCCAGTTGTGGCGCAGAAGGTAGACCAGGAAGCGGGACAAAATGTGCCATTTTGGAAAATCTGTCAACAACCACCCATATGACTGTGTTGCCATGGGATACGGGAAGGTCAGTGACGAAGTCCATCGCTATGTGGGACCAAGGCTGTTCGGGCACTGGCAGAGGGAGGAGAAGACCTGCAGGATTCTGGCGGGGAGTTTTGTCACGTGCGCAGACAGTACAGGCCCGAACGAACTCCTTTACATCTTTCTCAAAGGAAGGCCACCAATAGTGTCTGGCAATTAGCTGCGTCCTCTTTTTAATTCCAGCGTGACCCGCCAGATGAGAGGAGTGACCCCATTTGAGAGTCCGGAGGCGAAGACGTGGAGGAACATACGTTTTCCCTGGAGGAACTGGTACCAGTGAAGCAGGGGCAGTTGAAATCAGACACTCAGGAGGAATGATGTGTTGAGGGACGGTTTCGTCTTCGGAGGCATCGGTGGAGCGTGATAGGGCATCCGCCCTAATGTTCTTATCAGCAGGACGAAAATGGATCTGGAAAGTGAATCGGGCAAAGAACAATGACCACCTGGCCTGGCGCGGATTAAGGCGCTGGGCAGACTGAAGGTACGAGAGATTTTTGTGGTCAGTGTAGATGGTGATAGGATGAAGGGATCCTTCCAGGAGATGTCTCCATTCCTCTAGTGCCAACTTAATGGCTATTAGTTCACGGTCTCCAATGGCATAGTTCTTTTCTGGAGGGGAAAAAGTTTTAGAGAAGAAGCCGCAGGTGACATTTCTTCCTTTAGCGGACTTTTGAAGAAGAACCGCTCCGGCTCCCACAGAGGAGGCATCTACTTCCAGGAAGAATGGTTTCAGCGGATCGGGGCTAGACAAGACTGGAGCGGAGGCGAAGGCGGTCTTAAGGCAAGTAAAGGCTTCTTCCACTTGGGGAGGCCAGGATCTCGGATTCGCTCCCTTCTTGGTTAGTGCCACAATAGGCGCCACCATAGTGGAGAAGTGGGGGATGAACTGGCGGTAGTAATTGGCGAATCCGAGGAAGCGCTGGATAGAGCGAAGTCCCGAGGGGCGTGGCCAATTCAAGACTGCGGAGAGCATGTCGGGGTCCATTTGAAGACCTTGTCCAGAAACTAGATATCCCAGAAACGGAAGGCAGCTACGTTCAAAGAGGCATTTTTCAATTTTGGCGTAAAGATGGTTAACACGGAGACGCTGGAGCACTTGACAAACATGGAGACGGTGTTCTTCCAGAGTGGAGGAGAAGATTAGTATGTCGTCAAGATAGACCACTACGCAGGTATACAACAAGTCCCGGAAGATCTCATTGACAAAGTCTTGGAAGACTGCAGGAGCATTGCACAGGCCAAAGGGCATGACAAGATACTCGAAGTGGCCATCTCTGGTATTGAAAGCTGTTTTCCACTCATCTCCTTCACGTATTCTGATGAGGTTGTAAGCGCCCCTGAGGTCAAGCTTAGTGAAGACCTTTGCTCCGCGCAAACGGTCAAAGAGCTCCGAGATGAGAGGCAGCGGGTAGCGATTCTTTACCGTGATTTTCTTGAGACCGCGATAATCAATACAAGGGCGTAGTGACCCATCTTTTTTGGCAACAAAAAAGAATCCTGCTCCGGCAGGAGAGGAAGACTTCCTGATGAAACCTTTCTTGAGATTCTCCTGAATGTACTCCGACATGGCCTTGGTTTCAGGAGCGGAGAGAGGGTAAATCCTGCCACGAGGTGGTGTGGTACCAGGAAGTAAGTCAATGGGGCAGTCGAAGGGTCTATGTGGTGGTAAGACCTCTGCCTGTTTCTTGCAAAATACGTCAGCAAAGTCTTGATAGGCTTTAGGAAGGCCGAGCAAAGGAGAGGAGATTTGTCTGGTGGGTACCGACTTGAGGCAATGAGTGTGGCAGGTAGGGCCCCATGATTTAATGTCCCCAGAGGTCCAGTCGAGGGTAGGAGCGTGGCGCTGGAGCCAAGGCAAGCCAAGAAGGATGTCAGAAGTGCAGTTAGGCAGAACAAAAAATTCAATCGTCTCTTGGTGGAGAACCCCTATGGTCATGAGCACGGGTTCTGTGCGGTAACGCACGGTGCAGTTCAGATTCTCTCCGTTAACTGTGGAAATAAAGAAGGGCTTGATGAGACGGATAACAGGGATGTTAAACCGGTTGATGAAAGAGGCTTTAATGAAGTTTCCTGCAGAACCAGAGTCCAAGAAGGCCTCCGCAGAGAAAAAGACTTTAGTGGCTAGAGAAATTCGTACTGGAACGATCAGGCGTGGAGAGGAAGAATTTACACCCAGTGACGTCTCTCCCACGTTCACTAGGTGCAAGCGTTTTCCCGGACGCTGAGGACGAAGAGGACAGTCCTTTAAGAAGTGTTCAGAGCTCGCACAATATAAACATAAGTTCTCGTTCCTCCGGCGAGACCTCTCTTGTTGGGTCAGGCGAGACCGATCCACTTGCATGGCCTCCTCGGTGGAAGGCACGGTAGCAGACTGCAAAGGGTGCTGGAAGAGAGGAGCCAGGCGTGGGTATCGCCTGATGCGACCAAGATCTTTTTCCTGGTGGAGCTCTTAACGCCTTTCAATGTAGCGCATATCTATGCTAGTAGCCAACTGGATGAGTTCCGTCAGGGAGGCAGGTATTTCTCGTGCGGCCAGACAATCCTTGATATGGCTGGATAAACCCTTTTTAAAGGTCGCGCAGAGAGCCTCGTTGTTCCAGGCCAATTCGGAGGCCAGAGTGCGAAATTGTATAGCATATTCGCCCACTGTAGAGTCTCCTTGGACAAGGTTCAGCAAGGCTGTTTCCGCGGACGAGGCACGGGCAGGTTCCTCGAAGACACTGCGGATTTCGGAAACAAAGGACTGGACAGAGTTAGTGGCAGGATCGTTGCGGTCCCAAAGCGGTGTGGCCCAGGCCAAGGCCTTCCCGGATAATAAACTGACCATGAACGCCACCTTAGACCGTTCTGTGGGAAACTGGTCTGACAACATCTCTAGGTGCAGGGAACATTGGGACAAGAATCCCCGGCACATCTTACTGTCCCCATCAAACTTGTCCGGGAGAGATAAGCGGACTATAGCGGTAGCAGCGGCAGCTCGGGGAGGAGGAGATGCATAAGCTGGCTGTGACGGCAGAAGCTGTTGAATCATGGCGGTCAACTGCGTCAGTTGTTGTCCTTGTTGGGCAATCTGCTGGGACTGCTGGGCAACCACGGTAGTGAGGTCAGCGAGACTAGGCAGCGGCACATCAGCGGGATCCATGGCCGGATCTACTGTCAGGGTCCGGACTGGCGGCAGATGACTGCACTAGAGGTGGATCCTCTGTGTCAGTGAGGGATTGGCATGGACCGTACTAGAGGACCGGTTCTAAGTTACTACCGGTTTTCACCAGAGCCTGCCGCAAGGCGGGATGGACTTGCTGCGGCGGTAGCAACCAGGTCGTGTCCCCCAGAAATGGCTCAACCTCACTGGCAGCTGATACAGGCGTGGTACAATAAGACAAGGCAAAGGCAAGGTCAGACGTAGCAGAAGGTCAGGGCAGGTGGCAAAGGTTCGAAGTCAGAGGTCAACGGCAGAAGGTCAGATACACAGGCAAGGCAAACACAAATCGCTTTCTCAAGGCACTAAGGCAACAAGATCCGGCAAGGACAGGAAGGGGGAGTGGGTTTATATAAGAAACAGGAAACAGGTCACAGGAAACAGGTCACAGGAAACAGGAAACAGGAAGGGAGGTTTGGACCAGGCACCAATTACTGGTGCACAGACCCCTTAAATTTCAAACAACCGGCGCGCGCGCGCCCTATGGTGCAGGGGCGCACGCGCCGGGAACCACGTGAGCGGGGAGCAGAGGAGGGAGCCGGAGCGGGCACAGGTGAGTGGATCTGGAACGAACGCGTTACATTGGAGCGCGAATCCCTCTGTGTGACTTGCGCCAACACGTTTTGCACGTCACGTATGCTTCGTCAGGACGTCATGACGCTCTCACTTCACATCTATTTATAGTGGCAAGCCCACAATTAGCATATCAAGGATTAGCGTGTCAAATAGATGCCACCTAGTGGTAAAAAATAAAAACTACAATGTAGTTGGAGATATTACTTCTATAGTAATTTATGGCACAATGAACCCATTCACGCCACCAATGAACCCATTCACGCCACCAATGAACCTATTCACGCCAGCATGAAGGGATACATTGATTCGCTTAGGCGGATTAAATATTTGCTTGATCAGCAGCTTGGGATTTAGTGCTTGTGAACTTCCAGGATCGCAAAGGTCACACTTGCAGGCCCCAAGATGGCAGGAAGGGGGCCCACTGCGGAACTTGTGAAAGGGTCCAGCTGCAGGACTGTAATGAAGGGCCTTGCAACGAGATCAGTGCCAGGATCAGTGGGAAGAGCCCCAGGCTTGAATGGAAGGGCCCTGGCCAGGGGTCCAGATGGCCCTTCGTGGTTTCTTGCACCGGGGCCCTGAAGGTTTTAGTTACGCCTCTGCCTCTATCCTTTATTGCAATTTTCTCTTAAACTGTCTACTTGAACGGACTGTGTCCCCGCAGCAGCATATGTGTCTGCATTATCATCTAGCATCAGCTTGGACTTGGGACACCCTCAGGTCGGCTAGTTTGTATACCGGAAGGCGTACATTGAGTTGCTTAGGCGGATTGAATATTTGCTTGATCAGCAGCTTGGGACTTAGCCATTTGTGAATTTGCCACAGCTGATTTCCTTTAAAGGAGGCAATTTGTCTGCTTCTGGCACTGTGAACTGGGGACTGGCAATATACTAAACACCCCATCTATACCCAATATTACAAGATATTTCCACTTTATGATATTGTACCAATCATCTGAGGAAGAAGTGTCCATAGTAACTGGAAATATTCCTGACCTGGCATCTTTGTTGGAATCCAGTGGCGGCTGGTGCTCAAAATTTTTTTTTTGGGGGGGGGGGGGCGCAAACAGAAAAATGTAATAGGCATTGCTTTGCGGCAAAAAACGCTGTAAAAAATTGCGTGACTTTGAGGTCACAAAAGTGTGAAAGGGGCCTTCAGTAATCAAGGTATAGTGTGCCCCCTTTCAATGCAGAGAGACCAGCGTGCCCCCTTTAATGCAGAGTGACCAGCGTGCCCCCTTTCAATGCAGAGAGACCAGCGTGCCCCCTTTCAATGCACAGTGACCAGCGTGCCCCCTTTCAATGCAGAATGGCCAGCGTTTCCCCCTTCAATGCACAGAGACCAGCGTGCCCCCATAAATGCATAGTGACCAGCGTGCCCCTTTAAATGCAGAATGACCAGTGTGTCCCCTTTCAATGCACAGTGCCCAGCGTGCCCCCCTTTCAATGCACAGTGACCAGCGTGCCCCCTTTCAATGCAGAATGGCCAGCGTTTCCCCCTTCAATGCACAGAGACCAACGTGCCCCCCTTTCAATGCACAGTGAACAGCATGCCCCCCTTTCAATGCAGAATGACCAGTGTGCCCCCCTTTTAATGCAGAATGACCAGCGTGCCTCCTTTCAATGCAGAATGACCAGCGTGCCCCCCTTTCAATGCACAGTGACCAGCGTGCCCCCCTTTCAGTGCAGAATGACCAGCGTGCCCCCTGCTCTGCGCCCCTAGTCCACCCTTTGCTGAAGCCTATTAGAGCCTCTGGCTCTAATCAGGTGATTAAAAAAAAGTAGTCCCATTGAACTCCATGCGTCCGGCGCCCCGCATGCAGATTAGGGGGCCGGATGCATGGTTAGGGAGGCCGGCACCCCTACGCCCCCAACGCACCGGCCGCCACTGATAGAATCCTCATTTACTTTCTATATAACATCAGCGTTATTGGTTGATGCACCGGTGCAATACATGGGGGGATGAGCGGGTCCCATTGGAATGTGCATAGACAACATTGTCCGTGTGGATTTTTATTTTGTGGTGTCTGGGAGGGCACTTATTTTAATAATGATATGTGATTGATTTGTTACTACCTAAAAATAATTTTTTCAATAAAGTGATTTTTTTGTATCTCATACTGTTGTTGGTTCTCCCTTACAACTACTTTACTGGAGTGACCCCTATGGGTTCCTTAAGGTGCCTTTTTTCCTTGTAGTTGAATTTAGTTGTGGAGGTATCCCATCTTGACTTGATGGAGCAGTGATTTGATATCACGTATCCTTTTCCCATGATTCAGAGTGGGTTGAGGCTGCAGAGGTTTTTATTTTTACTCAACTCAATATTGAACCCTACGGACTAAGACTGGGATGCCATTAAAGTTCATGTGTGTGTAAAGGCAGGCGTCCCAATACTTTTGGTAATATAGTGTATTTATGACCTCCTGGGTTATTTAGATGCATTCTAAATCAATTTATAACTTTTTTTGAAATGCGCTTTTCTGGATATTTTTGTTTGTTATTCTGTCTCTCACTGGTAAAATAAACCGACCAATAAAATTATAGACTGATCATTTCTTTCTCAGTGCGCAAACCTACAAAATCAGCACGGGAACAAATATTTTTTTCCCTCACTGTATATACTGATTTAAAATCGTGTGTATTTTGCATAACTCAGCAGTTTCCATCATTCTCATTATAAACTTTGCATAAATAAAAATACACACAGTTTAATGCACATCAATCCTGGCATAAACTGCAGAACCCTTGAACTTGTTCCTGATGTTTTACAGGTTGCTACACTTCTAGGAAATAAGTATGGTAAAGATTATGTAGAGAAATGCCGGGAAGACCGATATCAAACAGTAACTGAGGTGGTGAGTAGATTAATTCAACTACTTAAAGTAAAGCTAAAATTCACATACAGATTACTTTAGTCTCATACATGCGTTTTACTGCGTGTTATAGAAGTACAACGCACATATACAGTTATATCACAAAATCGAGTACGCCCCTCACATTTGTGTAAATATTTTATTCTATCTTTTCATGTGACAACACTGAAGAAATGAGACTTTGCTACAATGTAAAGTAGTGAGTGTACAGCTTGTATAACAGTGTAAATTTGCTGTCCCCTCAAAATAACTCAACACACAGCCATTAATGTCTAAACCGCTGGCAACAAAAGTCAGTACACCCCTAAGTGACAATCTCCAAATTGGGCCCAAAGTGTCAATATTTTGTGTGGCCACCATTATTTTCCAGCACTGCCTTAACCCTCTTGGGCATGGAGTTCACCAGAGCTTCACAGGTTGTCACTGGAGTCCTCTTCCCCTCCTCCATGATGACATCACAGAGCTGGTGGATGTTAGAGACCTTGCACTCCTCCACCTTCCATTTGAGGATCCCCACAGATGCTCAATAGGGTTTAGGTCTGGAGACATGCTTGGCCAGTCCATCACCTTTACCCTCAGCTTCTTTACCAAGGCAGTGGTCGTCTTGGAAGTGTGTGTTTTTTTTTGTATAATCTTTATTTTAATTTCAAAAGCAAACATACAAAAAGTCAGAAGACAATAAGCACAACAGAAGACATAGGGAGATCAGTCCTCCAATGGCACCAAACAACAAAGTAGTACGATAATACGGCCATGAAAATCAGAGAGCCCCGTGCAAAGCAACTATTGAAAATGAGTAAGGGCCGTGGCCTGTCTGTGTAGCAGCTGAACATATCTATCACCATGGTAGATGCTCTGCACTTCTAAGGTAAGATTAGTGAAGGCTAAGAAACCAGGGTCGTGAGTGGAAGGATGGCCAGGTGAGGAAGACAGAAAAAAGGGGAAAAGGGTGGAGAAGAAGGCAGGGAGGAGGGGGGGTGGGGCGAGGTATAGTGGAGAAGTACAGGGGGAAAAAGAGAGAGTGAGTCCAGAGGTCCCAAGGCAACATCATAATGAAAGGGCATAACAACAGTGTAGCACCATCTCAATGCTGCCAGAGTCGGCATGGGTCGGTGTGAAAGGTCTATCAAGGAACAGGGTCAATCACTGAAAAGGAGGCAGAGCCGCCCGAACCCGTGGCCACATAGTCTAGCCACACTGCCCATTTCATGTAAAATTTGTCATAACGATCTTTGCACCGGGCCATCCACTCCTCAGCTGCCATAATATTGTTTAGCAGCGTTATCCACGTACGTACCTTCGCCTGCTTCCAGAATATCGGGACCAGGCGACGAGCGGCAATCAGCAGGTGTGGCAGAGCACTCTTTCTATATCAGCTAAGAGGGATGGATGGCATGTGCAGCAGGAAGTGTCATGGGTCATCAGGGACATCCACGTCCAAGATCGCCAAGATCTGTGCCCGGATGTCCGTCCAGAACGGGCGCAGGAGCGGGCACTCACACCAAATGTGCAGGAAGGTACCCCAGTCCCCACAACCCCTCCAGCAACGGTCCGAGACACCCGGGAAGATCCGTGTGAGCCGGGAGGGCACCCTGTACCATCTGGTCATTAGTTTATATCCATTTTCCTGCATCTTATTGTCTACCGTACTGGAGTGGGTCAGTTGGTACATGTGGGTCAGCTGTTGCTCAGAAAAGGTGCACCGCAGGTCTCTCTCCCACTCCCTCACAAACAAGGGCTTGGACTCCAGCTCCGCTGGGCAAAGAAGCTGGTACAGCAACGTAACGGAGTGTCGGATCGGGTCCTTGGAGATGCATAGCTTCTCGTACGGGGACATCATCGTTGGGGAGCGAGTCGCTTCCAGCCGTGGGCGGAGAAAGTGAGTCAGCTGGCGGTAACGCCAGAAGTCCATCTGGAATCTCCCGTAACGTTCCCTGAGCTCCGAGAGGGGTAGTATCCTCCCCTCCTGGACAAAGCGTCCACAGCGCGTCTCCCCGCCGGTCGCCCACGTTCTAAAGAAAGAAACATCCTCCCCTGGAAGGAACCACAGGAAACCCCCGAGCGGCGCCAGCGGGTAGATCGCCACCAACAGCTGTAATTTGGCATTAACCTCATCCCAAACCTGTAGGGCATGGATCGTGGATGGGGAGACCCGTGTGGAGAAGCCCCTATGCGCTCCGGGGAGCCAAGGAGCATGAGCTAGGTTCCTGCCTGCCATGAATTTCTCCATGGGGACCCAAAGCTTGTCCCGGACATGGTGATGCCAGTCCAGAATCCTCTGTAAAGCTAATTTAGCTATTTGCTTTAGCTAATCGCTTCATAATATCTCTGGACCATGGGGATCCCCAAACCACCCACCCGCTTGGAGCGCTGCATTAGGTGGAAAGCCAGGCGGGGATGTTTACCATTCCATACGAAACTAATGAACAGGCTGTTGAGGCTTAAAAAGAAAGATCTGGGCAGGCGCACAGGTAGCATCTGTAAGTAGAATAAAATCCACGGCAGGATGTTCATTTTGAGCACATTCACCCTCCCAATCCATGTCAGCGTCAATTTGGTCCAGTCAGTCAGATTCCTTCGGATCACGTTCAGCAGGGGCGCATAATTGAGCCCAAACACTTCCGAGGAGCAGTCAGGCAGGTAAACCCCAAGGTATTTGAGTTTGGAGTGGCACCACGTGAATGGCAAGGAGGACTTCAAAGCCGCGGCCATGTCCTGCGGAACGGAGAGGGGTAGAATCTCCGACTTGTCATAATTTATTTTGAAGTTGGAAAGTGTATGAAAGGACCTGAGCTCTGACATAAGGACAGGAAGCGAAATTTGTGGTCTGGTCATGTAAAAAAGGACATCATTTGCGTAGGCAGACAGCTTGTGCTCCGTGGGGCCCACCGTAACTCCCCCAATGTCCGGGTTCTCCCTGACTCTCGCCAGAAACGGTTCCAGGGTCAGTGCGAAGAGCAACGGCGAAAGGGGGCAGACCTGTCGCGTGCCGTTGCGGATCGGGAAGGGTAGGGACAAATATCCCCCCACCTTAACCCTGGCCTCGGGCGACGCGTACAGCGCCGTTACCCAGCTTGTCATACGGGGACCCAGACCCAGGTGCTACAAGACCAGGCGCATGTATAGCCAATCCACCCTGTCGAATGCCTTCTCGGGGTCTGTGGACAGCAAGAGACGGTGGATGGTGGGGGTGGGACCCAACCCAGTGTATGATTTGGAGCGCCCTGTTGGCATTATCGCGAGCCTCCCTGCCCGCAATAAACCCAGTCTGGTCGGGGTGAATCACTGAAGGCAGCAGAGGCTTCAGGCGATCGGCCAAGATCCTAGCCAGGATCTTGACATCCGTGTAGCGATATTGGTCGATAGCTACTGGGTAACGTGAGGTCCTTACCGTCCTTGGGGAGAATGGTGATATGAGCAAGAAGAGCGTCTCTGGTGGTTGGGGAGCCTAGCGCCAGGGCGTTAAAGTACTTACACATTGGGGACATCAGGGAAGAGCGGAATTTGAGGTAGTATGCATTGGTGTAGCCGTCGGTCCCGGACTCTTGCCCTTCGGCAGAGCCTTGAGGGCCAGTTCCAGCTCCTGTTCCGAGATGGGTCTCTCGAGAGTCGTCGCCGAGCGAGTGGTCAAATGGGAGACATCAGCCTCCTCTAGGTATTGCCTAATCCGAGCACTTTTGGCCGCCAATTCTGCGTCCTAAAGGGAGGGCGAGAGGTTGTAGAGCTGAGAATAATATTCTCGGAAAGTGTCCGCAATCTGGGAGGGGATCTGAGTCACCCAACCCTGGGGGGTCTGCAACTTGGGAATGCGAGTCGAAGCACGTTGCTTGCGCAGCGCTCTGGCCAGCAAATGCCCGCATTTGTTGCCAAACTCGTAGAATTTGTGTGAAATGTAACAGAGACGACTACGTATCTGCACCTCCAGGAGAGCAGACAGCTCCTCCCAGAGGCCCTGCAGCTTTTGAAGAGCCCCCGACCCCTGCGATCGCTTGTGTGCTAGTTCGGCCTCACGAATTTGCACAAGAAGCCGATTAAGGTCCGCCAGGCGTTCTTTCCTCAAATGCGCCTTGTGTCCCTCCCAGATCCACGACGGAGCGACATCTTCGCTGTCGTTCTCGCGAAAATAGTTCGAAATTGTCAGTCACAGTCTTGGTCACCACTGCGTCATCTAAGAGGTTCTCATTCAGGCGCCACGTCCATTCACTGTCCCCACGGTGGAGGAAGTCCATCTGCACAGTCACCAGGGCATGGTCCGATAGAGTGCGGACTGAAATGTCCGCAAACGTCAGATAATCTAGACGGGACTGGTCAACTAAGAGCATGTCAATACGCGTATAAGAGTCATGGGTCGCCGAGTAATAGCTGTAGTCACGCAGGGAGGGGTGGAGAAGTCGCCAGCAGTCCACCAGGCCATGCATCTGAAACGAGGCTGGAGCAAGCACCGAACGGGTACACGCCGTCAGCAGACTGCACGAGCCGCCGCGGCACAGCCGGTCCACACACGGAGGTAGGAACTTTTTTACTTCATTTAATTACAGCGAGGTGCAATAACTCTTCCTTTAGTTGGCACGGAGGACCCACCCGCCTTCTTCCCCTGCTATCAGTGGGATAGGACTTGCAACCAGTGAGCGGATAGTCGGCAACTCCTATATCAGTGCTCACTAGATACACAGGAGGAAAGTGCACCCATTCTCTTGGCCGGTTCAGATACTCAGGGACAGTCTTACCTATTGGAGCCATCACCAATCCTTTTTGATTATATCGTCCACTGCAGGAATCAAAGTATTATTTCAACTCTCCACTTCAGGTTTGAAAGTGATTCAAGTGGACCTTCATTCATCTTTTTGCCTGCAGGTTATTTCTACAGTGCCTATATGGTTTACAACCATTCCTTCATATGAAATATCTGTGATTTATATCCAGGAACTTTCCAGGCAATACACATCTACGGGACGGGCCCATTAGATCTGACCCAACAACAGTTATCTTTGAACCCCATCTATTAATTATCTTGTTCATTAAGGTCTGTGTTGATGCCATCCACTGTATGTACACGGTTTTAATTGTTTTACTATGTGTTTTGTCTATCCATGTTCATGGTTCAACCACAGGGCATAAGTGCTTCAATAAACTTTTTTCACTATTTTAGCAATACTTAGTGCTTACAGTGTAATTCTTCTGGGACCTATATCTGATCACTGCTGATCTGTGAATAGTGAGGGAAGCAACCTTGTTTTCATCACATTTCACAGAACTTGTTTTATATATGCTTGCTGGGGATCAGTAGGTGCCCAGATAGACACTACTCCATCTGGGGAAATTTTTCCTCCCTTTTTTTTGGTATGAATATGAGGCCTTTTCAGGAACCAATCCCCCTCTTTTTTGTTCATGCATCTGCAACAGCCTGAGGAGTGGGCTGGGCGCCGCGAATGAGTGCGCCGAGCGCCCCGACGACGTGTCAGTACGAGGGTCCAAACAGAAATTAAAATCCCCCCCAAGGATCAACTGCCCCTCACGGAATGTGGCCAGAGAATCCAAAGTTGACTCAAGGAAGGTCAGTTGGCCCGAGCTCGGGGCATAAAGGGAGGCCAAGGTCAGCGGGTGGCCAAACAGCGCCCCCTTCAGAAAAACGTACCTGCCCTGTGTGTCAGAGAGGGTGTCTGTCGGGATAAAAGGGAAGTCCTTGTGGAGCGCTATCGCGACCCCCCCAGACTTTGGTCGTGGGGAGTGGCTTTGAAACCATTGGCTATATAAGTGAGTGTGAGTAGAAAAGAAAGTGGCACTTCCAAACCCAGGAACTTGGAAACTTGAGTTTTATTCTTCAAATCAAAGGTACAACATCAGACAGGAACAGCAATGAATAAGCACAAGGTGTGAAACGCGTCTGCTGTCCAGTTTGTCTTGTGTTCCTGTCTGATGTTGTACCTTTGATTTGAAGAATAAAACTCAAGTTTCCATGTTCCTGGGTTTGGAAGTGCCACTTTCTTTTCTACTCACATGGACTTCTCAGGTTGCGGACCTTGGTGAGCACCCATCCCTGCAGGACTGCCACAGTTGCTCGGGATCCATCCGGCTCAGCTGGTTGCTTTCAGAGCGGTGATTTGTGTTTCTTTTTGGTTCTCTATATAAGTGAGTGGGCTGTCTGGGCATGGATTGGGGGGCAAAATGCGTCTCCTGCAAGAATACCACCTGTGCACCCAGTCTACGCAATTCAAGCCACAACTTACCTCTTTTAAATTGGGAGCTCAGGCCCCGAACGTTATATGTCAGGATCTTCAATGGAGCCATTCATAAGCTGTCAGAACCAAGGGCCCGTGCGCCCAGCGCAGGAGCAGGAGAGAGACCAAGCAACACCGTCGACCACCCGACAGCAGACCCTGTAAAGAAGAAACCAAAAATATGTAACCCATAGACTCAAAACACAGAGAGGGAGAGGGGGAAAGAGGGAGCATGAACAAAACAACCAAAGTAACATAGTGCTGGAGCAGGGGGGCCCAGAATGAACCGGGGTTCGCCCTCCACACCAGAAAAGTGCCTTGACCGACCGGGGCGAACCCCAACTACCCCATCCGCCAACGGCTGAGGCCCCGAAAAAGAGGGGCCAAACTCTCACTCCCTTGAGTGCCAAAACACAATAAGAACATGTGCAAAAAAGGGGGGGGGGGAATGGTAGGGCATGAGGAGCGAAGGCACTCCGCCATTCTCTTCTGTGAAGAACGTATTCCAGTCCATCAGTCCCAACAGGAGCCAAACAAAAATGGAAAGAAAAATGGATGGGGAGATCCCACTGCAAGCGACAGTCCGCAGGCGGTGAGGAGGGGCCCCACCGTAGGAATCCCGAGGGATCCACCGGCATACACCCCATGCCTCTGCCCTATGGAGCATGTCGCCCCAACGGGGCAGGGGTCAACGCGGGGGTCCCGTTGCCAGGGCAACTGTCAGAGTTCCAGATGTGAGCGAAAACACACAGGGCCACCAGGTCATCAAGTCCTCAGGGATCCGAACGGGAAGGCTCGTTGCGAGAACGGTCGCGGCAACGTCGGTGCGCCGGGCGCCACTGTGGAGTGCGGGCCGGCAAGGGCAAGTCAGGTGCGGTGCGCCAGTCCGGGATATCCACCGGCGGGAGATCAAGTTGGGTAAGAAAGTGCGGCAGGTCGTCCTGGTTCCTCAGGACATGTTGTTTACCATTCTTGGTGACTGAGAGGCTGAAGGGGAAGCCCCAGCAGTAAAGTCAAGTCGGCCTCCCGAATAGTTTCCAGCTGGGGTTTCAGGGCGGCGTGGAAACATCCGGGTACAGGGAGAGCTGCGTCCCATCAAAGTCAATGGTAGAAACCCCACGCATGTGATACATTATGCGGTCTTTCACAGTATACTTGTGGAGCTTGCAGATTATGTCCCGGGGTCTATCGGGGTCATCAAAGGGGGGCGCAGCGCCCTGTGCGCCCGGTCAATTTCTATGTGGGCCGGGGCATCCCTCCCAAGGATCTGCTTAAAGTCTCCCTGAAGGGTAGGAACAATGTCTCTCGCTGCAGTGGCTTCAGGCAGACCCCTGATGCGAATATTACCTCTACGGCTCCTATTCTCCATGTCATCGAGTTGGTCTATGCGCCTGTCCTGCTGCTTACAGCGATCAGAGAGAGCCTGCATCACAGGAATGATGTCTTCTACCTTGGCCTCCACTGATTCCACTCTGTGGCCCAGGTGTGTGGTGTTGGCTTTTACGGCCTCTATCTCTTGGTGCAGGGCCTTCTCAACCCTATCAGCCAGTCTGTCCAGGTCCGCGGCCATGGGGAGGGATAGTATGTGGGCCCTTAAGTCTCTAGCATTCGCCAGGTCAGCTGCGGCAGCAGGGCCCGCCCGATCAGGAAAGGAGCCAGTGGAAGCTGGAGATGGCGGTGCTGTGGAATCCAGGCGCGGGGAGGGGATCGGGGAGAGCGCACTCACCGCGGGCTCCTGGAGGTCCGTCGCCATCTTGGAAGCTGTAAGCCCAGGCCGGCGACTGCCGGAAAATAAGTCTCCTATGGAGTTGGATCGTGGCCGGGGCGTCCGCTGTGACTGTGGGGACTGTCGCCGTTTTGGAGGCATCCTGTAAGGGACAAAGCGGGGGTCTCCGGAGTTGTAATTAGTGTTGATTACGGGCGAAGTTCCGGGAGCTCTTCTTCAGAGCGTCCTCACGCCGCCATGCCGAGACCACGCCCTCCCCTTGGAGGTGTGTTTGGGGTCGTTATCATGTTGGAATACTGCCCTTAGATATTAATGGCTGTGTGTTGAGTTATTTTGAGGGGATAGTAAATTTACACTGTTATACAAGCTGTACACTCACTACTTTACATTGTAGCAAAGTCTCATTTCTTCAGTGTTGTCACATGAAAAGATAGAATAAAATATTTACAGAAATGTGAGGGGTGTACTTACTTCTGTCAGATACTGTAGGAATATTCGAAAATGGAAGCTAAATTGCAATAAATAAATTATGCGGGAGGGTGGCGGTGGGGAGTGGCAGCCCAGTACGCAGCGCCTTATTCATCACCTTTGCAATATTTAAATTCTCACAGGTTAAAAAGAAGCTTGCGGTTGATCTTCCTCCCCCATACATGGTAGAGAAATATCTGTCAGATATTGCAATGGAGTGCAAACAATTGTATATTCCAAAGGAACCCATACCGGTAAGTGACCTTCAATCATTTGGTGTTTCAGAATTCATAGGGGAAGATTACTGTAAGGCTGTGTTCATATTGTGATGAACGTGGTTGGAGGCCAAAGTGATGAGAGGGATTCCATGCAGCTCCGGTCTGAGCACCGCCTGAATGCGGTGTCAGGGTGCAAGGCACAAAGTAGTACGTGTGCCAGGGGTCCTGGTAGGTGATAGTAGTTTGTGGAGTTGGTCAGCCCAGTTGATATCTAGGCGACAGACAGGATTCTCAGAGATACCCCAGGGAGGATCCATAGTTGGTGGGTTGTGCACCCCTGGGAGATGATGCAGGAGAGGAGAATAGAGATGTAGTCTTGGAGACAAGCCAGGGTCATACACAGGTAAGTAGAAGAGAGATGTAGTCTTGGAGTTGAGTCTGGGTCATACACAGGTAAGTAGAAGAGAAATGTAGTCTTGGAGACGAGCCAGGGTCATACACAGGTAAGTAGAAGAGAGATGTAGTCTTAGAGCTGAGTCTGGGACATACACAGGTAAGTAGACATGAGATGTAGTCTTGGAGACGAGTCAGGGTCATACACAGGTAAGTAGAAGAGAGATGTAGTCTTGGAGACGAGCCAGGGTCATACACAGGTAAGTAGAAGAGAGATGTAGTCTTGGAGTTGAGTCTGGGTCATACACAGGTAAGTAGAAGAGAAATGTAGTCTTGGAGACGAGCCAGGGTCATACACAGGTAAGTAGAAGAGAGATGTAGTCTTAGAGCTGAGTCTGGGACATACACAGGTAAGTAGACATGAGATGTAGTCTTGGAGACGAGTCAGGGTCATACACAGGTAAATAGAAGAGGGATGTAGTCTTGGAGACGAGTCAGGGTCATACACAGGTAAGTAGAAGAGGGATGTAGTCTTGGAGATGAGTCAGGGTCATACACAGGTAAGTAGACATGAGATGTAGTCTTGGAGATGAGCCAGGGTCATACACAGGTAAGTAGACATGAGATGTAGTCTTGGAGACGAGCCAGGGTCATACACAGGTAAGTAGAAGAGAGATGTAGTCTTGGAGACGAGCCAGGGTCATACACAGGTAAGTAGAAGAGAGATGTAGTCTTGGAGACGAGTCAGGGTCATACACAGGTAAGTAGACATGAGATGTAGTCTTGAAGACAAGCCAGGGTCATACACAGGTAAATAGAAGAGAGATGTAGTCTTGGAGACGAGTCAGGGTCATACACAGGTAAGTAGACATGAGATGTAGTCTTGGAGACAAGTCAGGGTCATACACAGGTAAATAGAAGAGGGATGAAGTCTTGGAGATGAGTCAGGGTCATACACAGGTAAGTAGAAGAGGGATGTAGTCTTGGAGACGAGTCTGGGTCATACACAGGTAAGTAGAAGAGAGATGTAGTCTTGGAGACGAGCCAGGGTCATACACAGGTAAGTAGACATGAGATGTAGTCTTGAAGACAAGCCAGGGTCATACACAGGTAAGTAGGCATGAGATGTAGTCTTGGAGATGAGCCAGGTTCATACACAGGTAAGTAGAAGAGAGATGTAGTCTTGGAGACGAGCCAGGGTCATACACAGGTAAATAGAAGAGGGATGTAGTCTTGGAGTTGAGTCTGGGACATACACAGGTAAGTAGACATGAGATGTAGTCTTGGAGACGAGCCAGGGTCATACACAGGTAAGTAGAAGAGAGATGTAGTCTTGGAGACGAGCCAGGGTCATACACAGGTAAATAGAAGAGAGATGTAGTCTTGGAGACGAGCCAGGGTCATACACAGGTAAATAGAAGAGAGATGTAGTCTTGGACCCGAGTCTGGGACATACACAGGTAAGTAGACATGAGATGTAGTTTTGGAGCTGAGTCTGGGACATACACAGGTAAGTAGACATGAGATGTAGTCTTGAAGACAAGCCAGGGTCATACACAGGTAAGTAGAAGAGAGATGTAGTCTTGGAGTTGAGTCTGGGACATACACAGGTAAGTAGACATGAGATGTAGTCTTGGAGACAAGCCAGGGTCATACACAGGTAAGTAGACATGAGATGTAGTCTTGGAGATGAGCCAGGGTCACACACAGGTAAGTAGAAGAGAGATGTAGTCTTGGAGATGAGCCAGGGTCATACACAGGTAAGTAGAAGAGAGATGTAGTCTTGGAGATGAGCCAGGGTCATACACAGGTAAGTAGAAGAGAGATGTAGTCTTGGACCCGAGTCTGGGACATACACAGGTAAGTAGAAGAGAGATGTAGTCTTGGACCCGAGTCTGGGACATACACAGGTAAGTAGAAGAGAGATGTAGTCTTGGACTCGAGTCTGGGACATACACAGGTAAGTAGACATGAGATGTAGTCTTGGAGCTGAGTCTGGGACATACACAGGTAAGTAGACATGAGATATAGAACTGAAGATCATCCAGCAATTACCGATCAGCAACTCTTTTCCTTAAATAGGTAGTTTGGCACCAGTTTTGGCATTGGATGTGCGCATTCATGCACCAGCACATGCAGACCTTTGTGCTATGTTGGAATACACGTTGACACGTTGTCCTTCTGCCTACAAGATGATCTGCCTGATACATTCGCCATACCTGGTGACCCCTAAATCACCACAATGTCTCAAACTCATCTCAAATGCTCCTTGAATGCTTCAGAGATGACTTGACATTCGCTCCTCTACACCTTTACACTTCTACACCTTTTAGAGGTCCTACATCCAATAGTTGGAGGGCCACACCAACATTGAAGGTTTAACAGGTCATTAAAGAGATGAATGAGAAGACAGTTGGCACCTTACATGATTAATTGGGTTACATTTCTTGTCTGAAGGCATTAAAAAATGTTTCATCGACTATTTACTGCTTGTTAGGTGGAAGCAGCTGCTGATGCGAATGCTGCGTTACATACCATCTATGGAGAAGTGCAATTTCGGGATCAGCCTCAGGCTGCAAGAGCTGGAAATGTAAGTGACAAAAAATAACCCACACCAACCAGCAATGTCCTGTGAAGACATGACTACCATATACAGTGCCTTGCGAAAGTATTCGGCCCCCTTGAACTTTGCGACCTTTTGCCACATTTCCGGCTTCAAACATAAAGATATAAAACTGTAATTTTTTGTGAAGAATCAACAAGTGGGACACAATCATGAAGTGGAACGAAATTTATTGGATATTTCAAACTTTGTTAACAAATAAAAAACTGAAAAATTGGGCGTGCAAAATTATTCAGCCCCCTTAAGTTAGTACTTTGTAGCGCCACCTTTTGCTGCGATTACAGCTGTAAGTCGCTTGGGGTATGTCTCTATCAGTTTTGCACATCGAGAGACTGAAATTTTTGCCCATTCCTCCTTGCAAAACAGCTCGAGCTCAGTGAGGTTGGATGGAGAGCGTTTGTGAACAGCAGTTTTCAGTTCTTTCCACAGATTCTCGATTGGATTCAGGTCTGGACTTTGACTTGGCCATTCTAACACCTGGATATGTTTATTTGTGAACCATTCCATTGTAGATTTAGCTTTATGTTTTGGATCATTGTCTTGTTGGAAGACAAATCTCCGTCCCAGTCTCAGGTCTTTTGCAGACTCCATCAGGTTTTCTTCCAGAATGGTCCTGTATTTGGCTCCATCCATCTTCCCATCAATTTTAACCATCTTCCCTGTCCCTGCTGAAGAAAAGCAGGCCCAAACCATGATGCTGCCACCACCATGTTTGACAGTGGGGATGGTGTGTTCAGGGTGAGGAGCTGTGTTGCTTTTACGCCAAACATAACGTTTGCATTAATGCCAAAAAGTTTGATTTTGGTTTCATCTGACCAGAGCCCCTTCTTCCACATGTTTGGTGTCTCCCAGGTGGCTTGTGGCAAACTTTAAACGACACTTTTTATGGATATCTTTAAGAAATGGCTTTCTTCTTGCCACTCTTCCATAAAGGGCAGATTTGTGCAGTATACGACTGATTGTTGTCCTATGGACAGAGTCTCCCACCTCAGCTGTAGATCTCTGCAGTTCATCCAGAGTGATCATGGGCCTCTTGGCTGCATCTCTGATCAGTCTTCTCCTTGTAGGAGCTGAAAGTTTAGAGGGACGGCCAGGTCTTCGTAGATTTGCAGTGGTCTGATACTCCTTCCATTTCAATATTATCGCTTGCACAGTTCTCCTTGGGATGTTTAAAGCTTGGGAAATCTTTTTGTATCCAAATCCGGCTTTAAACTTCTCCACAACAGTATCTTGGACCTGCCTGGTGTGTTCCTTGTTCTTCATGATGCTCTCTACGCTTTAAACGGACCTCTGAGACTATCACAGTGCAGGTGCATTTATACGGAGACTTGATTACGCACAGGTGGATTCTATTTATCATCATTAGTCATTTAGGTCAACATTGGATCATTCAGAGATCCTCACTGAACTTCTGGAGAGAGTTTGCTGCACTGAAAGTAAAGGGGCTGAATAATTTTGCACGCCCAATTTTTCAGTTTTTTATTTGTTAACAAAGTTTGAAATATCCAATAAATTTCGTTCCACTTCATGATTGTGTCCCACTTGTTGATTCTTCACCAAAAATTACAGTTTTCTATCTTTATGTTTAAAGCCTGAAATGTGGCAAAAGGTCGCAAAGTTCAAGGAGGCTGAATACTTTTGCAAGGCACTGTACTGGGGGGATTGGTTTATTAAACCGGATTAAAGGGAAGAAGGGTCCTTTAATTCTCTGATTACACAAGGGTCCATAATGATTGTGTTTTTTAGCTGCTGATTGTAGGACTTTTGAGTTGGATTTGGTTGAACACTCTCCTTTAGAACATCCAATGACCAGGTATATGAGAACTATAAGGCCCCTTACACACGGGCTTGTCAGTTTTTCAGGTAGACTTGATCGGATCCTCCAGTCTCTTCTATGGAGAGGTGGACATTCGCTGCCATCCGATCCTGTCCTCCAAAAACAGACGGATGGTGGTCCCATTCCCCCTCCGTCAGGCAGATCAGATGGCATTGGATAGAAACAGACAGGCAATCCGTTTTCACCCAATTTCCCCATAGAGGAGATGGACCTGTGATTTGCCTGCTCAGCGGGGATCAGTGGAGAGATTCCCCACAGAGCCAGCAGGTTCCGCTTAGCGGAGGCACCCATGTGAAAGGGGCCAGAAGTACGAGGACCGACTGGCGGAATGCAAATGGAACTAAAGATAGATGTTGAATGGATTGGGTCGTTGGGGCCCTCCCATCACACAGTTTTAGTAATCGCTGACCCTGTTTACATGGGTGCCTCCGCTAAGCAGAATCCGCTTGCTCAGCAGGGGATGTCTCTGCTGATCCCCGCTGGGCAGGTGGATGATGGACAAAGTCCTGTTCTCCTCTATGGGGCACCGCTTGTCCATTTCCATCTGACGCCATCCGATCTGCTGGACGGATGGGGAATAGGACCACCTCTGTTTTTGCCGGACAGGATCAGATCGGATGGCGGCGGGTATCAGCGGATATGTGTCCGCTGACATCTGCTGCTCTTTAGAAGAGACTGGAGGGTCCGATCACGTTCACCTGAAAAACTGCTAGGGGGACCTGATCGGACAGCCCTTGTGAAAGGGGCCTAAAGGAGATTGTCCAGAAATGGCACAATAACATTGTTATATACAGCGCATCCAGAAAGTATTCACATCGCTTCACTTTTTCCACATTTTGTTATGTTACAGCCTTATTCCACACCTTGCTTCGTGCTATGGTGCGCAGTCATGTTGGAAAAGTAAGGGGGCCATCCCCAAACTGTTCCCATGAAATTGTCCAAAATATCTTGGTATGCTGACGCCTTATGAGTTTCCTTCACTGGAACTAAGGGGCCAAACCCAACCCCTGAAAAACAACCCCACACCATAATCCCCAGGCGTCCCAATACGTTTGGTGATATAGTGTGTATTACAGTGCCTTAAAAAAGTATTCACACCCCGTGAAATGTTCCACATTTTGTCATGTTACAACCAAAAATGTAAATGATCTGCAGAGACCTGACCTCAACCCAATGGAACACATTTGGAATAAATTAGAGCGGAGACTGAGAGCCAGGGCTTCCTGTCTAAATGTCCGCAAGGTTTAGGAGTGTTTCTATGGGAACGTTTGACCATTCTTCCAGAACCCCATTTGTTCCTTCACCCCAAATTCGCTCATCCATGTCTTTATGGACCTTGCTTTGTGCACTGGTGTGCAGTCATGTTGGAACAGGAAGGGGGCCATCCCCAAATTGTTCCCATAAAATTGTCCACTAGAACTAAGGGGCCAAGCCCAACCCCTGAAAAACAACTGCACACCATAATCCTCCCTCCACCAAATGATTTGGACCAGTGCACAAAGCAAGGTCCATAAAGACATGGGTGAGCATCTTTGGGGTGGAGGAACTTGACTGGCTTCAACCCGATGGAACACTTTTGGGATGGCGGACTGAGAGTGCCTGACCTCACAAATGCGCTTCTGGAAGAATGGTGAAACATTCCCATAGACACTCCTAAACCTTGTAGACAGCCTTCCCAGAAGAGTTGAAGCTGTTATATCTGAAAAGGGTGGAGCCAACTCAATATTGAACCCTACGGACTAAGACTGGGATGCCATTAAAGTTCATGTGTGTGTAAAGGCAGGCGTCCCAATACTTTTGGTAATTTTGTGTATATCCACTGTAAGCGGTCATCAGGGGTTAAAAAAGGTGCACTTAGCCTGTAAAGGTGTAAATTGAGCCTGTTGCACTTTGTGGAGCTTTTCTCCTGCACTGAACTGTGATTGGCTCATTTGGATGACAGTTTAGCCTCGTAATAATAATTTATTTTGCGTCTCCTTCCTTCTGCCAGGTATCTGAAGAGCCGTTTTATGAAACCGCATTACCTGAGGTAAGAAAAATAAGACAGGAAGACTTTTGTGCGTGTACACTCACCGGCCACTTTATTAGGTACACCTGTTCAATTGCTTGGTGACACAAATTGCTAATCAGCCAATCACATGGCAGCAACTCAATGCATTTAGGCATCTAGACGTGGTGAAGACGACTTGCTGAGCATCAGAATGGGGAAGAAAGGGAGATTGAAGTGACTGTGAACGTGGCATGGTTGTTGGTGGCAGACGGGCTGGTCTGAGTATTTCTGGGATCTCTCGGGATTACAGAGAATGGTGGGAAAAAGAAAAAATATCCAGTGAGCGGCAGTTGTGTGGAGGAAAATGCCTTGTTGAGGTCAGAGGAGAATGGGCAGACTGGTTCCAGATCATAGAAAGGCAACAGTAACTTCAGGCTGGTGGTGGTGGTGTAATGGTGTGGGGGAGGAGGGGGTAATGGTTCAGGCTGGTGGTGGGGGTGTAATGGTGTGGGGGAGGAGAGGGGGCTAATGGTTCAGGCTGGTGGTGGTGTAATGGCGTGGGGGAGGAGGGGGGGTAACGGTTCAGGCTGGTGGTGGTGGTGTAATGGAGTGGGGAACAGGGGGGTGACGGTTCAGGCTGGTGGTGTAATGGTGTGGGGGAGGGGGGATGATAATGGTTCAGGATGGTGGTAGTGGTGTAATGGTGTGGGGGAGGAGGGGGGGGTAACGTTTCAGGCTGGTGGTGGTGGTGTAATGGTGTGGGGGAGGAGAGGGGGGGTAATGGTTCAGGCTGGTGGTGGTGGTGTAATGGTGTGGGGGAGGAGGTGGGGTAACGGTTCAGGCTGGTGGTGTAATGGAGTGGGGAACAGGGGGGTGACGGTTCAGGCTGGTGGTGTAATGGTGTGGGGGAGGAGGGGGTAATGGTTCAGGCTGGTGGTGGGGGTGTAATGGTGTGGGGGAGGAGAGGGGGCTAATGGTTCAGGCTGGTGGTGGTGTAATGGCGTGGGGGAGGAGGGGGGGGGGTAACGGTTCAGGCTGGTGGTGGTGGTGTAATGGAGTGGGGAACAGGGGGATGACGGTTCAGGCTGGTGGTGTAATGGTGTGGGGGAGGGGGGATGATAATGGTTCAGGATGGTGGTAGTGGTGTAATGGTGTGGGGGAGGAGAGGGGGTAATGGTTCAGGCTGGTGGTGGTGGTGTAATGGTGTGGGGAAGGAGGGGGGGGGTAACGTTTCAGGCTGGTGGTGGTGGTGTAATGGTGTGGGGGAGGAGAGGGGGGGTAATGGTTCAGGCTGGTGGTGGTGGTGTAATGGTGTGGGGGAGGAGGTGGGGTAACGGTTCAGGCTGGTGGTGTAATGGAGTGGGGAACAGGGGGGTGACGGTTCAGGCTGGTGGTGGTGGTGTAATGGTGTGGGGGAGGGGGGATGGTAATGGTTCAGGATGGTGGTGGTGGTGTAATGGTGTGGGGGGTCTTGGCACACTTTGGACCCCTTAGTACCAACTGAGCATGGTTTACACCCCACGGCCTACCTGAGTATTGTTGCTGACCATGTCCATCCCTTCTGATGGCTCCTCCCAGCAGGATAATGCACCATGTCACAAAGATCCAATCATCTCACCACTGGTTTCTTCACCATGACAATGAGGTCACTGTCCTCCAATGGCCTTCACACTCACCAGATCCAATCACTTTCCTCCAATGACCTCCACACTCACCACATCTCATCCAATAGAGCACCTTTGGGATGTGGTGGAACAGGAGATTGGCATCATTGATGTGCAGCCGACAAATCTACACTCTGTCACCATGGAGGAAAATCTCTGAGGAATGTTTCCAGCACCTTGTTGTATCTCTGCCACAAAGAATGTAAGGAAAAGGGGGTCAAACCCACTACTAGCAAGGGGGACCTAATAACGTGGCCAGTGAATGTATTCCTGCATGCTGGGTTTAAATACCATTATTATCACACTTAGAGGATCACATGATTGATGAGAGCCTCAAGCATCACTTGATGGAGTTTAGAACACAATCGGAAGCAAAAGGTCACACCAGGGACCCTACTTACCGGCAATGAAGGGTGTCCCCGTGTCTGTCTTCTGTTTATAGTAGTGATTCCCAGTTTCCTTCCCCTGGACACCTGAAGATGTTAGCTTGTCCCAGCCCCCCTGTCAGTGTTTATTTGGCTATCAGTTTGCTGTGCATCCATCAAAGGCCTCATGCACACTGGGCACTGTCCAGGGGAACAAAGGGGGCTTGCAGAATAATTATTACGGGAGGGGCAGTCCTTTGGGTTGTTTCTTTGCCGGATATCGTTGGGGTCCTTTCAGAGCGTTGATGCACCTAATGACAGACCCAGGTAACCTGCATGCAGTATAGGTATGGTATAGTCTCTCGGCACAGGTGTAAGGTACAACGGAGATGTGGTAAAGGTTTGGTATAATGCGGTTTAGGGTTGGAATAAGCATGGTATAGAGTGCAGTATGGGTGCGGTATGCCTTGGGCACACCCGGTTTCCTGCTCTCAGTAGTTCAGTCCCTGCTAGCAGTATACAGTAGGTACGGTAAAGTCTCAGCACAGGTGAGGTAAGATACAACGTAGATGTGGTTCAGATGTGGTAAAGGTTTGGTATAATGCGGTTTAGGGTTGGAATAGGCGTGGTATAGAGTGCAGGATGGGTGCGGTATGCATTGGATACACTTCACCTTCTACAGACTAAGGTGTCCTGCTCTCAGTGGCTCAGTCCCTGCATTCAGTATAGGCACGGTATAGTCTCTCGGCACAGGTGTAAGGTACAACATAGATGAGGTAAAGGTTTGGTATAATGTGGTTTAGGGTTGGAATAGGCGTGGTATAGAGTGCAGGATGAGTGCGGTATGCCTTGGGTACACTTGATGTCCTGCTCTAAGTGGCTCAGTCCCTGCATTCAGTATAGGTACGGTATAGTCTCTCGGCACAGGTGTAAGGTACAATGTAGATGTGGTAAAGGTTTGGTATAATGCGGTTTAGGGTTGGAATAGGCACGGTATAGAGTGCAGGATGGGTGCGGTATGCATTGGGTACACTTCACCTTCTACAGACTAAGGTGTCCTGCTCTCAGTCCCTGCATGCAGCTTAGGTACGGTATAGTCTTAGCACAGGTGTAAGGTACAACGGAGATGTGGTAAAGGTTGGTAAAATGCAATTTTAGATTGGAATAGGCGCTGTGAGGAGTGCAGTATGGGTGTGGTATGCATTGGGTGCACTTGGTGTCCTGCTCTCAATGGCTAGCAGTATCAGCAATGGACAACTAGTCCTCTCACCAGTCCAAGGGATGCTGCGGTGACCTCTCACGGTAGAAGTGGTGCCCTCTTGGTCTTTCCCCAAAAGCCTTCGGTGAGCAGCGGTGGGAAGCAGAGGGTGAATGGATGTTCCAGTCTCTCTGTGGCAGCGGTGCAGGTGCTGCGCTGCCCCCCGGATATCCTTACTCCCAGTCTCAAGCTCAGATCTCCACTGGTATGGTCTCCAGCGGACCGGTGAATATACAGACAGAGGTCCTCTCTCTCTCCCTCCCTGCCAAGAGAAAGAATTTCCCAGACAGTTTAATAAAAATTCTCCCACCCCCCACTCCTATTGCACAGTGACTATTGGGATCTGTAGTGGAAGGAGTCTATTCATCCCATTATATGGCTGACTTCTACAACTACAACTCCCAGCATTCTCAGCGCTCTGCATAGAAGTCTATGTGCATGTTTGGCTCTAGCTCTCCCCCTGCTGGCTGGAGGGGGATGGTTCAACATAACATCAGAATTTCAGAAGGTCAGCTATACACCCCCACACCAACAATGTCCTATTCTGTACCCTTTCTTTCAGGTGCCGCAGGATGATGACACTTATACAAGATCGCCATACGAGGTAAGTACTTGTCACCCATTTCTAGGTTCATTCCAATTTGCTTTTTAATTCATGACGACACAACCCGAGCCGAGCATTCTGGGAGGGAGAGACTCGTGTATGGGAAACTGTGTGTGAGAAGTATTTTCTCCAATGGACACAGAGGAAGATCCCACAGGTCGGGGTACACATATTCCCAATGGTGTCCCCAAAAAGCCTTACTGTCCATAGTTAGCAATTCCCCCATAACTGAGCCCCTCCATCCCCCATAGCCAAGTTTCTCCATCCCCCATAGCAGAGATCCTCCACCCCCATAACTAAACTCCTCTATACTCCGAAACTGAGCTCTTCCATCCCCAATAACTGAGATTCTCCATCCCCAATAACTGAGCTCCTCCACCCCCAATAACTGAGCTCCTCCACCCCCCATAACTGAGCTCCTCTATACTCCAAAACTTAGCTCCTCCATCCCCAATAACTGAGCTCCTCTACCCCCATAACTGAGCTCCTCTATACTCCAAAACTTAGCTCCTCCATCCCCAATAACTGAGCTCCTCCACCCCCCATAACTGAGCTCCTCTATACTCCAAAACTTAGCTCCTCCATCCCCAATAACTGAGCTCCTCCTTCCCCCATAGCCAAGTTTATCCATCCCCCATAGTAGAGATCCTCTACCTCCCCATAACTGAGCTTCTCCATACTCCAAAACGGAACTCCTCCATCCCCAATAACTGAACTCCTCTACCCCCCATAACTAAGCTCCTCCATACTCCAAACTGAGCTTTTCCATCCCCAATAACTGATCTCCTCCATCTCCCATAGCCAAGTTTATCCATCCCCCATAGTAGAGATCATCTACCCCCCCCCATAACTGAGCTCCTCTATACTCCAAAACTGAGCTCCCCCACCCCCCATAACTGAGCTCCTCCATACTCCAAAACTGAGCTCCTCCACCCCCCATAACTGAGCTCCTCCATACTCCAAAATGGAGCTCCTCCATCCCCAATATCTGATCTCCTCTACCCCCCATAACTGATCTCCTCTACCCCCCATAACTGAGCTCCTCCATCCCCCATAACCGAGCTCCTCCATACTCCAAACTGAGCTTTTCCATCCCCAATAACTAAGCTTCTCAATCCCCCATAACGGAGCTCCTCCATACTCCAAAACTTAGCTCCTCCATCCCCAATAACTGAGCTCCTCCATCCCCATAGCCAAGTTTCTCCATCCCCCATAGCAGAGATCCTCCACCCCCCATAACTGAGCTCCTCAATACTCCAAAACGGAGCTCCTCCATCCCCAATAACTGAGCTCCTCCATCCCCCGTAGCCAAGTTTTTCTATCCCCCATAGCAGAGATCCTCCACTCCCCATAACTGAGCTCCTCCATACTCCAAAATGGAGCTCCTCCATCCCCAATAACTGGGCTTCTCAATCCCCAATAACTGATCTCCTCCATCCCCCATAGCCAAGTTTCTCCATCCCCCATAGCAGAGATCCTCCACCCCCCATAACTGAGCTCTACCATACTCCAAAACAGAGCTCCTCCATCCCCAATAACTGAGCTTTTCAATCCCCAATAACTGAGCTCCTCCATCCCCCATAGCCAAGTTTCTCCATCCCCCATAACTGAGCTCCTCTATACTCCAAAACTGAGCTCCTCCATCCCCCATAGCTGAGCTCCTCCTTCCCCCAAAACTGAGCTTCTCCACCCCCCAGCTCCTCCATACTCCAAAACTGAGCTCCTTCATCCGCAATAACTGAGCTCCTCCATCCCCCACAGCCAAATTTCTCTATCCCCCATAGCAGTGATCCTCCACCCCTCATAACTTAGCTCCTCCATCCCCAATAACTGAACGCCTCCATCCCCCATAATTAAGGTCCTCATCCCTCAGAGCTGAGCTCCTTATTCCCCCATAACTAAGGTCCTCCATCCCTCAGAGCTGAGCTCCTTATTCCCCCATAACTAAGGTCCTCCATCCCTCAAAGAGTAGCTAGTTTGTCCCCCATAGCTGAGCTCCTCCATCACCCATACCTGAGCTCCTACATGTGAAATAATTGAGGTCCCCCATCCCTCATAGCTGAGCTCCTCCATCCCCCATAATTGAGTTCCTCCATCCCCCATAATTGAGCTCCACCATCCCTCATAGCTAAGCTCCTCCTTCACCCATAACTGAGCTTCTCCATCCCCCATAATTGAGCTCCACCATCCCTCATAGCTGAGCTCCTCCTTAACCCATAACTGAGCTTCTCCATCCCCCATAATTGAGGTCCTACATCCCTCATAGCTGAGCTCCTCCAGCCCCCATAATTGAGGTCCTCCATCCCTCATAGCTGAGCTCCTCCATCCCCCATAATTGAGTTCCTCCATCCCCCATAATTGAGCTCCACTATCCCTCATAGCTAAGCTCCTCCTTCACCCATAACTGAGCTTCTCCATCCCCCATAATTAAGCTCCACCATCCCTCATAGCTAAGCTCCTCCTTCACCCATAACTGAGCTTCTCCATCCCCCATAATTGAGCTCCACCATCCCTCATAGCTGAGCTCCTCCTTAACCCATAACTGAGCTTCTCCATCCCCCATAACTGAGCTCCACCATCCCTCATAGCTGAGCTCCTCCTTAACCCATAACTGAGCTTCTCCATCCCCCATAATTGAGGTCCTCCATCCCTCATAGCTGAGCTCCTCCAGCCCCCATAATTGAGGTCCTCCATCCCTCATAGCTGAGCTCCTCCAGCCCCCATAATTGAGGTCCTCCATCCCTCATAGCTGAGTTCCTCCTTTATTTCCAGTCTGAAATATTTTCTGTTTTTCTTACAGGCAAATCACCCCGGTAACAGGCCAGCCCCCCAAAATCATTTATATACCTCAAATATGCCTCAACGTCCTCCACCCCGGCCTCCTGTAAGTGTGAAATAATAATGTACAGATCAGTAGAATAACACGCCATCATGGAAATTATTCCCTAAAGGGAAGGAGGGTGCTGATTTTTGGACCCTCACCTCCAAAAAAACTGAAATGTTTGTCTGTGTGACATCAGAACCCAGGGAACCTGCTATGTGGGGGGGGGGGGGGTCTCTCAGGTGCATCTTCCTTTCCAACAAGGGGGACAATGAACAGAACAAATCTGGTGAGACTGCCAGCAGTGCCTTAGATGATCCCACACTGCACATATAATACAATGAGGATACAGAATAGGAGTGCCTAGGCACAGGAAGTATGCAGACATGTAGTGATATCTGGAGTGCCTGACAACAGGAAGTGCACTGATATCAGGAGTGCCCAGGCATAGGAAGTGCACTGATATCAGGAGTGCCCAGGCATAGGAAGTGCATTGATATCTGGAGTGCCTAGGCACGGGAAGTGCACTGATATCAGGAGTGCCTAGGCAGAGGAAGTGCACTGATATCAAGAGTCCCTAGGCACAGGAGGTGCACTGATATTGGAGGTGCCTAGGCAAAGGAAGGGCACTGACATCAGGAGTCCCTAGGCATAAGAGGTGCACTGATATTGGAGGTGCCTAGGCATGGTAAGTGCACTGTTAGTTCTCAGGAGAAATTCTCTTTTTTCTTCTTAGGAAGAATTCTCCTCTCCGGAAGTTCTCTATAACATGGAAAGTCCTCACTGACATTATATAGTTCCTCAGTAGTAGTCGGTGGTAATCCCCGTGATATATATAATAATATTCATGACTCTATTTTACTTCCCTTCCTAGGCAAGAACCCCAATTTACATCGATCCATCAATATATGGTGAGTAGAAAACATTATACTCTGCCCCCCTCCGTTTTATAATAAATTATACTCTGCCCCCCTTCGTTTTATAATAAATTATACTCTGCCCCCCTCCGTTTTATAATAAATTATACTCTGCTCCCCTCCGTTTTATAATAAATTATACTCTGCCCCCCTTCGTTTTATAATAAATTATACTCTGCCCCCCTCCGTTATATAATAAATTATACTCTGCCCCCCTTCGTTTTATAATAAATTATACTCTGCCCCCCTTCGTTTTATAATAAATTATACTCTGCCCCCCTCCGTTATATAATAAATTATACTCTGCCCCCCTTCGTTTTATAATAAATTATACTCTGCCCCCCTTCGTTTTATAATAAATTATACTCTGCCCCCCTTCGTTTTATAATAAATTATACTCTGCCCCCCTTCGTTTTATAATAAATTATACTCTGCCCCCCTTCGTTTTATAATAAATTATACTCTGCCCCCCTTCGTTTTATAATAAATTATACTCTGCCCCCCTTCGTTTTATAATAAATTATACTCTGCCCCCCTCCGTTTTATAATAAATTATACTCTGCCCCCCTCCGTTTTATAATAAATTATACTCTGCTCCCCTCCGTTTTATAATAAATTATACTCTGCCCCCCTTCGTTTTATAATAAATTATACTCTGCCCCCCTTCGTTTTATAATAAATTATACTCTGCCCCCCTCCGTTATATAATAAATTATACTCTGCCCCCCTTCGTTTTATAATAAATTATACTCTGCCCCCCTTCGTTTTATAATAAATTATACTATGCCCCCCTCCGTTATATAATAAATTATACTCTGCCCCCCTTCGTTTTATAATAAATTATACTCTGCCCCCCTTCGTTTTATAATAAATTATACTCTGCCCCCCTTCGTTTTATAATAAATTATACTCTGCCCCCCTTCGTTTTATAATAAATTATACTCTGCCCCCCTTCGTTTTATAATAAATTATACTCTGCCCCCCTTCGTTTTATAATAAATTATACTCTGCCCCCCTTCGTTTTATAATAAATTATACTCTGCCCCCCTTCGTTTTATAATAAATTATACTCTGCCCCCCTCCGTTTTATAATAAATTATACTCTGCCCCCCTCCGTTTTATAATAAATTATTCTCTGCCCCCCTTCGTTTTATAATAAATTATACTCTGCCCCCCTTCGTTTTATAATAAATTATACTCTGCCCCCCTTCGTTTTATAATAAATTATACTCTGCCCCCCTCCGTTTTATAATAAATTATACTATGCTCCCCTTCGTTTTATAATAAATTATACCCTGCCCCCCTTCGTTTTATAATAAATTATACTATGCCCCCCTTCGTTTTATAATAAATTATACTCTGCCCCCCTTCGTTTTATAATAAATTATACTATGCCCCCCTTCGTTTTATAATAAATTATACTCTGCTCCCCTTCGTTTTATAATAAATTATACTCTGCCCCCCTCCGTTTTATAATAAATTATACTCTGCCCCCCTCCGTTTTATAATAAATTATACTATGCCCCCCTCCTTTTTATAATAAATTATACTCTGCCCCCCACTTTATAATAAATTATACTCTGCCCCCCTTCGTTTTATAATAAATTATACTCTGCCCCCCACTTTATAATAAATTATACTTTGCCCCCCTCCCCTTTTTTTAATACGGTATACTCTATACTCTGCCCCCCCTTTTATGTTATGCTATACGCTGACCTCCCTCTTATTAATACATTATACTCTGACCCCCCCTTTTTATAATAAATTATACTCTGCCCCCCTTTTATAGTACGGTATACGCTATACTCTGCCCCACCTTTTATGTTATGCTATACGCTGACCTCCCCCTATTAAAACATTATACTCTGACCCCCTTTTATAGCACAATATACTCTGACTGCCCCTTTTATAAATTGGTACACTCTGACCCCCTTTTTTAATACAGTATACTCTACTCCCCCCCCCCCCCTTTTATAATACATTGCACTGTGGCCTCCCTTTTTACAATACAATATACTCTGCCCCCCCCCCCTTAATAATACATTATACTCTGCCCCCCTTAATAATACATTATACTCTGCCTCCTTAATGATACATTATACTCTGCCCCCCTTTAATTATACGGTATACTCTGACCCCCCCCATTTATAATACAGCATACTCTGACCCCCTTTTCTTAATACAATATACTCTGACCCCACCTTTGTAATACACTATATTCTGACCCTCTTTTATAATATTGTATACTCTGACCCCCCCCCTTTGATAATACAGTATACTCTTACCCCCACTTTCATAATATGGTATAATCTGTACAGTATACTCTGACCCCCCCCCCTTTATAATACGTCATACACTAACCCCCTTTTATAATACGGCATACTCTGACCCCCCTTTTATAATTCAAAATACTCTGCCCCCCTCTTTTATAATTCAAAATACTCTGCCCCCCCTTTTATAATTCAAAATACTCTGCCCCCCCCTTTATTAATACATATACTCTGATCACTTTTATAGTACGGTATACTCTGCCCCCCCCTCCTAATTTGTAATATTATATACTTTGACTCTGAACAATCTCCCTCTGGTGCAGTCTGATCTCATAATCACCCACGGAAAAATAAATTGTGTTAATATTTAAGTTATAGGGGTTCTAAAGGCAGAAGGGTTTTTTTTTATCCTAATGTATTCTGTGCATTAACATAAAAAAAACTTCTGTATGTAGCAACCCCCCCCCCCCCAGCCCCCTAATACTTACCTGAGCCTATCAATGTTGCACCCGGGACTCTCCCTCCTCATTGGCTGAGACAGGAAACAGCATAAAAATAATACTAAATTACAGTAGGTACTAAATATAGCAAATAGACAAATTAGACAGGTTTTTTTTTTTTTTTTTAGAAAATTTCTTTGAATATACCGTTTCCCCCTTAGTATCTTTCAATTTCTCTATATAATTTATCGCTTTCTTTTTTTTAATAGTCTTCGCAAGTTTCTTCCCAATCTCATTGTTTCCTTGGGAGTTTTCTTTAGTAACTTTCCTGATCTCCTGTCTGATTTCTTGTTCTAGTAATTCTTTTAATTCTTCTCTTTTTACTACTGAATGGAAAGTAAAAAATAACGAATACGATTAAAAATAGCAAAAAAAAAAAAAATGCAATATTTAACTCTTTGTGAACTGACTCCAGGATGTGGGGGGGGGCGGGGATCTTTTCCCCCAAACTGATTGCATACATTTCAGCCATAAAAGGAGATATTATATGTGAAATGTGTAAATTTGCTGATTTTGTAATGCTGAACTTTATTTGCAGCTCCTTTGGCACGACAACACCTTCAAAGACGAAATCCACAGACAGGAAACCCCAGAATGGTTAAACCCCCCTCCAATCCAAATATTCCTGCTTCCCGAACCAGTATTTATGACACGGAAAATAATTATGAAGATGTGCAATACTAATTATATCTTTCCGTATGAAGAGACCGGATGGGACAATTCATCATTTTATACTCCCCAGAATTCCTGACCTTCCTCTGAAAATCTTAGATATACTGAAGGCCACACTTGTTTTTGCCCCCATTTTTCATGAGCTAAACTCAAAGATCTAAGAAAACCGGGATTCATCCGTGAAGAGAACTCCTCTCTAAAGTGCCAGAGGACATCGAATGTGAGCATTCGCCACTCAAGTAGGTTACGACAACGAACTGCAGTCAGGTGGAGACCCCCATGAGGATGAGGAGCATGCAGATGAGCTTCCCTGAGACGGTTTCTGACAGTTTGTACATAAGTTCTTTGGTTATGCAAACCGATTGTTGCAGCAGCTGTCTGGGTGGCTGGTCTCAGACCATGTTGGAGGTGAAGATGCTGGATGTGGAGGTCCTGGGCTGGTCTCAGACCATGTTGGAGGTGAAGATGCTGGATGTGGAGGTCCTGGGCTGGTCTCAGACCATGTTGGAGGTGAAGATGCTGGATGTGGAGGTCCTGGGCTGGTCTCAGACCATCTTGGAGGTGAAGATGCTGGATGTGGAGGTCCTGGGCTGGTCTCAGACCATCTTGGAGGTGAAGATGCTGGATGTGGAGGTCCTGGGCTGGTCTCAGACCATCTTGGAGGTAAAGATGCTGGATGTGGAGGTCCCAGGCTGGTCTCAGACCATGTTGGAGGTGAAGATGCTGGATGTGGAGGTCCCAGGCTGGTCTCAGACCATCTTGGAGGTAAAGATGCTGGATGTGGAGGTCCCAGGCTGGTCTCAGACCATGTTGGAGGTGAAGATGCTGGATGTGGAGGTCCTGGGCTGGTCTCAGACCATCTTGGAGGTGAAGATGCTGGATGTGGAGGTCCTGGACTGGTCTCAGACCATCTTGGAGGTGAAGATGCTGGATGTGGAGGTCCCGGGCTGGTCTCAGACCCATCTTGGAGGTGAAGATGCTGAATGTGGAGGTCCCGGGCTGGTCTCAGATCATCTTGGAGGGGAAGATGCTGGATGTGGAGGTCCTGGGCTGGTCTCAGACCATCTTGGAGGTGAAGATGCTGGATGGTCTCAGACCATCTTGGAGGTGAAGATGCTGGATGTGGAGGTCCCAGGCTGGTCTCAGACCATGTTGGAGGTGAAGATGCTGGATGTGGAGGTCCCAGGCTGGTCTCAGACCATGTTGGAGGTGAAGATGCTGGATGTGGAGGGCCCGGACTGGTCTCAGATCATCTTGGAGGGGAAGATGCTGGATGTGAAGGTCCTGGGTTGGTCTCAGACCATCTTGGAGGTGAAGATGCTGGATGTGGAGGTCCCAGGCTGGTCTCAGACCATGTTGGAGGTGAAGATGCTGGATGTGGAGGTCCTGGGCTGGTCTCAGACCATCTTGGAGGTGAAGATGCTGGATGTGGAGGTCCCAGGCTGGTCTCAGACCATGTTGGAGGTGAAGATGCTGGATGTGGAGGTCCCGGGCTGGTCTCAGATCATCTTGGAGGGGAAGATGCTGGATGTGGAGGTCCTGGGCTGGTCTCAGACCATCTTGGAGGTGAAGATGCTGGATGTGGAGGTCCCAGGCTGGTCTCAGACCATCTTGGAGGTGAAGATGCTGGATGTGGAGGTCCCAGGCTGGTCTCAGACCATGTTGGAGGTGAAGATGCTGGATGTGGAGGTCCCGGGCTGGTCTCAGATCATCTTGGAGGTGAAGATGCTGGATGTGGAGGTCCTGGGCTGGTGTGGTTTCACGTGGTCTGCGGTTGTGAGGCCGGTTGGATGTACTGCCAAATTCTCTGAAACGCCTTTGGCTTATGGTAGAGAAATGAACATTCAATTCACGGGCAACAGCTCTGGTGGACATTCCTGCAGTCAGCATGCCAATTGCCAACATGCCAACACATTTTAGAGTGGCCTTTTATTGTGGGCAGCCTAAGGCCCACCTGTGCAATAATCATGCTGTCCAATCAGCATTTTGATATGCCACACCTGTGAGGTGGACGGATTATCTCGGCAAAGGAGAAGTGATCACTAACACAGATTTACACCGATTTGTGAACAATATTGGAGAGAAATCGGCCTTTTGTGTACATAGAAAAAGTCTTAGATCTTTGAGTTCAGCTCATGAAAAATGGGGGCAAAAACAAAAGTGTCGCGTTTTATAATTTTATTCAGTGTAGATACAAGAGACCCTTCAATGTTATTTATCAACAAAGTATACATCTGGTTTGATTTGATAGGTTTTTGATCTAATTAGATGGAATTAATTTAAAAATTCTATAAAGACTGGCAAATTAAAATTTGACATTTGATACTTTTTATTACAAAATGAAGAAACCACAAAAACAATTTTATGCTACAATAAACTTTACAAGAATTTTTATTACGTGTCCTCCTTAAAAAGGTTAAAAACAATTCTGAAAAGTTGTTACATTTTATTTATTAATGTTAATCAACATTAAAAGCCGCGTTGAGTTATCTGATGATATATTCGGATTTGTTTGTATCATCTTCTCTTCATCGTTTGATCTGCGCGGTGGTTGATAACATCGCTTCCTTCACTCCTCCGTTCACCTCCTTCCTGTTATCAGAACTTCTGCTTCTCTTCATAAACCATCAGAAGAAGAAATGAAGACTCGGCTCTGAAGATGATTGCTTTCCTTTTATCTCTTATTGGGAAGGTGCAGACATTTTGTGTATATATATATATATATATATATATATATATATATATATACTGTATATACACTATATTACCAAAGTATTGGGACGCCTGCCTTTACACACACATGAACTTTAATGGCATCCCAGTCTTAGTCCGTAGGGTTCAATATTGAGTTGGCCCACCCTTTGCAGCTATAACAGCTTCAACTCTTCTGGGAAGGCTGTCCACAAGGTTTAGGAGTGTGTCTATGGGAAGGTGCAGACATTTTGTATATATATATACGTATACTGTATATATATATATATATATATATATACACACTATATTACCAAGAGTATTGGGACGCCTGCCTTTACACGCACATGACCTTTAATGGCATCCCAGTCTTAGTCCGTTGGGTTCAATATTGAGTTGGCCCACCCTTTGCAGCTATAACAGCTTCAACTCTTCTGGGAAGGCCGTCCACAAGGTTTAGGAGTGTGTCTATGGGAATGTTTGACCATTCTTCCCGAAGCGCATTTGTGAGGTCAGGCACTGATGTTAGACAAAGAAGGCCTGGCTCAGTCTCTCTTGGCTGCATCGCTGATGAAGTCTCTCCTTGCCCGGACTGTCAGTTTAGGTGGACGGCCATGTCTTGGTAGGGGCCTGGCCGGTCAGTTTAGGTGGACGGCCATGTCTTGGTAGGGTTTTCCGGCCGGTCAGTTTAGGTGGACGGCCATGTCCTGGTAGGGGCCCAGCCGGTCAGTTTAGGTGGACAGCCATGTCTTGGTAGGGTTGCCCGGCCGATCAGTTTAGGTGAACGGCCATGTCTTGGTAGGGTTGCAGTTGTGCCATACTCTTTCCATTTTCCCATGATGGATTGAACAGCGCTCCGTGAGATGGTCAAAGCTTGGGATATTTTTTTAAAACCTAACCCTGCTTTACACTTCTCCACAACTTTATCCCTGACCTGTCTGGTGTGTTCCTTGGCCTTCATGATTCTGTTTGTTCACTAAGGTTCTCTAAAAAACCTCAGAGGGCTTCCCAGAACAGCTGTATTTATACTGAGATTAAATGACACACAGGTGGACTCTATTTACTAATTAGGTGAATTCTGAAGGCAATTGGTTTCTCTAGATTTTAGTTAGGGGGACTTGATGAACTAACAGTATCTTCAGGACAATCTCCTAGTATCCCCTTTCTTGACCACTGACATCCGTCCACTGACTATCCTACTCCGTGGTCCCCCCCTTAAGGTCAGGACCCTTGACACGATCCCCTGTACTCACAATACTGTTTCCAGTATCTCCCCCTCAGTCAGCTCTCCTGGACCTCTGGGTTCAGCTCTGGCCCTCAGGACGACCTCCTGATGCCATGTGCCACTGCTACAGAGGAGGCGGCAGCCGTCACCCTCCCTCCGGGACCCCACAGCACATGTGCTCCTGGCTTTTATACAGTGTCCCAGAATGCACTGAGACAGCCAGTCTCTACCAATCACCAGAACTGTATCAAAACCTATGTACCCATTGGTCAAGTTTCCTCCCACTGTCCAACATGCCTCCCTATTGGAACACTCTCTAGACTCAATGAATCACACACTGAGCAGACCTCACTACCAGATCCTGCTCTCTGGTAGGCAGAAAGCAATATAGAATTGCCTTCTGCTCCTCTGATAGGCAGACAGAGCCAAAAACTATACTCTATCTCTAGGAGGGTGCTACATATATACAGTGGGTACGGAAAGTATTCAGACCCCCTTAAATTTTTCACTCTTTGTTATATTGCAGCCATTCTTCTTCCTCATGAATGTACACATAGCACCCCATACTGACAGAAAAACACAGAATTGTTGACATTGTTACAGATTTATTAAAAAAGAAAAACTGAAATATCACATGGTCCTAAGTATTCAGACCCTTTGCTGTGACACTCATATATTTAACTCAGGTGCTTTCCATTTCTTCTGATCATCCTTGAGATGGTTCTACACCTTCATTTGAGTCCAGCTGTGTTTGATTATACTGATTGGACTTGATTAGGAAAGCCACACACCTGTCTATATAAGACCTTCCAGATCACAATGCATGTCAGAGCAAATGAGAATCATGAGGTCAAAGGAACTGCCTGAAGAGCTCAGAGACAGAATTGTGGCAAGGCACAGATCTGCCCAAGGTTACAAAGAGATTTCTGCTGCACTTAAGGTTCCTAAGAGCACAGTGGCCTCCATAATCCTCAAATGGAAGACGTTTGGGATGACCAGAACCCTTCCTAGAGCTGGCCGTCCGGCCAAACTGAGCTATCGGGGGAGAAGAGCCTTGGTGAGAGAGGTAAAGAAGAACCCAAAGATCACTGTGGCTGAGCTCCAGAGATGCAGTCAGGAGATGGGAGAAAGTTGTAGAAAGTCAACCATCACTGCAGCCCTCCACCAGTCGGGGCTTTATGGCAGAGTGGCCCGACGGAAGCCTCTCCTCAGTGTAAGACACATGAAAGCCCGCATGGAGTTTGCTAAAAAACACCTGAAGGACTCCAAGATGGTGAGAAATAAGATTCTCTGGTCTGATGAGACCAAAATAGAACTTTTTGGCCTTAATTCTAAGCGGTATGTGTGGAGAAAACCAGGCACTGCTCATCACCTGTCCAATACAGTCCCAACAGTGAAGCATGGTGGTGGCAGCATCATGCTGTGGGGGTGTTTTTCAGCTGCAGGGACAGGACGACTGGTTGCAATCGAGGGAAAGATGAATGCGGCCAAGTACAGGGATATCCTGGACAAAAACCTTCTCCAGAGTGCTCTGGACCTCAGACTGGGCCGAAGGTTTACCTTCCAACAAGACAATGACCCTAAGCACACAGCTAAAATAACGAAGGAGTGGCTTCACAACAACTCCGTGACTGTTCTTGAATGGCCCAGCCAGAGCCCTGACTTAAACCCAATTGAGCATCTCTGGAGAGACCTAAAAATGGCTGTCCACCAACGTTTACCATCCAACCTGACAGAACTGGAGAGGATCTGCAAGGAGGAATGGCAGAGGATCCCCAAATCCAGGTGTGAAAGACTTGTTGCATCTTTCCCAAAAAGACTCCTGGCTGTATTAGATCAAAAGGGGGCTTCTACTAAATACTGAGCAAAGGGTCTGAATACTTAGGACCATGTGATATTTCAGTTTTTCTTTTTTAATAAATCTGCAACAATGTCAACAATTCTGTGTTTTTCTGTCAGTATGGGGTGCTATGTGTACATTCATGAGGAAGAAGAATCAACTTAAATGATTTTAGCAAATGGCTGCAATATAACAAAGAGTGAAAAATTTAAGGGGGTCTGAATACTTTCCGTACCCACTGTATATAGAGAGAGAGACGGTTTCTGGCCTTCTGCCATGTTAAAGTTCAATTTCTTTACTTGAGAATTTTACAAAAAGAAACGGAAAGCCTAATAACAGGAAATGAGTAAGAACGTGTTTTTAGTGACAGGAAGAGCGAGGCGAAGGAAGAAGAACATCAAACCATCACTTAGATCAGATGATAAGAGGAAGGTGTTACTGAGACATTGACCGAGGCTGGAAATGATCAGATCAGCGGAACGTTCTTAGGTTGATCCTGGTGGTCGTACGATTGTAGAGGTGGATGTATGAAGTCTGTGGAGATCTACCAGGCTGTGTATGTCCTGGACACCCCCTCATTTATGTCCTGGACACCCCCTCATTTATCACACAGTGTGCGGGTTCAGCTATAGAAGAGAAGAAATACTCAATTAGATGAGCTGGAAATTTCGTGGCCTGTGGAAAGCCTCACCAGTGATGGGACCTTCTCTTTTTTCTCTCCTTCTCATCCTCTCAGCCCTAAACAGTCCGGTCCAAGGCAGCGGCAATGCAGGTAAATGCCATAGATTTGTTATAGGGTTACAGTATTATTGGGTAGATGGCTTGAAAAGGTTTTACTATGTTGGACAACAGTCAATGTGGATGGTTGGGAGTTTAAATGATACTTTAATCGAGATTCAACTATACCCCCCCCCCCCCCCATTTCTCCTCACATAATGTACGGTCCTAAAACTACGCTTTACTGAAGGGGGTGACTTCTGTAGGCCCCCAGAAACACTGGAAGTGCCCTATGTACTAAATCTGCTCCCTCTGCGGAAACAAGCCATGTAGCCTCAAGGTCTGAATTCAGTTCGTATTAAAGGCCATGGGGGGGGGGGGGGAACTCCATATTATTGGTTATAGGGGAGGGGGGCAGCTTGATATTATTGATCATATAGGAGGAGGACAATTCAAAATTAAAGGCCATGGGTGGAGGTAGACAAGTCTATATTAATGGCCATGAGGGGAGGTAAGGCAATTCTATATTGGTGGCCATGGGGGGAGGGGTGGGGGGTGACTCCATATTAATGGCCATAGAGAAAGGGGGATACCTCTATATTACTGGGCATGAGGGGAGGCAGGCAACTCTTCATTGATGGCCATGGGGGGAGGGGGGTTAACTCCATATTAATGGCCATGGGGGGGAGCAACTCTGTATTAATGGCCATGAAGAGAAGGGGATACGTCTATATAAGTGGTCGTCATGGAGAGAGGGGGGCAACTTCATATACATGGCCATGATGGGGGAGAGTTGAATCCATATCAATTGTCATGGAGAGAAGGGGATAATTCTAATGACCATGGAGAGAGGAAGACATTTCCAAATTAACGGCCATGGGTGGAGGCAGACAACTCTATATTAATGTCTATGGGGGGGATAACTCTATATTAATGGCCATGTGGGGGGGGGGATAACTCTATATTAATGGCCATGTGGGGGGGGGGATAACTCTATATAAAATATAAATGGCAATGGAGGTTGGGGGACTACTCCATATTAATGGCCATAAATGGAGGCAGACAACTCTATATTATTGGCAATGAGGGGGTGAGGGGTAACTCCATATTAATGGCCACAGAGAGAGGGGGATGACTCCTATATTAATGGCCATTGGGGAGGGGGGGTGACTCCATATTAATTGTCATGGAGAGAAGGGGATAACTCTATAATAATGGCCATGAGGGGGAAACTCTATATTAATGGACATGGAAGGAGGGGGAAACTCCATGTTAATGGTCATGGGAGGGGGGGGGGGGGCAACTCCATGTTAATGGTCATGGGAGGGGGGGGGGCAACTCCATGTTAATGGTTATGGGAGGAGGGGGAAACTCCATGTTAATGGATATGGGAGGAGGGGGAAACTCCATGTTAATGGTCATGGGAGGGGGGGGGTGCAACTCCATGTTAATGGTCATGGGAGGAGGAGGCAACTCCCTGTTAATGGTCATGGGAGGAGGGGGCAACTCCATGTTAATGGTCATGGGAGGAGGGGCAACTCCATGTTAATGGTCATGGGAGAAGGAGGCAACTCCCTGTTAATGGTCATGGGAGGGGGGGGCAACTCCATGTTAATGGTTATGGGAGGAGGGGGAAACTCCATGTTAATGGATATGGGAGGAGGGGGAAACTCCATGTTAATGGTCATGGAAGGGGGGGGGTGCAACTCCATGTTAATGGTCATGGGAGGAGGAGGCAACTCCCTGTTAATGGTCATGGGAGGAGGGGGCAACTCCATGTTAATGGTCATGGGAGGAGGGGCAACTCCATGTTAATGGTCATGGGAGAAGGAGGCAACTCCCTGTTAATGGTCATGGGAGGAGGGGGCAACTCCAGTTAATGGTCATGGGAGGAGGAGGCAACTCCATGTTAATGGTCATGGGAGGAGGGGGCAACTCCATGTTAATGGTCATGGGAGGAGGGGGCAACTCCATGTTAATGGTCAAGGAGAGAGGGGAGAAACTCTATATTAATGGCCTTAAAGAGAGGGGGACATTTCCATATTAATGGCCATAGGTGGAGGTAGGCAACTCTATATTAATTGGCTTGGGGGGACTCCGTGTTAACTGTCATAAAGGGAGAGGGGATAACTTCACTCTAATGACCATGGTGGGTAGGCGGACTCCATATTAGTGGCCATGGTTTGGGGGGGAGGACTCCATTATAATGGCCATGGAGGACAACTCCATAACAATGGTTGTGGTTTTGAAATAGGAGGTCCGACTAGTTCATATAGGTACAATGGTGGGGTATTAGAAAGATGCCCTTTTTATGACACTTATTGTAGGTTTTGTGTCCAGGAGTCGTTTGTACTCCTATGGCATTGTGTAAAGACGATCCAAATGTTTGTAACCTTTTCTTCTTTTTATAAAAATAAATTAAATGAAATATCGTAAAGAAATATGAATCATTGCTTAGACATGAAAAGTGCCTCTAATAGCTTTGATTGTCATCTCTGTATTATACTGAAATTTCATATCGTAAATCACATGAGGTCTTTGTTATGCAGAGGTGGAGTGCGTTATGAATACGGTAAAAGTCCTGACTTGTACCTGGAACCGTCCACACCCCCCGACTGAGAACTATACATTCATCTACAGGTGAGTTATTTACCCTTCCATGACCAGCACTCTTTAATGTCCAGCTCAAATATCTTTGAGTATTAAATAGTTAAATTGTATCCAAAGCCAAAACTTTTTTTGGAGTGTGGATGGGTTAGACCAGGGATACTCAAACTACGGCCCTCCAGCTGTTGCGGAACTACACATCCCATGAGGCATTGTAAAACTTTGACATTCACAGACATGACAGGGCATGATGGGAATTGTAGTTCCTGAATAACTGGAGGGCCATAGTTTGAAGACCCCTGGGTTAGACCCTCTGCCCGGTATTGATGACTGCATCTCGGCCGGAGAGCTTCACTCTATTTGTCCTGGTAACTATTGTCACCAAGACGGAAATTTCAAAATTTTCCAATGGGTACACTTGTTCGTGGGGCATCCATCTAAGAGCGTATCTTCCTACTTCCTGTTGTGTCTACAGGACAGGAAGTGAAGGCGGATCTCCCTGGTGTATCATGGGGATTGGCTGCATCCCCATCCCTTCTTCTTATGTGTGCTGTGTAGGGATGGGCAGAATGATTTTGCCAAAATTGATATCACATTTTCTAAAATTTTGTCTAAATTGGCTTAAAATTTCTGTCAATTTTTTTTTTATTAAGATTCGAAATAACAAAAAAAAAAAACATTGAGTAGAACAATTTAGTACAAAATGGAACTGTCATCATAGTCAGTATACAATAAAGGAAATTGGTGACAATAATAGATGGAAGATAATAAGGGTTTCGCTATGAACCTATGGAAAGTCCAGAAATTGGCTTCGAAATTTCACCATGTAGACAATTTATTTTTCTAATAAATGCAAGTGATCACCATTTTTAGGGCTGACATGGGCGGTTGGAATAAAAAAGGTTAGGGGTTAGCTTTGGGGTTAGTGTAAGGGTTCAGTTCCTTAATATATATCATCATGTTCTCAGCTTAAAAAAAGGTGATTTTTGGCACAAGAACAGGTCCAAGAATGTAATTGGGCATGCAGGGTGGCAAAAGGTCCCAGTAGAACATTGGTGGTAAAAGACCAATCGAAGATCAAAAAAGATCAAATCCTCAGACTAGAACAGTGGTCTCCAAACTGTGGCCATTTGCCTGCCCTTATCCAGCCCTTGAGGCACTATTCCTCTCACTAATATGAGACAGTATTCTGCCAACTGACACCAAAGATGGGGCAACAGTTCTTCCACTGACACCAATAATGGGGCACAATTCCTCCCAATGATACCAATGATGGAGCACTATTCCTCCCAATGATACCAATGATGGAGCACTATTCCTCCCAATGATACCAATGATGGAGCACTATTCCTCCCAATGATACCAATGATGGAGCACAATTCCTCCCAATGATACCAATAATGGGGCACAATTCCTCCCAATGATACCAATGATGGAGCACTATTCCTCCCAATGATACCAATGATGGAGCACTATTCCTCCCAATGATACCAATGATGGAGCACTATTCCTCCCAATGATACCAATGATGGAGCACAATTTCTCCCAATGATACCAATGATGGAGCACAATTCCTCCCAATGATACCAATGATGGAGCACTATTCCTCCCAATAATACCAATGATGGAGCACTATTCCTCCCAATGATACCAATGATGGAGCACAATTCCTCCCAATGATACCAATGATGGAGCACTATTCCTCCCAATGATACCAATGATGGAGCACCATTCCTCCCAATGATACCAATGATGGAGCACAATTCCTCCCAATGATACCAATGATGGAGCACCATTCCTCCCAATGATACCAATGATGGAGCACAATTCCTCCCAATGATACCAATGATGGAGCACAATTCCTCCCAATGATACCAATGATGGAGCACAATTCCTCCCAATGATACCAATGATGGAGCACTATTCCTCCCAATGATACCAATGATGGAGCACCATTCCTCCCAATGATACCAATGATGGAGCACCATTCCTCCCAATGATACCAATGATGGAGCACCATTCCTCCCAATGATACCAATGATGGAGCACCATTCCTCCCAATGATACCAATGATGGAGCACCATTCCTCCCAATGATACCAATGATGGAGCACCATTCCTCCCAATGATACCAATGATGGAGCACAGTTCCTCCCAATGATACCAATGATGGAGCACAATTCCTCCCAATGATACCAATGATGGAGCACAATTCCTCCCAATGATACCAATGATGGAGCACTATTCCTCCCAATGATACCAATGATGGAGCACCGTTCCTCCCAATGATACCAATGATGGAGCACAGTTCCTCCCAATGATACCAATGATGGAGCACAATTCCTCCCAATGATACCAATGATGGAGCACAATTCCTCCCAATGATACCAATGATGGAGCACTATTCCTCCCAATGATACCAATGATGGAGCACTATTCCTCCCCATAATACCAAATGTAGAAGTTTACGTCCACTGATGCCAGGAAAATAACCGCTGCTGCTGGCCACAGTACGACCCCCCCCCCCCCCCAAAGTCTGAAGGACAACAAACTGGTCCGGTCCCTTGTTTAGGAGGTTTGGAGGCCCCTGGACTGGAAGATCATGAACATATAGAGTTTCCGGAAAGTATAAAGCACGAAGGAAGAGACCTGGGCTCCGGTGTAAAATTGGCTCAGCGTTGACATGATAGCATAGAGGTGGTACCCAGACATTGCAGCATATTGGGATAGACAAAAAGAGGGCTAATAGCTGACAGAGGAGGTCCCTCCATCCATGATGTTTAGAGGTGGATGGGGGAGTAGATTGATTTCTCTTTTTTAGCTCTTTGGGCTGAATGAGAGATGTTGAGCAGTGTATGGTTAGACTTAGGGTGGAAAAAACAATATAAATGCTTCCTCCAAGCCTAAAGTTCAAAAAGTTGGAGTCCCATCAATATATAGAAATATTTCCAAACCTAAGGATGAAAACCTGAAGAATGGACTAAACGGCCACCTCCGACAGATGGGATGTGGTCACTGAGTTCATACTTCAGGTTTTTGTTCTTAGGTTTGGATGCCTTTCTATATACCTGTAGCGCTACCCCCGCTTATTTTGTGCCTCAGGTTCTCTTCCCTCTAGTGAGACCGCAGCCAGGCAGCAGCAGCTTTCACACTTCCGGCACAATAAAATGGGGGTTCCCTTTGTAATCGTTTATTGCAAGTTAGCTTGAGTGGGGTTCAGGTAGATGTGGGGATACTCCCAAACACCAACATGAACAAAGAGGTCACTCTCCCCTGTAGCAGCTTCTTACCTCAGTCCCCTTATTGGTAGGACATGAAGTGGACAGCACTGGGGCACCTGTGGCAATGTCCTAGGCCAGAAAGGCTTATACTCTGTGCAGCAGGGGTTAGCCAAAGCAACAGTTATAGAGATCCATTCCCCTTAGGTCTGTACTCAGTGCCTCCCTCGACCAAAAGTCTTGGAATGTCTCCAGCAGGCAGATCCTCAGTGGCATCCCTCTTTAGCTCTTACAGGGCTTGTGGCTGGATAGATTCCCCCCCCCCCCAGCTATGCACAGCTGGGACCTCGATGATCAGGCTGGGCCCTCAGGAGGATGGCCACGAAGGGCAGGCAGACGACCTGGCTGGGAACCTCTCCTCCACGGAAAAGAACTCTTTGACAGGAGTCACTTTTCTTGGGGGGCCCGTGGAACCCAGCTTACCTTATAGAGGTTGAGAAATCCCTGTCTCAGCTCCCTAGGCCCCTCTTATGTGTAAGTCCCCCTGTGTCTATTAGGGGCACAGGGTGGTCGGGAAAATGATGGACATCTACTTAATGGACACTGAGAATATGGTTTGGATTACTTCAAATGGGATAGTAATATTTATCAACAATATACCTGAAGGAATATATGAAGACTCTGGGACTCCAGGCCTAGTATCCATGTTAAAGTACTAGCTGCCTTTTGCCAATAGGGGAATGCTCCACACAGTCAGACTCATAGCAGGTGCTAATATCATCAGCTCAACCACCTGTCTTCCACACATTGTTGATTGGGCTGATTAACTCACCTATTGTCTACTGTGGGGATGTGTTTACACTTATAATAATGTGTATTGTGCTTTGTGAGCTCGATGACAACTGGTCTGCTAGTTAATTAACACAAGTTAATTAACACACTGTCATCTATTAGTTGCTGAGGGGAAAAGTAGAATACTGTTTTTGTTGGTTGTTCCTTAGATATATTAATTATATTTATGTATACAATTTAATTTGCATATAATAATGTAATCAGGCACCTGACCCGGTGGGGTAATTTGATCAGGAGGGGGAAGTTCTCCTGTGTGATATATATTGTGTGTGAGTCTGTTCAATAAAAGTTGTTGTTCCAGATCTATACAAGCTAAGTTCCGGCTAGCTTTGTATGGGGGCGGCTGCAATATTTGATATTTATGTTCAGACTGGAGGAAGCAGTATTCTGATGGAAACATACAAGCACAGTGTGGGTCGAGATTCCGTTACAAACTCTCTCTCTCTGTGCTTCCAAACTGCTCCTGCATCCTTTAACCACCATCTGGGCATACCTCCACAGGGATTGGCTGGGGCTGCATAAATAATAAGGCTGCCTGTTTGACCTTCCCACTCACTAGATTCTTGAAATCTCCAGAAAACAGGGAGAAGCAATCACCTGCAGCAGTGGCGGTCCGTTTCCATTAGGGGCGTAGGGGCGCCGCCACCCCTATCCATGCATCCGGCCCCCTAATCCACATGCAGGGTGCCAGACGCATGGATTGCTATGGGGTTTTTTTTTTTTTTTTTTAAGCACGTGATTAGAGCCAGAGGCTCTAACAGGCTTCAAAAAAGGGTGGGCTCGGGGGGCAGGGCACTGTGCCCCGAGCCCACCCAGTTGTGTGACAATAGCGAATGAACATTCGCTATTGTCACACAGATCCTCCGACTGGCCAATCAGGAAGCGGGTCCTGGGACCCGTTTCCTGATTGTCCGAAAGGAGAAGCCATGTCATTGGCCAAGGAGGAGGAGGAGGAGGGAGGAAACGCAGGAGACTGAGGGGAAGCTGCCACCGCCGCCCCTGCTGCTGCCTGCCTGCCCTCCACATGGTGAGTGAGCCAGTGACTTGGGGGAGGGGGTATGGTGTGTGGGCTGGTGTGGTCTGGGGGGGGGGGTGTATGGTGTGGTCCGCCGGCCGCCCCCCCCCCCCCGGTCCATGGAGTACCAGCCGCCACTGACCTGCAGCCTGTAGAACCCAGAGAAGCCCAAAGCAATCACACGTGGCTGAACTGATTACAAGACAGCCAAAGAACTAAATGTGCCTTACCAGACCTAGCAACCTAGCAAGGAGGATGCTACATACTGATGAGACTTCGACCTTTCCAACATTAGATAACAATGAAGATTCTGCACCACAGGCCAACAAAAAAAAAAGGGGAACACAGATGACTGTAATTATAGTCTTCAAAATGTGTCTAAATTCCACATACGAAAACCTAATAAATGTGTATATAGACCGCTTCGCCAAAAGTACTAAACAAAACCTCAAAATATGACCCAATGCTTGGGACACACCATTGAGCGCACACAGGGAGGAAGCTAATTCAATGTGGCAGTACTTTTTCCTACATGGGTCGCTACTATATTTGCGCTTTTCCACTGCATGGAACCGAACGGTTCGGCTCGCTTTTGTGCTTTTCCACTGCATGGTACCGCATGGTACAGTGTTGGAACGGTTCGGTACGGTACGGCGGCGCTTTTCCACTGCATGGTACTGCATGGTACAGTGTTGGAACGGTTTGGTACGGTACGGCGGCGCTTTTCCACTGCATGGAACCGAACGGTTCGGCACGCTTTTGTGCTTTTCCACTGCATGGTACCGCATGGTACAGTGTTGGAACGGTTTGGTACGGTACGGCGGCGCTTTTCCACTGCATGGAACCGAACGGTTCGGCACGCTTTTGTGCTTTTCCACTGCATGGTACTGCATGGTACAGTGTTGGAACGGTTCGGTACGGTACGGTACAGCAGCGCTTTTCCACTGCATGGAACCGGACGGTTCGGCTCGCTTTTGTGCCTTTCCACTGCATGGTACCACATGGTACGGTGTAGGAACGGTTCGGTACGGTACGGCGGCGCTTTTCCACTACATGGAACCGAACGGTACAGCTCGCTTAAACAGTACCACCTCGGTCGTGGTTCCAAGAGGGCCGTACCAGTGCCATATCCCACAATCCTTTGCATGCAGCCTTGACTGTTTGTCACTACTAGCCACTGATTGGTCAGAGAATCATTATTATCCCACCCACTTTACTTTAGTGGAAAAGCAAACCGTACCAAACCGTTCCAACACCCAGGGCTAGTGCTAGACTATTTTGCGCCCTAGGCAAGACCAGCTACTTGCACCCCCCACCCCCAAAAAAACTGTACACATTGCCCCCCTTCCTGCACATAATGCCCCCCCTCCCCTTTAACCCTACACCCACCTTCCTATACACACTGCCCCCCTCTCTAGAGATGACATCCTCTGGGGATGAGGAGATGACAGGAGAGGAATGTGGCACTGGCCATGGCTGTGCCCTAGGTGGCAGTGCGCCCTAGGCGGCTGCCTAGTTCGCTTAGTGGTAGCACCGGCCCTGCCAACACCGTACCATGCGGTACAATACAGTGGAAAACCAAACAGAGCCAAGCAGGGCCGAGTGGAGCTGAGCCGGTACTTGCAGTGGAAAAGTGCCATAATAAAATCAACCATAATAAAACATTGGTGTCAACAGCCTAAAACTTAAAAAACACTCCAGTAGCGCTCTATCAATATTATGCACATTACTTATAAACACCCAATAGTGAGTTGTGACCATATCAAGTCCAATATACCCAGGTGAAAATATCTCTAGGAGGGTGACATCCACGAGATGATAATGAATGTCTTGATACTCCATGAATCCAATCACCAAAATCACACCCCTTTGACTCCACACTCACCAGAGGGTAATGTATAATTGGCAGTTGCTCTAGATTTCCTCCAGGGGCTGGTAATCCACAATTCACATCATATGATGTCCACCCGGATGAAAGTCCCCCTCGGCCTTCAATCTGCTATAGGCCATGCAGGAAATGGTTAAACAACTATTATCTAAATGGGACTTACTGATACATTGGACATTCGTTGTATTTTCCGTTGCTGTTCATTTATTTATTTCTTTGTAAATTTACATGTGGCAATCTATTTAGTAATCTTAATTCACATTTTTGGCTCAGCCTATATACACATTTATTATATACTCTAAACTACTACATTTATTTTCAACTTTAGGCTTGGAGACAACATTTATATAGGGTGCAGGACTTCAGCTACAGAGTTAGAGAGCCACTTTATTAGGTACACTTGTCCAATGGCTTGGTAACACAAATTGCTAATCAGCCAATCACATGGCAGTAACTCAATGCATTTAGGCATCTAGACGTGGTGAAGACGACTTGCTGAGCATCAGAATGGGGAAGAAAGAGGATTGAAGTGACTGTGAACGTGGCATGGTTGTTGGTGGCAGACGGGCTGGTCTGAGGATTTCTGGGATTTTCACACACAACCATTTCTCGGGATTACAGAGAATGGTGGGAAAATTCTGTTGTGTGGAGGAAAATGCATTGCTGAGGTCAGAGGAGAATGGGCAGACTGCTTCCAGATGATAGGAAAGCAACAGTAACTCAAATAACCACTCGTTACACCCAAGGTATGCAGCAGTGGTGGCTTGTGCTCCATCTTATTTTTTTTTGGGGGGGGGGGGAGCGACAACCCCCCCCCATCCGCCGTTTCCATACTTACCCCATCCAGGTTGCGGTGTTCCACATCTCCCAACTTTTTGAGATGGGAACGAGGGACACCTATTATTAACAGTATGTAGGCATAGGACACACCCCCCTTGCCATGCCCCCTTAAAGGAGAAATATATAGAAAAAATGATTGGGGAAACCCACGAGTGCTTTATATTTTACCTCTACCGATGCTTTTTACTGGCTTTCGAAATTTACAAATGCAGCAATTTAGAACTTTTGGCACTTTTTAGCACTCTAGGTAGGTGCTAGAGCATGGGTGTCCAACCTTTTGGCTTCTCTGGGCCACATTGAGTGTAGAGAAATTTTCTCGGGCCGCATATAAAATATATACTATAGTTAAGGTATATAAGTAATAAAACGCTGCTGCGCCCTTCCCGCGCTGCCGTGCCCCCCCAGCACTAATTTAACACAACTAGTGGATGATCCCCTCCGAGGTAGCCACTGCCTACAGTTAGTTGGAAACCTCTGTGGCCATGCCCCTGACTCGTCTTCCTTCCTCCCTAGCAAAAAAAAATAAAAAATTGTCAGGGGGCAGTGGGCCGCAATGCCTGTGGTTCTGGGCCGCATGCGGCCCCCAGGCCGCAGGTTGGACATGCCTGTGCTAGAGGGAGAGTATAGTTTGGGCTCTGTCTGCCTATCAGAGGAGCAGCAGGGAAATCTATATTGCTTTCTGCCTACCAGAGAACAGGATCTGTGAGTGAGATCTGCTCAGTGAGCTCAGTATGCGATTCATCGGGTCTAGCGAGTGTTTCACACTGGTTCAATAGGGAGGCATGTTGGACAGTGGGAGGAAACCTGTCCAAAGGGTACACAGACTTTGATACAGTCCTGGTGATTGGTAGAGTCTCAGTGCATTATGGCATACTGTATAAAAGCCAGGAGCACATGTGCTGCATGGTCATTGGCTGGAGAGCAGAGTCCCGGAGGGAGGGAGGTGGCTGCCTCCTCCTCTGTAGTGGTGGCACGTGGTCGCAGGCGGTTGGCCTGGGGCTCAAAGGAACGGAACTGAACCCAGAGGTCCATTAGAGCTGACTAAAGGGGGATAGAGACACTGGAGACCCTTTAAAAAAGTATAGTGAGTACAGGGGATCGTGTCAAGGGGCCTGACCTGAGGGGGGCCACCCAGGAGTAGGATAGTCAGAGGAAGGGTGTCAGTGTGTCAACTGAATGGGGATACTAGGAGGGTATGCCGAAGAGAATTTAGTTCATCAAGTCATCTGGAAATTTACCTAGTGGCAGGGTGAATCAGCAGCCTGGCTGCATCATCAGACAGGAGTCCTCAAATCCTGTGAATAGTTAATTTGGAGTATCCCACTATTCCCTTCTCCCATCCCTATTTAAAATAAAACACCAAAAACAACTACATACCCCTGGGCTGATTACTGACTGAGCCAAGAAGTAAAGTGTTAAATTGTGAATACCAGAGTTGCTAACGGTAACCCAGGGGGACCCGAAAGTGTAATATCCAGCAGGGGGCAGTGCTACACTTGGAAACCCTTTTGCATTGACAAATAATGCATTTTGTACACAACTATATAGATCAGGGGTGGCAAACTCAATTTAATTTAGGGCCGAATCAGCAATATAATTGCCCTCAATTATATTGCCCTCAATTATATAAGACTAGATGTTCAGAGCATCCCCTACCCTTTCTTAAGACGTCAGGAGCGTCCATCAGTAGTTGAGTCCTCCATCCTCCCTTACATTACAGTGCACCACCCTTAACATGTGCTGCTGCTGCTGGGAGGAAGCTGGAGGCATTGCTGGAAAGTAGAAAGCACAGGGGCTGGAGGAGGGCCGGAGGGCCACATTAAATGGCCCAGAGGGCCGGATTTGGCCCGCGGGCCTTGAGTTTGACACGTGATATAGATCAAACCAAAAATGATGGACAAATGAGGAGGAAAGAGGGACAGAGGGACTTTGGTCCAAATCGGGGATGGTCCCTCAAAATCAGGGACAGTGGGGAACTATGGTGTTCCGTCAGAATACGCCGAGCCTCTGGCCCATGTCTTGAATAAGGTTGGAATGAAGGCAAAAGGGGGTCCAACCCGCTACTAGCAAGGTGTACCTAATAAAGTGGCCGGTGAGGGTATACGCCTGTCATGATGACATTTGCGAGATTTCTCCTCTGCTGATGTAAAACTGCAAGAGAAAATATGTTTTTGTGCTTAGATCGGAACTTCTTGTTTTTCTTGGCTGTAATAGCAGCGTATACAGCGACAGTCACCCCACAGATCTAACAGAAAACAACAACAGCCGACCAAGACCTGGAAACCCCCCAAAGCAATGGCCGAGCAGAATCAGAGCCCACAGAGTAATGAAGCAGATAGATGGGTTGGGGTTCTCCTGACTCACGTGGGTTTGTCAGAGAGCTGAAGAAGAAGAAGGGGATTCCCAGCATAGACCTCATGATAGCTAGGAGGTTACAACGAATATACATAGAAAGAGAAGAGAAACTCACACATCGGCTCATTAATGAATGACATAAAGAAAATGAAAAATACAGAGGGGAAAATAATGATTTGATCCCTGCAGATTACAGAGAAATGGGGGGTGAATAATTTTTATCATAGGTGTATTTTATATGATAGAGACAGAATATCAACCAAAAATGATACAAATGTTATAAATGGAGTTGCAGTTCAGGGAGTAAAATAAGTATTTGATCCCCTTAGTAGTTGGTGGAGAAACCCTTGTTGGAAGCACAGAGGTCAGACGTTTCTTGTAGATGGGAGCACAGAGGTCAGACGTTTCTTGTAGTTGGTGACCAGGTTTGCACACATCTCAGGAGGGATTTTGCTCCACTCTTCTTTACAGATCTTCTCTAAATCCTTAAGGATTCTTGGCTGTCGCTTGGCAACTCAAAATTTTGGCTCCCCCCCATAAAAATTTTTGTGGGAGGAGTTTGGGGATGGCCCCTCCCTGTTCCAACATGATTGCACACCAGTGCACAAAGCAAGGTTCATAAAGACATGGATGAGTGTTGTGGAAATTTTGATTTTAGTTTAAATAGTCATAATGTCTCCCAGTGTCGAGTTTTACCGATAATCGCTATTTACAGTGATTATCGCTTTAACTGTCATTGCAGGAAAGACTTGCTGGTGAAAATCTTCCATTGGATGAGATGGCACAATATTTGCAGCAAAGAGAGTCCATCGCATAGATCTATGTCTGCAGTTCGGGGCCCTGTGCTGCTGAGATATGTCTGTGATACGGAAATTCTTATTTTACCAAGATTAATAGACTGCTCCTTATAGTCGCATTCGATCGGTGTGACGGGGGGGGGGGGGGGGGGCTGCTGCTATTATCTTATGCAGATAAAGCCTCATCAACTGGAACAAATAGAATGGTCACTATCAAAAATGGTTTATACATGAATCATGTTTGATGAAGACCCACCAACAAGTAATGGACTCATGTTTATGGATTGACATGAATGAACGATGAAAAGCCATGTGCTTCTTCTGGCAGTTTAGTCTTTTGTTCACTCTTGTCCATCTATGGGCATCTACTCCACAGCTTCTATTGTGTTTTTTGAATGTATACATGTTTGTGATTGGTGGCTTTGAAGCCACTCCCTGTAACTCCCTTTCTGTAAATAAAACAAGCCTGCCCTGGGAGACAGAACACAGAGGACACAGAGGACGGCACACACACTCACACACACACACACACACACTCACAGACATACACACACACTCACAAGCTCACACATCATTCATCCATGAAGAGACACATAAACTCTCACACACAAACACTTGCTCTTACACAAATGCACACACATACATATCCAATGGAGAGAGACCTGGCAGATGGCATTGAAATGACCCAGCGCGTCTGTTCCTTTCTTTATCGCCGAATGCTTGGTAAATCCTTATGCAAAAGAGCAATACAATTGTACTTTTCAGTACAAGCCCTTTTAATTTCCACGACAATGAGCGAGTTTGGGGTAGAGGAACTTGATTGGCCTGCACAGAGTCCTGACCTCTACCTGATAGAACACCTTTAGGATGAATTATAGTGGAGACTGCGAGGTCAGTCAAGTTCCTCCACCCCAAACTCGCTCCTCCATGTCTTTATGGACCTTGCTTTGTGCACTGGTATGCAGTCATGTTGGAACAGGGAGGGGCCATCCCCAAACTCTTCCCACAAAGTTGGGAGCATGAAATTGTCCAAAATGTTTGGTATGCTGACGCCTTTATCCTTTGGGATAAATTAGAATTTTTCAAGGCGCTGCAGGTTACTATTGGGAATAGCATAGCTTTGACTATACTGCACTTTGTCGGGAGGGTGAGGTCCCTGCTTTTTATAATGTTGTCTAGGTTTGCCATTGCTCTCCTCCCAAGAAGCAAGCGTCTCTTCATTTCATGGCTGTGGTCACCATCTGCCGTGATCTTGGAGCCTAGGAAGATAAAATCTGTCACGGTTTCCATTTCTTCCTCTTCTTCACAAGGAGTGATGGGACAGTAAGTCAAAAACTGAGATAAGGATCAGCTGCAGGGAAGACTGGTGATTGGACCTTTGCCCTCTGCTTATCATTTGTGGGCAGAGCTTCCACAGAACAGGTCCTCTTTAAAAGCTTGCCCAAAAAAATAAAATGAAAACCTTTTATGTGCGTAACGAGGAAAATGCCAGAAGAAGTAAGAGCAGCATTTTTACTGTTGCAGAAAGATCCTTCCCCTCCCCCCGAGACCCATTCTCTGCACTTTGTATTATTTAGGGAGGACAACATGGGATCCCGAGCTGTTCCGTGTCCGGAATACCTGGCTGTCAATCATATAAACATCGGGTGCAAACTCTCCATCTCCGACTCCTACGAGGGGTTCATTGTGGAGCTGAGCGGCGGTGCCTCCGGGTCTCCAATACAGAAGAAGTTTCAGAAGCATCAGGACTATGGTGAGTCCTCATCATACAAGATACAATGTAACAGATATATGTGCTGGAATGGGAAACGTGGGATCTCAGAGATCTATGGTGGGATCGCTGGTGCAGGATGGGCTGATGGGAATAATTCTGTACATGTTGAGTGCTAAGTATATGGAACATGTTATGTTTGTACTAACCGGGATAAGGACAGGGCCGGTGATAGACTATTTTGCACCCTAGGCAAGACAAGCTACTTGCACCCACCCCTCAGTAGCATCAGTAGGTCACCTGGTGTGATAAAACATGGCGTCATCCCTGCCCCCCTAGGGGGTGACAAAATATTGTCTTGCCGCTGCTCATAGCACAACCCCCCTCCCCCAAATCCCCCCTCCTCACACAAATCCCCAAATCCCCTCTCCTAGCACAACCCCCCCCCCCCCCAAATCCCCCCTCCTCACACAAATCCCCCGAATCCCCTCTCCTAGCACAAATTCACCCAATCCCCCTCCTAGCACAAATCCCCCCAACCCCCTCCATGCACAAATCCCCCCCAATCCCCCCTCCATGCACAAATCCCCTCTCCTAGCACCAATCCCCCAAATCCCCTCTCCTAGAACAAATCCCCCCAATCTCCCTTCTAGCAAAAATCCCCCCAATCTCCCTTCTAGCACAAATCCCCCAAATCCCCTCTCCTAGCACCAATTCCCCCAACCCCCCCTCCCCCTTCTAGCACAAATTCCCCCTCCTCGTACAAATTCCCCCAATCCCCAAGGTTTGTGTTATGTGCCAAAAGTTAATCATTTCTGTTCAGTGACTTTATCTAGCCTGAGATGATGTCATCAGTCTGCTGCAGGCAGGAGGAACAATTTCCTAAGTCTCCCTTCCCCCAGCGACTTTACCTAGGCTGAGATGATGTCATCAGGAACCATTTCCCCAGTCTCCCTTCCCCCAGTGATTTTACCTAGGCTGAGATGATGTCATCAGTCTGCTGCAGGCAGGAGGAACAATTTCCTAAGTCTCCCTTCCCCCAGTGAATTTACCTAGGCTGAGATGATGTCATCAGTCTGCTGCAGGCAGGAGGAGTGAAAGCAAGAGTTCCGGGTTTTTTTTCAGCATTTGTTTCACGTGTCTTTTTCCTTGCAGTGAAGATGGATCCTCCTCATAACCTGAGCACAGAAACTACAAACAATTTGGAGTTGATCCTTAGATGGGAACAGTCGTACGGTACAATTCCGCCGCACTGCGTGATTTACCGGGTCAGACATCGGTCTACGGCCAGTGACAGTTGGACGGTAAGACACATGCAGATGTTAGCGGTTCCATACAATCTCCTCTGACCCGTTCATAGCGATGTGTGTGGGACTCCTCAGGCTGTACGCCCCGCATCTCCACACCCTGCCAACATCTGCATTGCGGGGCCAATCATTAGGGGGCCCATTCACTCCAATGCATTTGCTGCACACACATCAGACACTATGGGGGACACTGATGGGGGGACATCACAGAAAGGTGTCAGGTGAATAGGTGACTATAGGGGACATCACAGAAAGGTGTCAGTCCAGCCTTAGTAATATGGCACCTACATATACAGTGGCTGCCTGCACCTAGGGTTGCCACCTGTCCAGGATTCACCCAGATAGTGCAGGTTTTGAATCATGTGTTTGGGTTATAGTCGGCCTGAAACCCGGACACATTCTTCAGACCAGGCTGTGTCTCCCCAAGTAACCAAGATAGTCACACTGTTGCCTCCCGGGAGCTGTGGGTGGCCGTCTGGGGGCAAGTTCGGCATCACTGGGTTAATTTTGTGGCATTTTGGCCCCACCCACTGTTCACCACCAGGCGCTATACGCGCTGCGTTACTACTTTACTTGGGGCACCCAAAGGTGTCCCAGATCTTTTATAATCCTATAGTGTATATGTGATGGTGTTCACCAGAGGAGGACTGGGCCAGGGGGGAAATTGCCCCCTGGGCCGCTCTGATGTCCTTTAAAAATGTTGCACCGCCTTTGCCCCAGACATGCCTAAAGGATTCCTGGTGAAGAGAAGTAAAAAGTCCCCACCACTGACCTTCTGAGTGCGGGTTGAAGACAAGGCCAGAGGCCAGGCATCCCCACCCCAGCATAGATGGTGTAAAACGTCTGAGCAAAGGCCGGTTCCATGCCCCACTGGAGACTTTCCTCCCCTGGCCAGCCCCAACTGAGCTGTCCCAGCTCCCCCTAACCGACCCCTGATGGCCAGGTTGGGAACCCGGATTCAGTCGGTGAGTAGAGAGTACCTAGAGTAGGGCTTCAGCCTGGAATAGGGGTAAGGAGGAGGACGGGGGCCGAGTCGATGCACCATGGGCCTCTGGTTTGTACTTGCCCCCTGGGCCGAAAGTTTCCAGTCTGCCCCTGGTGTTCACCGTCACTGGGAATGAGGGACAGTTACTTGGGGGACGCTGAGAGAATGGGTTGGATGGCTTCAGATGGGAGAGTGATATTTGTCAATGGTGTCTCTCAGGAAATGTGGAGATTTGATCCCACTGCTGCCACCAATGTAACAGATCAACCGGCACCCTGACTGGGAACCTCCATTGACGGATGCTCCTAGTGCTTCCCGAGGGCTCCAAGTACTCCACCAGACACCATAACCACCTCAGACCCCACAAACTGCCGCAGCTTGGTCGGGGTCTCGCTGTCTCCTACCCACCCTGGACCTACGACAATGCTCCAGGTTCCAGTGGGCGAACCTCTCTTTCCCCAGAGAGTGAAGCAGGCACAGGAACAGGAACAAGCTCTTACAAGAGCTTAGTGATTATTCAAGGGAGTATGAAGAGCATAGCAATCCCTTATAACAGATTCCCCCACTAAGAGACAGGACTCTAGATTGATGGTGAAGTAGAACTCTGGTACAGCTGCTCTTTTATACAGTTTTCCCCCACAAGGTTACCGCCCAGGTGGACTTTGTGGGGAACAGGCCATGAAATTCACAATCCAATAAAAACAGAGTTTTACACTCAGTCACTCCCATACAGTGTACGCAATCCCTGCCCTCTGCCTGATTACATTATCTGATGCAGATGAAATTGTATACAGAAACAGAATAAACCTGAACTAATTATCTAGCCATCTGGAAAGAACAATGTGAGGTCATTAACATTTAACAATGGAACAGGCAGACTTAACACAATACACATCCCATCTCAAAACAGACAATAGGACAAGACTGCCAATGACAGTCTGAACGTCTACTACATTGAAACACATGGAATACACATCTAGGTGTCACAGACTCCATGGTAACAGGTCTCACAGTGTAAAGTGGGATCAAATCTCCACATTTCTTGAGAGACACCATTGACAAATATCTCTCTCCCATCTGAAGCCATCCAAACCATTCTCTCAGCATCCCCCAAGTATCTGTCCCTCATTCCCAGTGACGGTCAAACATTCCCATAGACACTCCTAAACCTTGTGGACAGCCTTCCCAGAAGAGTTGAAGCTGTTATAGCTGCAAAGGGCGGAGCCAACTCAAAATTGAACCCTACGGACTAAGACTGGGATGCCATTAAAGTTCATGTGTGTGTAAAGGCCAGCGTCCCAATACTTTTGGTAATATTGTGTATGTGCATTGCGGTGCAATTCATTCTCAACGATTCCCCAGCACACATTTACAGGAAATCTCCGGCATTACCATGCACTAAGGTAACCCTTTCATTTTGAAATGGGCTGGCAATGCACCACAGTGTACAAAAAAAATTGGACATGCCCCTGTTGGTAAAACTGTGGCTCAACCACCCGTTTTTACCACTCCCTGGCTGCCCGTGTGAATGAGCTTCATATATATTTCTTTCATGGCATAAATTTCCACACTTTTGCCCCTTCCCCCAGGAGAAGGACGCTTCACAGACGAAGTCCTCCTTGCCGAGCTTTGACACTTGCCAGAATTATACCTTCCAAGTGAAAAGTCAGATAGGCAGCTGTGCCAATTCACTCATGTGGAGCGAGTGGAGTGACGGCGTCACCTGGGCCAGAAACGCCACCGTCTGTGGTAAGTACATTATTATTACTATTTTTATTATTATTATTATTACTACTACTATTTTTATTATTAATATTGCTATTATCATTATTTTTATGATTACTATTGTTATCATTATTATTAATATTTTTAACATTATATTATTGCTTATTTTACAATGAAGATGATTGATATTTTCATTGCTATTACTGGTATTATTATCATTAATAATTTTATTATTATTATTGATTTTATCATTATTAATATTATTAATTTTATGGTTACCATTGTTATCATTATTATTAATACTATTTTGATTATTATTATTACTGCTATTATAAATATTATTATTATAATTATTATTATGACAATTATTGTTATCATAACTCTTATCACTATTAATACAATTATTAATATTATATTTTTATTTATTTTATGATGATGATGATGTTTATTATAATTATTATTATCATTACTATTATTCTTATAATTGCCAATTTTAATGTTATTATTATTGATATTATCATTATTATTAATTTTATTATTACTATTATAATTACTATCATTATTATTTTTAATAATATATTACTATTTTCATTACTATTTTTAATGTTGTTATTATTATCATTACAATTATTATTATTATTATTATTAATACTCTTATAATTACTATTAATAACATTAATATTATATGATTATTATTATCATTACTATTAGGTGTGGTTCACATTGGGGCGGCTCTGAAGCCGCCCCGTACAACACAACCTCAGCACGGCTTGCAAACAACTTCTTTAATAGAAGTCACTACAAGCCGCTCCGAAGTGGCCCCCCAAGTAGTGCAGGAACCTTTTTCTAAGTCGGGGCGATTTGAATCGCTCTGATTAGAATGGTTTCCGTTGCACTGAATGGAGAGCGATTTGTCAGGGGACTAAGTCGCGTCAGTGTGAACCGAGTCTGACTATTACTATTATTATTCTTATCGTTGCTATTTTTATTAATAATTGTATTATTATCCTTAGTATATTAACTATTGTTATTATTATTACTATAATTATTACCATTCATTTCATTATGATGGTTTTTGCATTTTTTCGGTGGTGTGTTACCATGCGTTTTGGTGCACAGAAATGTATGTGCTTTGGAACTCCATTGCCTTGTTTTGGGGGTCATTCAGAATGACGCACTAACACAGCTTATCGCAGCAATGCGTTTCAGTCATTATTGATGTATTATAGACACAGAGCTGTACTTCCTGACAGACACATTCCGCCCTTGATCTCATAAGAGACACATTTTATATTTTCTACATTTTATTTATCGGATTTTCCAACATTTCCGCTTTCAGACCAGCAACCGCCGACAAAGCCAACATCTAAGTTCATGCATGCAGCCATCCCAGTTGGGCTGACTCTGCTATTGGTGGTGATATTCTTGGCTGTGATTGGACAAGAGAGGTGAGTGTCACTAACACCAGTTACTATGAGAGTAGTAAAAGCTGAGGTTTATTCTGCTTATACTTCTCCTTCCCTGGTCCCGCCCCTCATCAACATGATAATGACATTATTAAAGTAGATGTAAAACCTCAGACAGGAAATCTGAACAAAGCACATCCCTCTATAGTGTGTACTTGTCTCAGTCTAGAGCCATGAGTGTCATTTCTGTCTGCTGCCTCCTTCCCCTGCTGTCTGTAGGAGACTCCTCCCCTCCCCCTCCTTCCTCTGCTATCTGCATGAGTCTACTCCCCCTCTCTCCTCCTCTACTATCTGCATGAATCTCCTCCCCCTCCTTCTCCTTCCTCTGCTATCTGCATGAGTCTCCTCCCCTTCCTTTCTCTGATATCTGCATGAGTCTCCTCCCCTTCCTTCCTCTGCTATCTGCATGAGTCTCCTCCCTCTCCTTCCTCTGCTATCTGCATGAGTCTCCTCCTTCCTCTGCTATCTGCATGAGTCTCCTCCCCCCTTCCTCTGCTATCTGCATGAGTCTCCTCCCCCTCCTTCCTCTCCTATCTGCATGAGTCTCCTCCCCCTCCTTCCTCTGCTATCTGCATGAATCTCCTCCCCCTCCTTCTCCTTCCTCTGCTATCTGCATGAATCTCCTCCCCCTCCTTCTCCTTCCTCTGCTATCTGCATGAGTCTCCTCCCCCCTTCCTCTATCTGCATGAGTCTCCTCCCCCCTACTCCTAGTTTAAATGATAATCCTTACTGTTTGTTAATAAACAAAGCTGCACAATCATTATCTTAACACTTACATGGTAAACAAAGCCAACCCTAACCCTACCCCTACCCGTAAGGATACCTCTTACCCATTGCTGATACATAAAGCCCAGCGATCATCATCTCAGCGCTTACATTGTAACTAGTCGCTTTGCTAATAAACAAAGCCAACTAAATCCAACACTCCTCTCAACCATACTCTAACGAGAACCTTTACCTTTTATTGATAAACAAAGCCAAGTGATCATCATCTCAGCACTTACATGGCAATCAGTGGCTTTGTTGATAAGCTAAGTCAACCCTTAATACTGTTTCTCCTACTCCTAATCCCAGTGATAATCCTTACCGTTTGTTGGTAAACAAAGCCCCATAATCATCATCTCAGCACTTACTTGGTAATCAGTGGCTTTGTTGGGGCCCTGATGATGGGGTCCTTTGAACACATGAATCATATTGTATTTTTGTACACAATTACTGTGACCAATAAACTATATCTGGACCATAAACAATGTCTTGGCACTCACTTCCTCTAGAAACCCTTAGACATTACCCCAGGGGTCAGGTTCTGGGTCCATCATGCATATAAAAGCTTCCCCAAAAAGATCTGCATCAGACTCCAATGTTCCACCACCGCATCAATTCACTGACATATCTGGGTCCTTCTGATTCAAGTCTAAAAATTATTTACAAATCTGATAAAAAAAAACCCAGATACCTCCATGACGTCTCTATATTCAGTTCTCTGCAATCCTTTGTGTTTGCTGGCTGCACTAATTACTCATTTTGTTTCCATGCAGGATCTGGGTGATCCTTGTCCCTCAGATTCCAAACCCAGCGAATAAATTGGAAGATCTCATCAACGGTTGCAATGTTCAGGTACGCAGTTCAGGACCAGTTCAGGTTCTTAAGCAAAGTAGAGTGACTAGAAAAGGTAGGCGGGTGTTTAGACAGAACTATTATTTCATGGTTGGTTGTTAAATGTCAGGTGTTTGAGGCTCCAATGAAGGTTGAGTGTTGCTGGGAAGAATGTAGATAGTGGCAACAGGATGTGGTAGTAAGATGGGGCTATCAGCCCAGGATGATGTGTGGGTATGAGGAGGTGGTGGATCAGGTCTTGGATAGGGTTGAGTGAGCTTTTGTTCCTTGGGGGTGTAGGTGGGTCAGTAGCTTTTCCTGAAATGAGGGTTACACAGGTAACTATGCCATACCCATCAGGTCATTTGTTTTGTTATACTAAGTAAAAAAAAGTTTGCCCAAAATTGGGATGAGTTATGGAAGTCAACAAATTGAGATGAGTTACGGAAGTCTAAGTCCCCGTTCACACTAAGGCGACCTGTGAGGCGACCTGGTCGCCTCACATGTCGCCGTAGGTCGCCTTCCATAGGGAAGCTGCGGACCCGTTCTAATAGGAGCGACACAAGTCGCTCCGACTTAGAAAAAGGGTCCGGAGCTTCTTTGGGGCGACCCGGAGGCGACCGCCATAGACTTCAATGTTATGAAGTCCGTGGCGGCCGCTCCGAGGTCGCGGCGCGCTGCTCGCACCGCGACCTCGGAGGTGGCCCCCCCAAGTCGGGTCGCGGCAATGTGAACGGGGCCTAACAGATTGAAAGGAGTTATTGAAGTCTAACAGATTGAAAGGAGTTATGGAAGTCAACAAATTGTGAGGAGTTATGGAAGTCAACAAATTGAGATGAGTTACGGAAGTGTTACAGATTGAGATGAGTTATGGAAGTCTAACGGATTGAAAGGAGTTATGGAAGTCAACAAACTGAGATGAGTCATGAAAGCCTAACAAAATTGTGAGGAGTTATGGAAGTCTAACAGATTGAGATGAGTTTTAGAAATCTAACAGATTGAGATGAGTTATGGAAGTCAACAAACTGAGATGAGTTACGGAAGTGTTACAGATTGAGATGGGTTATGGAAGTCTAACGGATTGAAAGGAGTTATGGAAGTCAACAAATTGAGATGAGTTATGGAAGTCAACAAATTGAGATAAGTTTTGAAAGTCAACAAACTGACATGAGTTATGGACTTTCTGTATACGAGGAGTAGACATTGTATCTAAAGTTAATCTGTCATGTCCTTAAATGTGTCTAGGGTAAAAATACTGTGGCGGGCAGTTTGTGGTCCCAATGAGTACCTCTGTGTGCCCTAAAACTGGTTCCTGCATCACTGTGGAACCCAAGCTGTGGACAGGGACTCCACATCTGCTAATACTTGAAGGAACATTATTGCAGAATGGTTTCCTATAGACGCTATTTAGGCCTTGTTTTCACTTTAAGCAATCACATGTGCTCATTATCTCCTGACAATTGAAAAACGATCACAGAACAGGTCAGTAAAAGGTTATCTTTTTCTCCTCTCAGAAGTGGGTTGGAGTTTCCAAGGAAGCCGTAGAGAATATGAAACTCAATTACACCGAAACATTTTGCATTGTCACCGAGGACCCCGAATGTACTGGACCAGATGGGAAGAGCCTTACGTCCACCTCACCAGACAACTGAGAGCTCTTCAGTCAGAACAATGAGATGAGCCAGTGGTGATCTTGAAGAAATCTGAGGCTGTGTCGATCATTCGAATGTCTAGTAAACTGTGTTGAAATTGTCTTTATAAACATACTTGGTAAACCATAGTTCCATAGTCTGGGATGACTCATCTAGGATTATTCCTTAAGATTCCCTAAATGTTAATACTGACTGACTCACTTTTGTATGCCATAAAGCATCTCCAACTTATTTAATATACGAGACCTTTTCTAAAATGTGATGTTCACCAAGTACACTCCTGGTGTCAGCTACTCTTCATTTTAAGCCCCTTAACTAATTAAGGACCTAGGATGTACCTGGTACATTGCAGAGTCCTTCATCATAAACTCCTTAAGCAGTTAAGTACATAGGACTTACCTGGGACATTCTAGACCTTCATCTCAAACTCAAGTAGGATTCCTCTAGAGTAGAGTTCCTCAAACTACGGCACTCCAGCTGTTGCCGAACTACACATCCCATGAGGCATTGTAAAATTCTGACATTCACAGACCTGACTAGGCATGAAGGGAATTGTAGTTCCTGAACAACTGGAGGGCCATAGTTTTAAGATCCCTGCTCTAGAGGTTGCTAGGCGTTCCTTGAGCTGTGGCTGGTTGGATTCCCATTTAATAATGCCTGCACAGTTCCAGGGCCAACTGCATGATATTAATGATCAATTTATCTGTCTATAAAGGGTTGCATTCTTCCCACTGACCACCAATGTAAGGGACATTCTTCCCACAACCACCAATGTAAGGGACATTCTTCCCACTGACCACCAATGTAGGGGACATTCTTCCCACTGACCACCAATGTAAGGGACATTCTTCCCACTGACCACCAATGTAAGGGACATTCTTCCCACGACCACCAATGTAAGGGACATTCTTCCCACTGATCACCAATGTAAGGGACATTCTTCCCACTGACCACCAATGTAAGGGACATTCTTCCCACTGACCACCAATGTAAGGGATGTTTCTCTCACTGACCTCCAATGAATTGGTTTCAGCAAAGGTTCCCCTGAGACCTGGAATTATTTTAGGGGTTCCTCTGGGGGTGGAATGTTTTAGAAAGGCTGCCCTAACCAGCTAAGGACGTAGGTTGTACCTGGTACATCCCAGAGTTCACATCTTTATCACTGGTTAAGGGGCTTGGACAGTGCTGGTATCCTGCAGTCAGTCTAACAGCTGATCTAAGAGCTGAGCCATTGCTGGACAACCAACGTTTAGCCTGAAGGAACAAATCTCTATTGCCTTGGGTTGGGCAGCTCTTCACAGATAAATGGGGGACACCCAATGTAAACCTTTTCATATATTTTTCTCATTTTTATTGTTCTCACAATTGTTTTGTGTTTTCTTTCATTTCATTTGTTTGTCTTTTTTAGTGTTAAATATACATACGCAAAAATTACAGAAAAAAAACAAAGAAAATTTAGGATTTGGGCACACAAAGTGCAGAATGAAATTCTCTATAGTAACACATAGTGATTGCGGGTCAAACTGGAAAAAAAACTATATTTTCATTTTTTTTACTTCTTTAAGTGCCTTTAAAATATATAGAAAATAAATAAACTTTTGTATATATACACACACACACACACACAATATTACCAAAAGTATTGGGACACCTGCATCATGTACCTGGGTGTCCTTGAACCAGGAGGTTCCCTGTTCCATAGCTTGCAGCCTTATCTGTTGTGCCACAAAGAAGCTCTGGAGTTTTTGCAGTGATTTTCCAGCCTGATGCTTTACTTTTGGACTCACTAGCTCCACCTGCTGCCAGCTGCAAACAATGTACAATTTACCCAGCTGTGAACAATGTACAATTTACTCGTGCCCGTTTGTTTGGAATATCTTCCTGGGTGTACTGCTTGCTCTTTGATAGACTTTCGTGTATGAACTTTTGCCTGTATTCTTGACCCCTCTTCAGCCTGCCGAATCTGTACTTCACTGCCAGGTTGTGTATGACTTCTGCCTGCCTGACCATTCTTTGGATTACGGTTGGATGCCGCTTTGCCCGATCTGTTGCCGGTCTGATCTCTGACTACGTTTTCGCCTGAATCCTCAGCACTCAAACTCCACTTCGGACTTTACCTAACAGGTACCTAACAGCCTGGCTTTACACACACATGAACTTTAATGGCATCCCAGTCTTAGTCCGTAGGGTTCAATATTGAGTTGGCTCCGCCCTTTGCAGCTATAACAGCTTCAACTCTTCTGGGAAGGCCGTCCACAAGGTCTAGGAGTGTCTATGGGAATGTTTCACCATTCTTCCAGAAGCACATTTGTGAGGTCAGGCACTGATGTTGGACGAGAAGGGATTGGCTCACAGTCTCCGCTCTAATTAATCCCAAAGGTGTTCTATTGGGTTGAGGTGCAGGCCAGTCAAGTTCCTCCACCCTAAACTCGCTCATCCATGTCTTTATGGACCTTGCTTTGTGCACTGGTACAATTCATTTGGTGGAGGCGGGATTATGGTGTGGGGGGCGGGATTATGTTGTAGGGTTGTCTTTCAGGGGTTGGGCTTGGCCCCTTAGTTCCAGTGAACGAAACTCTCAAGGCTTCAGCATACCAAGACATTTTGGACAATTTCAATCGCCCATCTTTGTGGGAGGAGTTTGGGGATGGCCCCTTCCTGTTCCAACATGACTGCACACCAGTGCACAATGCAAGGTCCATAAAGACATGGATGAGCGAGTTTGGGGTGGAAGAACTTGCACAGAGCCCTGACCTCATGCCGATAGTTGGAACAGGAAGGGGCCATCCCCAAACTGTTCCCACAAAGTTGGGGACATGAAGTTGTCCAAAATGTCTTGGTATGCTGACGCCTTAAGAGTTCCCCTCACTGGAACTAAGGGGGCAAGCCTCACCCCTAAAAAACATCCCCCACTCCATAATCCCCCTCCCCACACTATAATCCCCCTCCCCCACACCATAATCCCCCCTCCACCAAATGATTTGGACCAGTGCACAAAGCAAGGTCCATAAAGACATGGATCAGCGAGTTTGGGGTGAAGGAACTTGACTGGCCTGCACAGAGTCCTGACCTCAACCTGATAGACCACCTTTTGGGATGAATTAGAGCGGAGACTGTGAGCCAAGCCTTTTTGTCCAACATCAGTGCCTGACCTCACAAATGTGCTTCTTGAAGAATGGTCAAACATTCCCATAGACCAGGGATCCTCAAACTACGGCCCTCCAGCTGTTGTGGAACTACACATCCCATGAGGCGTTGTAAATCTCTGATATTCACAGACATGACTAGGCATGATGGGAATTTTAGTTCCTGAACAACTGGAGGACCATAGTTTGAAGACCCCTGCCATAGACACTCCTAAACCTTGTGGACGGCCTTCCCAGAAGAGTTGAAGCTGTTATAGCTGCAAAGGGTGGGCCAACCCAATATTGAACCCTACGGACTAAGACTGGGATGCCATTAAAGGTCATGTGTGTGTAAAGGCAGGCGTCCCAATATTTTTGACAATATAGTGAATGCCCTCTTCCACCTCCCGGCATTTAGAACCCTTGAAGGGCCAGAAGACGGTCGGCAGGAAGGGGTTAAGGCAGCTCTGGCTGCAATGTTTGTTTAAAACCAGAGTTATCCCTTGCAATACCTCTTCTTCTCCACAAGATGTCCTCAGTCCTCTAGATTGAATGACAGCCCAGAAGACTGAGGGAAGGCTGGGAGTGCGGGGAGTCATGGCCACACCCCCTGAGTACAGCGCCTGCCCTCACAACTCAGCTGTGATGTCATCACGTTGCATATTCAAGGTAGAGTGGGGGGGGGGAAGTTTGGGCTTTAACTATTGATAGATCCAAGCAGCGTCTGGATAATTCTATCAGTAAAATACATTTTGTTGCTCATACGGCTGTATTTGAATGCGCTTTTCTGTTGAATAATTTGTATGTTTTTTATGATTATAAATGCGTGACATTTTCCCGAATAAATTCATGTATTCCAGCCGTTCGCCCAGCCTGCGTCTTGTCACTAACAGATACAATATGCCGTTGTCCCCGGGGCCCCGGCGCAGCTCATTGTCATCATGTGTTATGATACAATACTCTCTCCTTAAGGCTGAATAATGAGTAGAGACTCGAAGCGCGGCGGCCCCGGCCGTATATTTTTCACTGGCATTCATTTCATACACAGTTAAGAAGAATTGCCTGTAGTTACACAAAGAACACACCATTAACCATCCGCCATTATGGCTGACAGCCGCTCTACAGATTACTACCAGCGTTCCTCTCCATACATAATTGAATCTACAGCTGACAACCAACGCCGGGGTATAAAACTTTCCTAAGCGCCAAATAGAATTTTTTCATACTTTTTATTTCATTTTTATCTTTTTTTTATTTCTTTATCTGACAGTAAAATGGGAATAAATGGGCCAACAAATCGACAACAAGTAATATTCTCTGAAAACATAAAGCTGTTCTATTCATTAAAGAGTGACTACAACATAGATTAGATGGCCAAAAGTCTGTGAACCCCGGACCGTCACACCTGTATGAGCTTGTTGGCCATCCCATTCCAAAACCATGGGGGGTTGTCCTCTCCTCCCATGGCCAATAATATGGAGTTCACCCCATCACCATTATTAATATAGAGCTTTCCTCCATGACCATTAATATGGAGTTGCCCCTGATCATAACCATTAATATGGGGTTGTCCTCTCCTCGCATGGCCAATGATATGGGGTCCCCCCCCCCCCATTGTCATTATGGAGTTGCACCCATCATGACCATTAATATGGAGTTGTCCCATCCATGGCCAATAATATGGGCCCCCCCCCCCCATTGTCATTTTTATGGAGTTGCCCCAATCATAACCATTAATATTGGGTTGTCTTCTCCCCCTATGGCCAATAATATGGAGTTCACCCCATCACCATTATTAATATAGAGCTTTCCTCCATGATCATTAAAATGGAGTTGCCCATAATAACAACCATTATTATGGGGTTGTCCTGTCCCCCCCCCCATGGCCAATAATAAGGGGTCCCCCGATTGTCATTAATTTGGAGTTGCCCTTCATGATCATTAATATGGAGTTGCCCCAATCATAACCATTAATATGGGGTTGTCCTCTCCCCGCATGGCCAATAATATAGAGTTCCCTCCCCATTGTCATTATGGAGGTGCTCCCATCATGGATCATTAATATCCTCTCCCCGCATGGTCAATAATATAGAGTCCCCCCATTGTCATTATTATGGAGTTGCCCTCCATGACCATTATTATGGAGTTGTCCCTGATCATGACCATTAATATGGGGTTGTCATCTCCCCGCATGGCCAATAATATGGAGTTCCCTCCCCATTGTCATTATGGAGTTGCTCCCATCATGGACATTAATATGGAGCTGTCCCATCCATGGCCAAAAAAAATGCCCCCCCCCCCCTTTGTCATTATTATGGAGTTGTCCCCGATCATAACCATTTATATAGGGTTGTCCTCTCCCCGCATGGCAAATAATATGGAGTTCCCACCCCATTGTCATTATTATGGAGTTGCACCCATCATGACCATTAATATGGAGTTGTCCCACCCATGGCTAATAATATGGGGCTCCCCCCCCCATTGTCATTTTAATGGAGTTTCCCCAATCATAACCATTAATAATAGTCTTCTCCCCCCCATGGCCAATAATATGGAGTTACCCTCCATGACCATTAATATGGAGTTGCCCCTGATCATGACCATTAATATGGAATTGTCCTCTCCCCACATGGTCAATAATATAGAGTTCCCACCCCATTGTCATTATGGAGTTGCCCCTGATCATAACCATTAATATAGGGTTGTCCTCTCTCCGCATGGCCAATGATATGGATTTTCCACCCCATTGTCATTATTATGGAGTTGCCCCTTATCTTAACCATTAATATAGGGTTGTCCTCTCCTCGCATTGCCAATAATATGGAGTTCCCACCCCATTGTCATTATTATGGAGTTGCACCCATCATGACCATTAATATGGAGTTTTCCCACCCATGGCCAATTAATACGGGGTTGCCATTGATCATGACTATTAATACGGGGTTGTCCTCTCCCCCCATGGCCAATAATATAGAGCCCCCCCCCCCCATTGTCATTATTATGGATTTGCCCTCCATGATCATTAATATGGGGTTACCCTGATCATGACTATTATTAAGGGGTTGTCTCCTTCCCCATGGCTAATAATATGGAGTTCCCTCCCCATTGTAATTATGGAGTTACCTTCACATGACGATTAATATGGAGTTGTCCCCATCATGATCATTATTATGGAGTTGTCCCCTAATATGGACATCAATATGGAGTTGTTCCCACCATGGCTATTAATATGGCATTGTCCCCCACTATGGCCATTAATATGGAGTTGTCCCAAAATGACCATTAATATGGAGTTTTTCCCATCATTGCAAATAATATGAAGTGGTCTCACCCATGCCATTAATAAGGAGTTGTCCCCCACTATGGCCATTAATATGGAGTTGTTTCCACCATGGCCATTAATAAGGAGTTGTCCCCCACTATGGCCATTAATATGGAGTTGTCCCCCACCATTGCCATTAATATCGCATTGTCCCCCACTATGGCCATCAATATAGAGTTGTCCTCCACTATGGCCATTAATATGGAGTTGTCCCCCACCATTGCCATTAATATCGCATTGTCCCCCACTATGGCCATCAATATAGAGTTGTCCTCCACTATGGCCATTAAAATGGAGTTGTCCCCCACCATTGCCATTAATATCGCATTGTCCCCCACCATTGCCATTAATATCGCATTGTCCCCCACTATGGCCATTAATATGGAGTTGTCCCCCACCATGGCCATTAATATCGCATTGTCCCCCACTATGGCCATTAATATGGAGTTGTCCCCCACCATGGCCATTAATATTGCATTGTCCCCCACCATGGCCATTAATATTGCATTGTCCCCCACTATGGCCATTAATATGGAGTTTTCCCCATCATGGCTATTAATATCAAGTTGTCTCACCCATGGCCATTAATAAGGAGTTGCCCTCCTATCCATGACCCATAGTATGGGGTCCACAAGACATTGGAGGGTGTCTGTAGGAATTTGGGGCCATGTGAGAGATCAGTTACTGATGCTGGATAGGAAGACCTGGCTCACATATTGGGCCCCACAATGGGCGCTGGAAATCAGAGTTTTACATTATACCAAAGGTGTTTAGTAGGGATGAGGTCAGGTCCTCCACACCAAACTGGTCAAACCATGTCTTTTTTGGAACTGGTCCAAACTGGTCAACCTATGTCTTTATGGAACTGGTCCAAACTGGTCAAACCAGGTCTTTATGGAACTGGTCCACTGCAGATAGAGATACTGGGGTATGTTCCTGACACTCATTGGAACCGAGGAAGACACTGAGATGAACTATGAACGTCTTCTACATTATAGAACAAGTCCAGGTGACTGTGATTAGAACTAGCTGTGGATAAATAAGAACCTCCACAGATAAACTCCAGGCATATCTCAAGTATTATAGGAGTACGGAGGCGCACTGCATTATGCAGAAGCTATCAGTGTGTTCAGTGACTGGACTAATAGAAGCCGGTTCAGCAATTCAAATTACAATCTGGCCTCCAGGATATACAATACATTACAATACAAGTACATTATTATCTAGGATGTAATATTACAATGCGACCACTGGATGGCAGCCTGGTACAGAGCAATGCAGCACACTCTTTAGTTTGCATGTTATTTTGTAGCACAATAATCTCTTCCTACAACAGAAGGACCTCACATGTCTTATTCCATTACATATCCCAAAAATAAGAACACCCTTCCCCGTGTACACATGACCACACTCAGGCCTCAGGGTGAAAGGACACGCTTGGACGGTGATGGCCCCTTCTTTGAGTTGGAAAAATGGGACCAGATGGAGAAAATTGTCTTCATTTTTATTTGGTAGTTTATTATTTCTGTCTTCCTCCATGAGAGGACAAAAGAATGTTGTTATAGACTGAGCCAGAAAATATGAGTAAAGTATACGGGAAGAGGTGGAGATCGTGACATCACTGCCCCTCCTTTCCACCTCATCCAATCAGAGAACATCTTGTAATTCATTGAGAAAAACACAAGGCATACTGTTAGGGTTGGGGTTACCATTAGGGTTAGTGCTGGGGTTACCATAAGGGTTAGTGCTGGGGTTACCATTAGGGTGAGTGCTGGGGTTACCATTAGGGTGAGTGCTGGGGTTACCATTAGGGTGAGTGCTAGGGTTATCATTAGGGTGAGTGCTAGGGTTATCATTAGGGTTAGTGCTAGGGTTATCATTAGGGTTAGTGCTAGGGTTACCATTAGGATTAGTGCTAGGGTTATCATTAGGGTTAGTGCAAGGGTTACCATTAGGATTAGTGCTAGGGTTATCATTAGGATTAGTGCTAGGGTTATCATTAGGGTTAGTGCTGGGGTTATCATTAGGGTTAGTGCAAGGGTTACCATTAGGATTAGTGCTAGGGTTATCATTAGGGTTAGTGCTAGGGTTATCATTAGGATTAGTGCTGGGGTTATCATTAGGGTTAGTGCAAGGGTTACCATTAGGATTAGTGCTAGGGTTATCATTAGGATTAGTGCTAGGGTTATCATTAGGGTTAGTGCAAGGGTTACCATTAGGATTAGTGCTAGGGTTATCATTAGGGTTAGTGCTAGGGTTATCATTAGGATTAGTGCTAGGGTTATCATTAGGGTTAGTGCAAGGGTTACCATTAGGATTAGTGCTAGGGTTATCATTAGGGTTAGTGCTAGGGTTATCATTAGGGTTAGTGCTAGGGTTACCATTAAGGTTGGTGATAGGTTTATCAATAGGGTTACTGCTAGGGTTAAGATTAGGGTTACCAATTAAGTTAGTGCTAGGGTTATCATTAGGTTTAGTCCTAGGGTTACTATTAGGGTTAGTGCTGGGGTTATCATTGGGCATAGTGTTATGGTTATTATTATGACTAGTACTAAGGTTACAATAAATGTTAGTGCTAGGGTTACCATTAAGATTATCATTAGGTTTAGCACTAGGTTTACCATTAGGATTAGCGCTAGGGTTACCAATCGAGTTAGTGCTAGGGTTATCATAAGGGTTAGCGCTAGGGTTACTATTAGGTTTAGCGCTAGGGTTATCATAAGGGTTATCATTAGGGTTAGTGCTAGGGTTACTATTAGATTTAGTGCTAGGGTTACAATTAGGGTTAGCGCTAGGATCACCAATCGAGTTAGTGCTAGGGTTACCAATCGAGTTAGTGCAAGAGTTATCATTAGGGTTACCATTAGGGTTATCATTAGGTTTACCATTAGGGTAAGTGCTAGGGTTACCAATTGAGTTAGTGCTAGGGTTACCATTAGGGTTAGTGCTAGGGTTATCATTAGGCATAGTGTTAGGGTTAATATTATGACTAGTACTAAGGTTATTATTAGGGTTTAGTGCAAGGATTACCATTAGGGTTACCATTAGGGTTACTGCTAGGGTTACCATTAGGATTAGTGCTACGGTTACCAATCAAGTTAGTGCTAGTGTTATCATTAGGGTTACCATTAGGATTACCATTAAGGTTAGTGCTAGGTTTATCATAAGGTATAGTGTTAGGGTTATTATTATGACTAGTACTAAGGTTACCATTAGGGTTACTGCTAGGGTTACGATTTAGGGTTATCATTAGGGTTACTGCTAGGGTTACCATTAGGGTTAGTGCTAGGGTTACCATTAGGGTTACTGATGGGGTTACCATTAGGATTAGTGCTAGGGTTACCAATCAAGTTAGTGCTTGGGTTATCATTAGGGTTACCATTAGGGTTAGTGCTAGGGTTATTAGGGTTAGTGCTAGGGTTACCATTAAGGTTAGTTTTAGGGTTATCATTAAGGTTAGTGCTGGGGTTATCATAAGGTATAGTGTTAGGGTTATTATTATGACTAGTACTAAGGTTACCATTAGGGTTAGTGCTATGGTTACCGTTTAGGGTTATCATTAGGGTTAGCGCTAGGTTTACCATTAGGATTAGTGCTAGGGTTACCAATCAAGTTAGGGTTATTATTAGGGTTACCATTAGGTTTAGCACTAGGGTTATCATTAGGGTTAATGCTAGGGTTACCATTAGGCAAAGTGTTGGGGTTATTATTATGACTAGTGCTAAAGTTACCATTAGGGTTTTAGTGCTAGGGTTACCATTAGGGTTAGTGCTAGGGTTACCATTAGGGTTAGTGCAAGGGTTACCATTAGGGTTAGTGCTAGGGTTACCATTAGGGTTAGTGCTGGGGTTACCATTAGGGTTAGTGCTGGGGTTACCATTAGGGTTAGTGCTAGGGTTACCATTAGGGTTAGTGCTGGGGTTACCATTAGGGTTAGTGCTAGGGTTACCATTAGGGTTAGTGCTGGGGTTACCATTAGGGTTAGTGCTAGGGTTACCATTAGGGTTAGTGCTAGGGTTACCATTAGGCAAAGTGTTGGGGTTGTTATTTTGACTAGTGCTAAAGTTACCATTAGGGTTAGTGCTGGGGTTACCATTAGGGTTAGTGTTTTGGTCAAGAGAAAATGCCCAATGTCACCGTTCCCTTTATATTTTTTTATGTTTGCATTCTGGGATCATTTATAAATCAGATTTTTACTGCTCCGAGGTTTTTCTGGGTGTTTTCCCTTCTGCTGGGCGATGGGGACATTGGGAGATATATTGTTTTTAATTAGGAGCTGTCATCAGAAGCTAATTTTCTTCCAGACACAAAACTCCGCCACTCATGATTTATCCGTCGCTGAAGCCGTTTTTGCAGCTTTTGTGCCACCTCTCACTTACTATGCGCTGCACATCGAGAGGAAAGAGTGTCTGGCTTATCAGAAGTGCTGGAAGATCTGAATGAAAGATCGGCCGGGTGTCACCGGGATATCGTCCGCACAAAACCTGCTTTATGTGGCTGAAATGTTTCTTTTTTACGTTTGTATTGATTTGTGCAAATTGAATGTCACATCAGTAACGTTATATGTTTGTGATTTAATGCCATGTGACTTTAACCCCTTAAGCCCCGGAAGATTTTACCCCCTTCCTGACCAGGCTCTATTTTGCGATTCAGCACTGCATTATTTTAACGGACAATTGCACGGTCGTGCGACTCTGTACCCAAATGAATTTGACGTCCTTTTTTCCCCACAAACAGAGCTTTCTTTTGGTGGTATTTGATCACCTCTGCGATTTTTACTTTTTGCGATATAAACAAAAAAAGAGCGACAATTCTGAAAAAATAACAATATTTTTCACATTTTTTTTTATATGAAATTCCCCCCCCAAAAAATGTAAAAATCAAAATTTTTTAACATTTTTGGCCAATTTGTTTTCTGCTACATATGTTTGGTAAAAAAAAATCGCAATAAGCGTATTTTGATTGGTTTGCGCAAAAGTTATTGTATTTACTAACTAAGGGTTAGTAAATGTAAGAGTAATGGCGTCAATCTGCAATTTTTTTTTTTTGCGGGACTGCGACATTGCGGCGGACAGATCGGACCCCTGACTGACATTTTTGACACTTTTGGGGGGGACCAGTGACATTACTACAGTAATCAGTGCTAAAAATATGCACTGTCACTGTACTAATGACACTGACAGGGAAGGGGCTAACTTTATTGGGGAAGGAGGGGTTAAGTGTGTCCCTAGGGGCGTGCTTCTAACTGTAAAGGGGCGTGGCTTGTGATGTAACCACAGAGACATACGATCCTACATAGCAGGATCGTATGATCTCTGCAGTTACATCAGGGAGAATGACAGTTGGTTGTGTTTACATCAGCCGCCTGCCTTTTTCCCTCTCCAGCGGGAGATCGCGAGTGGCTGGCGGACATTGGAACCGCTGGTCACTCGCGCGTGGATGTCAGAGAACGAGCGGGGGCGGGAGCGCACCTCCGGCGGCGCGCTCGCCCCCTAGAGCCTCAAAGGCGAGCGACGTAGTATTACATCACTTTGCCTGTGAGGGGCTGACCGCCGCCGTAAATAGTCGTGCGGCGGTCAGCTAGTGGTTAAATGGGCCATATGGTAAGTGACCCAGGGGGAGGGGTAATATCTAGGTCAGTTTTACTTTAAAAATACATTATATGGACGAAGCTTTTGCGCACCTCCGGCGGCGCGCGCTCACCCCCTAGAGCCTCACAGGCGAGTGACGTAGTCCTACTTTACTTTGCCTGTGAGGGGCTGACTGCCGCCGTAAATAGTCGTGCGGCGGTTGGCAAGTGGTTAAATGGGCCATATGGTAAGTGACCCAGGGGGAGGGGTAATATCTAGGTCAGTTTTACTTTAAAAATACATTATATGGACGAAGCTTTTGCGCACCTCCGGCGGCGCGCGCTCACCCCCTAGAGCCTCACAGGCGAGTGACGTAGTCCTACTTTACTTTGCCTGTGAGGGGCTGACTGCCGCCGTAAATAGTCGTGCGGCGGTTGGCAAGTGGTTAAATGGGCCATATGGTAAGTGACCCAGGGGGAGGGGTAATATCTAGGTCAGTTTTACTTTAAAAATACATTATATGGACGAAGCTTTTGACCTGACCATCACACAGCTTTTTGGACATTCCATTCCAAAATCATGGCCATTTATGTGGAGTTGCTCCCATTCTCCGCTCGTCTGGGAAGGCATCTTTAAGATTTGGGAATTTGTACCCATTTCTGAGGTCAGGTACTGATGTTGAATGAGAGGACCTGGCTCACAATCGGGGTTCCAATTCATCCCAAAGGTGTTCTGTAGGGTTGAGGCTCCTCTAACTATATCAGCTTGTTGGATATCCCATTCCAAAATCCCAGCCATTAATATGGAGGTGGCCCCTCCTCCCATAACCATTATTATGGAGTTGTCCCCTTTTGTGGCTATAACATCCTCTTCTGGGAAGACTTTCCACAAGATTTTGGAGGGTGACTGTGGGAATGTGTGCCCATTTGTGAGGTCAGGTACTGATGGTGGATGAGAAGACCTGGTTCATCACCGACATTCCAATTCATTCTAAAGGTCTTCAGTAGGGTTGAAGCCAAGGCTCTGTACAGGATATGTAGAGGAGAGGTGAACATGCTAATACAAATGTTGGAGGTGGTGCTAATAAAATGTAAAGAAGTTGGGAAGCATGGTGTTGTTGAATTGTGGTGGTGGAGGACATGGTGTTATTAAACCGTAGAATAGGCAAGGGACTTGATGTTGATGAACAGTGTTGGTGGAGGACACGGTACTACAAAATGGAAGAAGATGTGGGGGGGACAGTGAAGTTGAACAGAGCTGGTGGAAGACATGGTGCTACAAAATCATTGAGGAGGCAGGGACACAGTGTGGTTGAGCAGTGATGGTGAAGGACATGGTACTATTAAATCATAGAGCTGGCAGTAGAGACTGCGCCATTGTAAGATGGTGGTGGAAGACATGGTACTACTAAATCATAGAGGAGGTAATATGGTGTTGTTAAACAGTGAAGGCGGAGGACATGGCAAGACTAAATCATTGAGTGGGTACAGGCACATTGTGGTTGAACAGTGATGGTGATAGATATAGTGCTAATAAACTGTGCAGAAGGTAGGGGACATGGTGGTGATGTTGAACATTGATGGTGGAGGTCATGGTGTTATTACATTTTTTTTTAAAAAAAGCAGGGGGCACAAGGTTATTAAATGGTGATAGTGGAGCATTTGATGGAACTGAACAGTAGAGGATGCTGAATAGTAATGGTGAAGGACACATGGCTACTGGATAATTGTGGTGAAGGGCTCGGGGCTACTCAATGGTGGTGGTGAAGGACACAGGGCTACTGAATAATGGTGGTGAAGGACACAGTTACTGAACGGCGATAACGAAGGACACAGGGCTACTGAACATTGATAATGAAAGACACAGGGCTACTGAAAGGTGATGGTGAAGGACACAGGGCTACTGAAAGGTGATGGTGAAGGACACAGGGCTACTGAATAATGGTGGTGGACACAGGGCTACTGAACATTGATGGTGAAAGACACAGGGTTACTGAACGGTGCTAGCGAAGGACACAGGGCTGCTGAACTTTGATGGTAAAAGACGCAGGGCTACTGAAAGGTGGTGGAGAAGGACAGAGGACTACTGAACAGTGAACAGTGATGGTGAAGGACAGAGGACTACTGAACCGTGGCGGTGAAGGACACAGGGCTACTGGATGGTGGTGGTGAAGGACACAGGACTACTGAACCGTGGTGGTGAAGGACACAGGGCTACTGAACAGTGATGGTGAAGGACACAGGGCTACTGAACAGTGATGGTGAAGAACACAGGACTACTGAACCGTGGTGGTGAAGGACACAGGACTACTGAACCGTGGTGGTGAAGGACACAGGGCTACTGAACAGTGATGCTGAAGGACACAGGGCTACTGAACAGTGATGCTGAAGGACACAAGGCTACTGAATGGTGATGGTGAAGGACACAGGGCTACTGAACGGTAATAGTGAAGGACACAGAGCTACTGAATGGTAATGGTGAAGGACACAGGGCTACTGAACTGTGATGGTGAAGGGCACAGGGCTACTGAACGATGATGGTGAAAGCCACAGGGCTACTGATCGGTGATGGTGAAGGACACAGGGATACTTAACTGTGATTGTGAAGGACACAGGGCTACTGAATGGTGATGGTGAAGGACATAGGGCTACTGAACGGTGATAGTGAAGGGCACAGGGCCACTGAATGGTAACAGTAAAGGACACAGGGCTACTGCATGGTGGTGGTGAAGGACACAGGGCTACTGAATGGCGGTGGTGAAGGACACAGGGCTACTTGGTGGTAGTGGTGAAGGACACAGGGCTACTGGATGGTGGTGGTGAAGGACATAGAGCTACTGCATGGTAGTGGTGAAGGACACAGGGCTACTGGATGGTGGTGGTGAAGGACACAGGGCTACTGGATGGTAGTGGTGAAGGACACAGGGCTACTGGATGGTAGTGGTGAAGGACACAGGGCTACTGGATGGTAGTGGTGAAGGACACAGGGCTACTGGATGGTGGTGGTGAAGGACACAGGGCAACAGGATGGTGGTGGTGAAGGACACAGGGCAACTGGATGGTGGTGGTGAAGGACACAGGGCTACTGGATGGTAGTGGTGAAGGACACAGGACAACTGAATGGTAGTGGTGAAGGACACAGAGCTACTGGATGGTAGTGGTGAAGGACACAGGGCTACTGGATGGTGGTGGTGAAGGACACAGGACTACTGGATGGTAGTAGTGAAGGACACAGGGCTACTGGATGGTGGTGGTGAAGGACACAGGGCTACTGGATGGTGGTAGTGAAGGACACAGGGCTACTGGATGGTAGTGGTGAAGGACACAGAGCTACTGGATGGTGGTGATGAAGGACACAGGGCTACTGGATGGTAGTGGTGAAGGACACAGAGCTACTGGATGGTAGTGGTGAAGGACACAGGGCTACTGGATGGTGGTGATGAAGGACACAGGGCTACTGGATGGTAGTGGTGAAGGACACAGAGCTACTGGATGGTAGTGGTGAAGGACACAGGGCTACTGGATGGTGGTGGTGAAGGACACAGGACTACTGGATGGTAGTGGTGAAGGACACAGGGCTACTGGATGGTGGTGGTGAAGGACACAGGGCTACTGGATGGTAGTGGTGAAAGACACAGAGCTACTGGATGGTAGTGGTGAAGGACACAGGGCTACTGGATGGTGGTGATGAAGGACACAGGGCTACTGGATGGTAGTGGTGAAGGACACAGGGCTACTGGATGGTGGTGATGAAGGACACAGGGCTACTGAACAGTGATGTAGAGTTTAGTTCCTCATCAAGTATTCACATTTTGCAGCCCAATAGAAGACATTTGGAAAATGAAAGTTGTGAATTTCATTGTTTTCCAACACCAGACCTGCAAATCCTCAGCAGAATTCACAATTTTTATTCACACCCAATTCTTACACTTTATTTCTCCGGGACGTGATTTTATGGAACATTCACTGTTTTTGAATTGTAAATTTTGCTAACTTGTAAATAATGGATATCTATTGTTATGAATTTCCTTCGGCCTTCCAGCCAGTGGCGTTGTTATGAAGACGTAGCTGACAGATTCTCTATGTTAATCATTACCGGATTTTGCTCCTAAAATTTGTAGAGAAGTCCGGCGTAATGCGTGCATCCGGCAAACACTTCCCAATCATTCGATGCCTCTTCCGTATTCTATTACATTGTATTTTATTTATTTCTGACCTGTCTCGCTAATCTTATACTCCTAATACTCTCCTTTTATTGTGGAGAACATGACAGGAGCGCCGGAGGCCAATGCAAATAGCAAATCACCGCTTCTTAACATCACAGGCTGACTTCTGAGAGACGCATTATAGAAAGCGAATATCTGCTGGGCCTGGAACACGCGGCAGCGAAGCATGAAATATGGCGAGTGATGGTTAGGAACTCACGTCTAACCCCTCTCGCCTTTCTAATTCTCACACGTCTTCCTGTGGAGAGCGCCGCTGAGCCCCTCAGAGGGTTTCCTGTGTAAAGTAGGCCAAGCGTCAGACCATTAACCTGAAAAACAATTTATAAAAAAAAAAAAAATTAAAGTGAAAACCCAAAATTTAAAAAAAAATGTAACCTATTATTGGTGAAGCTCACTTTATCTTACAGAGCCAAATCTTTTTTTGAGCTGCGCACATGGAGTTTGCTAAAAAAAAACTTGACTAAAGTTATATTTTTTTAATTTTTTAAGGACATCAAAGGCTTTTATTAAATCCATTGTTTTGTTTTAACCACTTGCCTACCGGGCCAGTTCTTACACTTCTCTATTACACTATATTACCAAAAGTATTGGGACGCCTGCCTTTATATTGAGTTGGCCCGCCCTTTGCAGCTATAACAGCTTCTGGGAAGGCCGTCCACAAGGTTTAGGAGAGTGTCTATGGGAATGTTTGACCATTCTTCCCAAATCGTGGAAAGTATTGGGACGCCTGCCTTTACACACACATGAACTTTAAAGGCATCCCAGTCTTAGTCCGTAGGGTTCAATATTGGGTTGGCCCACCCTTTGCAGCTATAACACCTTAAACTCTCTTGGGAAGGCCGTCCATAAGGTTTAGGAGTGTTTTTATGGGAATGTTTCACCATTCTTCCAGAATAGTCAAAAAGTATTGTCAAAAGTATTGGGACGCCTGCCTTTACACACACATGAACATTAATGGCATCCCAGTCTTAGTCCGTAGGGTTCAATATTGAGTTAGCCCAACTTTTGCAGCTATAACAGCTTCAACTCTTCTGGGAAGGCCGTCCACAAGGTTTAGGAGTGTCTATGGGAATGTTTCACCATTCTTCCAGAATTGTCCAAAAAGTACACCAGGGATCCTCAAACTACGGCCCTCCAGCTGTTGTGGAACTACACATCCCATGAGGCATTGTAAACTCCACAGACATGACTGAGCATGATGGGAATTGTAGTTCCTGAACAACTGGAGGGCCATAGTTAGAAGACCCCTGCTTTACACACACATGAACTTTAATGGCATCCCAGTCTTAGTCCGTAGGGTTCAATATTGGGTTGGCCCACCCTTTGCAGCTATAACAGCTTCAACTCTCTTGGGAAGGCCGTCCATAAGGTTTAGGAGTGTTTTTATGGGAATGTTTCACCATTCTTCCAGAATAGTCAAAAAGTATTGTCAAAAGTATTGGGACGCCTGCCTTTACACACACATGAACATTAATGGCATCCCAGTCTTAGTCCGTAGGGTTCAATATTGAGTTGGCCCAACTTTTGCAGCTATAACAGCTTCAACTCTTCTGGGAAGGCCGTCCCCAAGGTTTAGGAGTGTCTATGGGAATGTTTCACCATTCTTCCAGAATCGTCCAAAAAGTACACCAGGGATCCTCAAACTACGGCCCTCCAGCTGTTGTGGAACTTGTCACGGCACTGCCGCGTACTCACCTGCGTCTGGGCGCCTGCGGCGTTCTCGCAACAGAGTCTCGGTGCTTGCCGGTCGCAGAGACACCCCCTCTGGGTCTGCGGTGGCTCCTTCTCCTCCCCTCACCTCTGAGACCTGCAGCGGCACACTGTCATGGCAAGATGGCGGTCGCCATGCGGTTACAGTGTTTTACACAGAGGGAGAGAGGAGAGTTGAAGATCTGGTAAGATCAGGTTCTATGAAGCAAACCAAGATGGCGCTGGGTCTCTGACCTCCCTTTATAGCCCCTGGCAGCCCCACCTACTGGTGGGAGGTGGTCAGGTCATGTGATCCTGGCTCCCTATATAAACCAAGCACACCTTCCAGTCAGTGCTTGGTTATTTTCCTTGCTCCTGTGTGTCTGCTAATTGCATTGCCTGTGTTCCTGGTTCCTGATCCTTTCTCCCTCAGGTGGATACTCCTTGATTGCCTGCCAGACCTGACTCCAGAGTTGTCGACCTTACCTCCTTCTCTTCATTAAAGGCCTCCGTGCCACCACAGACCCTACGGGGCCCTGTTCCCACTTCCAGGGACTCCTGAGGGTCGTGATTGTAAGGGAGTGCTGTTCCACTGCAACTGGGTTCCCTCTCCACTGCAAGACCCCAGGTGGGTTGTGACAGAACTACACATCCCATGAGGCATTGTAAACTCCACAGACATGACTGAGCATGATGGGAATTGTAGTTCCTGAACAACTGGAGGGCCATAGTTAGAAGACCCCTGCTTTACACACACATGATCTTTAATGGCATCCCAGTCTTAGTCCTTAGGGTTCAATATTGAGTTGGCCCACCCTTTGCAGCTATAACAGCTTCAACTCTTCAGCATGGATAAACATGACAGGCTGTTGTCAATGGTTGCTGAGGAAGCAGCGGGTGTCTGTGTCCATACCAATCACTGATCTCACCAAGCCATTTGTTTGTATGGCCTGGAATCCTCAGTAATGTAAGCAAAGGGGCGGGGACAGGGGGTGACATCACTGCCTAAATATGACCACACAGCCATATTAGGACAATCATCACTGTGCTCACCCCCTTCCCTCATACACTCTATTACCAAAGGTATTGGGACGCCTGCATATACACGCACATTAACTTTAACCACTTAAGCCCCAGAAGATTTTACCCCCTTCCTGACCAGGGCCTATTTTGCGTTTCGGCACTGCGTGACTTTAACGGACAATTGCGCGGTCGTGTGACGCCGTACCTAAACAAATTTGACGTCCTTTTTTTCCCACAAACAGAGCTTTCTTTTGTTGGTATTTGATCACCTCTGCGATTTTTTTATTCATGCGCTATAAACAAAAAAAGCGCGACAATTCTGAAAAAATAACAATATTTTTCACATTTTTTTTATATGAAATTCCCCCCCCCCCCCCCCCATAAAAATGTAAAAATCAAAATTTCCTGACAGACTCCATGGCAGCATACGTTCGGGTAGGCCCGCCTCCTCTCCTACCTCATAGGACCCCACTCCCATAAATCTTTGCTCCCTTTCAGCATCAGTGTTCCTTTTTCGTCCTCCTCATACATACGGTGTTATGTTCCTACTATTTCGGTCCTATACCTTGAAGCAGAATGGGTCGTGGAGCCTCCGCTAAGCCCTGGCTATTAGCAGGGTATGGAGGGGGCAATAGAAGAGACCCTCAGCAGGAGCTCTGTGGTCTGGCCGAGAGAGCCCAGCTGCCGCGGGTGGCCTAATTTTGCCCGAAGATACAGACCGGTGGTGCGCCTCTGGGACCCTTCTCTGCTCTGGGCAGGGTGGTAAGCCCTGTTATGGGACCCTTTTTATTTTCTCTTTCCCTTAATGCTTTATTTACCTGCTAAACATATGTGACAGGGTGTTGTTAGGCTTTTGACTTACTGCATCTCTGTGTGTTTTGGTACTGTTGTGTGGCCGGGTTCCCCTCTAGAAGTCCGCCATTGTTGATGTCTTGCTAGCAGTTGTCCGGTCGGCTCCCGGTCTGGCCGCGGCCGCGACCGCGGCCGCCACTTCCGGGTTGCGCGGCGCTTCTGCGCATGCGCGGTAGCCGCCGGGCACAGGATTCAGTGCGCATGCGCGGGGGTGACGTGTGCGCATGCGCGGGAGGCGTCGTATTTAAAGCCTTTGATATGTCAGAGCTGGTGGGAAGGTCGGCACGTATATGCAGCCTCCCCCAGACTCTGACTGGCGTTTTAAAGGTAAGATTCTATTCAGAATACATATTGGCGGTTTTTGGGCTCTGCATGGGGAAAGGCTTAGCACAATATACTTTTTTATATTTAGCTGCAGAAGAGTTTTTTTGCCCCTTCTGTTGTAAGGATCATGGACGCATCTCCGCCCCCTAGTGGCCAGCCCGCTCATACCAGGTATGTGCTGGGCATTTAGGGGGGGGGGGGGAGGTCTGTGTGTTCTCTCTTATATATCGCTATATGTGTCTCTCTCCAGCTCTTCCAGGTCTGATCAGCAGCCTAGCGCACGCAGCGATGACAGACATTCAAAGTCGCATCACCGGCACTCCTCATCTAGGTCCAGACGCAGCTCCCCCCATAATAGGGGACGTGATGGCAAATCTTCTAGTTCAACACATCATGGCCGTTCGGAGCACCTGCACGGAAAGAAATGCTGGGGATGTGGTACCATAGTAACAGATGGTTCCTCTCTGTGTAAACCCTGTTATGCCCAAGCCACGGGTGAAAGGGAGAAGTCGGACCAACATATTGAGGAGGTTGTGCGCAGAGTCCTCAAAGACTTACAGAAGCCAAGTTACAGAAGCCAAGTACTTCTGCAGGGCCATCCCGCTCTCCGGAAAGAGATCTTCTGGTTCAGGATCCTTTTGAGTTTTCCCAGCCCAGCCATCCTTCTATCCTTCCGTCAGAGTCCGAATCTGATTCAGATGACTCCGGTTCAGGGTTTGAGTTTACCCTTGTCTCCCCTCTAGTGAAGGCGGTGAGAGAAGCCCTTGACTGGAAAGATCCGGCTGTCTCCTCCCCGAAGCAACGAAAATATTTCAAGCAGTTATGCAAAGAACGCTTGAACTTTCCATTTCTAGGGGAGCTGGGAGATATAATTTCCGAAAAGTGGAGCAAAGTGGAAAGGAAAAATTCCCTGACCACAAAGATGGCGAAGTTGTATCCATTTAAACAAGAAGAGGTGAAGCGCCTGGAATCTTCCCCAAGTGTGGATGCAGCTGTGATGCGTTTGGTTAAGCATGTCACCCTTCCAATGGAGGCTACAGCCTCTTTTAGGGATCCGTTGGATAGGAGGATCGACGCTGACCTTAAACGAGCATACCTTTCAGCCGGCATGGCCTGTAAGCCAGCTTTGGCTTTGGCTACAATTTCAAAAGCCATGGAAGTCTGGATCAATGCCTTGGAGGGCACTCTTGGAGGAGTCTCGGAGGAAGTGCTCCAGAGCTCCCCAATCCAGGAGCTGAAGATGGCCGCGGGCTTCTTGGGGGAGGCGTCTTTAGACACCATTCGCCTTTTGGCCCGAGTTATGCTGGCTTCTGTTACGGCTAAACTTGCCCTTTGGCTTCGTCCTCGGGTTGCCGATGCTGCTTCCAAACAGGCATGGTGCCGGATTCCCTTTGAGGGTTCTTCCCTCTTTGGGAACAAATTGGATGCAGCCATAACTCGGGCCACGGGTGGAAAATCTGGGTTCCTCCCTCAGGATAAACGCCCAGGCGCTCAGAAGCGCTCTTTCCCAAGAAGACAAAACACTAATCGTTCTAGGGAAGCGCGCAGCTACAGACCAGGCAAGTCCTACGGAAGAGGTTGGAAGTCAAGGCAATCCACCTTCCAGAAAGGCTCAAAAGGCTCTTCGTCTGGTGACCGGGAGGCCACCAAATCCTTTTGAGGTTGGGCCCGTCCAGGCCTTCCCGGTAGGGGCCAGGTTGCTCCAATTTCGGGATGTCTGGGCGGCCTCGATCCAGGATCCCTGGGTTTTAAATATCGTGTCCCAGGGGCACTCGTGGGCATTCGACAACTGTCAGGTACCTTGGTTGAGGCCGAAGTGCTGAGAGGGCTTCCCTTGCAGCTCGGTGCGGATCACCCCTGGAGGTGAGACAGGAGATGACACGTCCCAAGGAGCACTGGATGCTGGTGAAATCCGGATGGATGGATGGTATGGTATGGACACCCAGGACCGCTTCCAGGAGATCTAAAGGTGCTCAGTGGAAAAAGACACAAGGTTAATGCCAGGCCGAGGGTCATACACAGTTAATCAGTCCGGAAGTAATGAGCCAAGTGGAAGGTAGCAAAGGGGCAAGACAAGAGAGAGTCCGTGAGATCCAAGCCAAGGTCGGTACACAGGAGATCCAGCAGGGGTGTCAGAGCAAAGAGTGGTCAGGTAAGCCAAGGTCGATCAAGGGAGAAGATGCAGACAGGTCAAAGAAGCAAGCCGGGTCAAAACAGGAACACAGGTAAACGGACAGGTCACGGGTACAGGAGCTGACGATAAACCAGCACTGAGCACACCGGAAGAGCGTCTTATATAGGGCCAGGGCTGGGGAGATGGGCGTGGTGACACACCTGCTCTGCATCCGGCGATCTATTGCTGTTGAATGGTGATTCCTTTCCTGACAGTGCCCCCCCCTGAGGGGCAGCCTCTGGATGCCCAACGACCATGTTTTTCTGGAAATTTTTTGTGAAATTCTCTCAAAAGTTTAGGGGCGTGGATGTTACTCAATGGTTCCCATGAATTGTCCTCCGGAGGATATCCTTTCCATTTAATCAAGTATTGAGTACGGTTGCCTCTTTGTCGACAATCCAAGATATTCTCAACCTCAAATTCAGGCTCCCCTTCTACTGAAACTGGAGGAGGTGGTACCTCTTCTCTTCCCGGGAAGGGGCTTGGTACCGCTGGCTTAAGTAGCGAGGCATGAAATACTGGATGAATTTTGAAAGAGCCGGGCAAGGCCAATTCAAAGGCCACAGGATTCACCACTCTCTTGACCTGAAAAGGACCGATGAATCTTGGCCCCAATTTCTTGGATGGGCAGGATAATTTCAAATTAATTGAAGAGAGCCAAACTCGATCTCCAACTTTGTACACTGGGTTCTCCCTCCGTTTGAGGTCAAAGAATTTCTTATAGTCCTGTTGTGCTTTATGAATATTGTCTCGTAACAACTGGAAATTAGTTTTAATGGCTGCTAGCCGATCATGGACTGCGGGAACCGTTATTTCCTGATCCAAGTTAGGCAAAAAAGAAGGATGAAAGCCATAATTAGCCCAAAACGGGGTTTGGTTGGTTGCGGCGTGTATGGAATTATTGTAGGCAAATTCTGCGCATGGAAGCAGGGAGGTCCAGTCGTCCTGAGAGCTGGTGCAAAAACATCGGAGGTACTGTTCCAGGGTTTGATTGGTTCTCTCTGTTTGCCCATTACTTTGTGGATGGTAAGCAGATGACAGGGACACTTCAACCGACAAGGACTTGCAGAGCTCCTTCCAAAATCTAGAGGTGAATTGAACACCTCGGTCTGACACTATATTATTTGGAAGTCCATGTAGCCTGACCACCTCTTTGATAAATGTGTTGGCTGTTTCCAGGGCGGAGGGAGTGCCCCTCATGGGCAAGAAGTGAGCCATTTTTGAGAGTCGGTCCACGACTACCAAGATGGTGGAAAACCCCTCTGAGGGTGGTAGCTCAACTATAAAGTCCATAGACAGACCTTTCCAGGGCTGCTCGGGAATCGGCAATGGTCTTAACAGGCCCCATGATTTGACTTTAGCCCCTTTGTTACGTTGGCACGTGATGCAGGAATTTACATAGCTTCTGCAGTCCTGATGTAGCTTAGGCCACCAGAAGCGGCGTTGGATAAGTTCGTAGGTCTTTTTTACCCCGAAATGTCCAGCGAGTTTGTGGTCGTGAAAGGTTTTAAGGACCAACAATCTCACTTGTGTAGGAACAAAAATTTTTCCCTGGTGCCAGAGGAATCCTTCCCGTTTATTTAGAGAACCGGCTTCGAGTTCAGTACATTGAGTAGAGGCTTGCTGAATTGTGGACTGTAGGTCAGTGTGAATTAGAAAAAAGTTTTGAGCTGATAGGATGGTATTGGGCTCCGTCGTGCTGGGAGTATCCGGAAACATTCGGGACAGGGCGTCTGCCTTTCCATTCTTAGATCCTGGTCTGTAGGTAATATGGAAATTAAAGCGTGAAAAGAATAGAGCCCACCGGGCTTGCCGAGGTCTTAGGCGTCTAGCAGTCCTGAGATACTCTAGATTCTTGTGATCCGTGAATATCATGATAGGGTGTGCCGCGCCTTCAAGCAGGTACCTCCATTCTTCTAGAGCACATTTAATAGCCAGAAGTTCCCGATCCCCCACATCGTAGTTCTTCTCTGGGGGTGACATTTTCCGAGAGAAGAAAGCTACTGGGTGTAGCAGGGTCTTCGGGCCTTGTCGCTGGGACAGAATAGCCCCTGTGGCTACTTCCGAAGCATCCACTTCGAGAATATAAGGTAAGACCGGGTCGGGGTGTTGAAGAATAGGTGCGGTCACAAACAGGCTTTTTAATTTATCAAAAGCTGACTGAGCCTCCGGTGACCAGCGGAAGCGAATCTGCTGGCGCGTTAGTTGGGTGATGGGTGCGATAATTGTTGAGAATCCCTTTATGAATCTTCTGTAGAAGTTAGCGAAGCCCACAAATCGCTGAACTCCCTTCTTATCAGTGGGGGCTGGCCACTCCAAAATGGCTTTTACTTTTTGTGGATCCATAGAGACACCCTCAGTTGAAATAATAAGCCCTAGGAACTGGATGGACTTCCTCTCAAATTCACATTTTTCCAGTTTCACATAGAGCCCATGTTTCCTTAAGGTGGTTAATACTTTTTTGACATGAATCCGGTGGAGTTCCAGAGTGGAGGAGAAGACCAAGATGTCATCTAGGTACACGATTAAGAAGTTGTCCAGGAACTCTCGAAAAATGTCATTGACTAGATGTTGAAATGTGGCCGGGGCATTACATAGCCCGAAGGGCATGACCAGATATTCGAAGTGGCCGAAACGGGTTCTAAACGCCGTTTTCCACTCATCCCCTTCTCGGATGCGAATAAGGTTGTACGCTCCTCGGAGGTCTAATTTGGTAAAGACCCGGGCAGACCGGAAGCGCTGGAACAATTCTGGAATCAAGGGGAGAGGATAACGATTTTTGATGGTAACTTTGTTGAGTTCCCGGTAATCAACACAGGGTCTTAACGTGCCATCTTTTTTCTCAACAAAGAAGATTCCAGCGCCAGCTGGGGAGGACGAGGGCCGGATGAACCCCTTTTCCAGGTTCTCGTTGACATAAGTCCGAAGAGTTTCTAATTCCTTCTCAGATAAGGGAAATATTCTTCCAAAAGGGATCTCGGCTCCTGGAAGAAGCTCAATGGGGCAGTCGTACGGCCTGTGAGGGGGTAGAGCATCAGCCTTTTTTTTGTCGAATACATCCCTAAAGTCCTGATAGGCTGCGGGAATGTCTTCAGGAAGGTCTAGGGCTGGCTGAACGGCCAGACATGTGGCAGGAGCGTTGGGTCCAGGGGGAAAGCAATGGTCCAGGCAATATTTGGACGAGAAGGAAATCCTCTTCTTCACCCAGTCAATTTGTGGGTTATGAGCCTGGAGCCATGGAAGGCCTAGGATAACCGGGAATAAGGGAGAGGACAAGACATCAAAGCGGAGGAGCTCTTGATGGCCCGAGTTTGTGGTAGTGAGTACCGGATAGGTTTCTCTGGTCACAGGTCCGGAACTAGGCAGGGACCCGTCGGCCAGAAAGACTTGAAGCCGTTGCTCCTTAATTTGTAGGGGGACCCCCAGTTTCCTTGCTAGTGTACAATCCAGAAAACAACTGCAAGCTCCGGAGTCAACAATTGCCGTGAGCTGGATCTTCTCTTCTGCTACCTGTAAGGAGATAGGAAGGATAAGGTGAGCAGGGGATGGCTCAGAGACCTGACAGTTCAAGACAGACCGTGAATAGCACTTACTGGGCCTCACGGGGCAGTTGCGGAGGAAGTGGCCGGAGGCTCCACAGTATAGACAGAGGTTAGCCTGGCGGCGACGTTGTCTCTCTTCGGGTGTTAGGGAGGAACGAATTAGTCCAATCTGCATGGGTTCACCGTCCGCAGAGGCATTCATAGCTGGTGCAGGGGGAGGAGAGGCGGCAAACGGGACCTTAGGCATCACCCAAGAAGCTCGGGCCCCCTGGAGGCGTTCTGAGCGTCGTTCCCGCAGACGCCTGTCCATTTGGATGGCTAGAGAGATCAAGTCTTCCAGGGATGCAGGTGTCTCTATCCGAGCAAGCTCATCTTTTAGAGCTTCAGAGAGGCCATGACGGTACTGGTATTTCAATGCCGCCTCATTCCAGTCCGTGTCGGCTGCCCATCTACGGAAGTCTACAGTGTAGTCCTCGGCCGGGCGTTTATTCTGCTGTAAGGCATGTAAAGCAGACTCTGCTGTGACCGTGCGCTGAGGATCTTCATATAGCTGGGCCATGGCCTCAAAAAAGGAGCTTACTGAGTTCAAGGTAGGACTCTTCTGTTCAAGGAGGTTGTGTGCCCAAGTCTGGGGTTCTTCAGCTAATAAGGAGATTATAAACCCCACTTTAATGGATTCCGAGGAGAAGGTCCTGGGCTGAAGAGCCAAATATAATAAACAGGCATTTTTGAAAGCCCTAAATTTCCTTCGCTCCCCACGGAAGCGTTCAGGCGTGGGCACCCGTGGCTCTGGTGGCGGAGCTGAAGCTGAATGGGCGGAGCTAGCTTGATCCGGTTGAGAAGGAGCCGGTAAAGAGCTAGTGGCAGGCTGATTAGGATCATTCGGAAGAGATGAGCCGGCTAGGTTTACTACCCGACCTTCCAGTTGGAAGTAGCCATCTTGCAGTCTTTGTACGGCTTGGGTTAGGGCTGAAACCTGTTGGCATAAAGCCTCGAGCGGGGAAGCACCTCTGTCGGCCTCTGACATGGCTGGTTTATGCTGTCAGGTACCTTGGTTGAGGCCGAAGTGCTGAGAGGGCTTCCCTTGCAGCTCGGTGCGGATCACCCCTGGAGGTGAGACAGGAGATGACACGTCCCAAGGAGCACTGGATGCTGGTGAAATCCGGATGGATGGATGGTATGGTATGGACACCCAGGACCGCTTCCAGGAGATCTAAAGGTGCTCAGTGGAAAAAGACACAAGGTTAATGCCAGGCCGAGGGTCATACACAGTTAATCAGTCCGGAAGTAATGAGCCAAGTGGAAGGTAGCAAAGGGGCAAGACAAGAGAGAGTCCGTGAGATCCAAGCCAAGGTCGGTACACAGGAGATCCAGCAGGGGTGTCAGAGCAAAGAGTGGTCAGGTAAGCCAAGGTCGATCAAGGGAGAAGATGCAGACAGGTCAAAGAAGCAAGCCGGGTCAAAACAGGAACACAGGTAAACGGACAGGTCACGGGTACAGGAGCTGACGATAAACCAGCACTGAGCACACCGGAAGAGCGTCTTATATAGGGCCAGGGCTGGGGAGATGGGCGTGGTGACACACCTGCTCTGCATCCGGCGATCTATTGCTGTTGAATGGTGATTCCTTTCCTGACAACAACGTTCCCAAACCCAGGTTCGTCGCAACCTCACTTCCTCCTTCAGCAGAAAAAAAGAAGGTTCTTCTCGCTTATGTGGACACCTTACTGGCTCAGCGAGCCGTTGTGCCAGTTCCCGAAGCGGAAAGAGGTTTGGGAGTCTATTCACCTCTCTTCCTTGTCCAGAAAAAGAACGGCACCTGGCGCCCGGTAATAGATCTCACATATCTCAACAGATCTATCCATCGAGAAAGATTCAAAATGGAGTCCCTAGTCACAATACAACATTCGTTTCTCCCAGGAGACTGGTTGGCATCGATAGACCTAAAAGATGCGTACTTCCACGTTCCTGTGGCAAAAGAGTACCATCAGTTCCTCCGGTTTGCTGTAGGTCATGCTCACATGCAATTTACGTGTCTTCCCTTCGGACTCTCAACTTCGCCTCGCACATTCTCCAAGACCTTGTTGGCGGTTGTGGCTCTCATCAGGACCAGAGGTGTCAGATTGCATCATTACCTGGACGATCTCCTTCTTCTGTCCCAGGACAGACTTCAGTTACTCTCACATCTGGAGCAGGTGATCTCTACGCTCCAGGAATTCGGGTGGATTCTAAATCTAGAAAAGAGCCATCTGGTGCCAACGCAGTCTCTGGTGTTTCTCGGAGCACTATTCAACACGGTGAAGTGCACCATTTCTCTGCCCGAAGAGAAAATCCCAGTAGTTCAGAGCAGGGTGGCTCTCGCTCTCGCTGCCTCCCGTCTCACTGCTCGTCAGTGTCTAAAGGTAGTAGGGACGCTCGTAGCTACTTCACCCATGGTGAAGTGGGCTCTGTGGAAACTGAGACCCTTCCAGAAGGGTTTTCTCCAACAATGGACGACGGAGAACTTGTCACAAGTTATTCACCTGACCCCATTCATGAAGGGGTGCCTTCCCTGGTGGTTACGCCGTGCGAATCTAACCAACTGCCACTCAATTGCTCCAATCTCCTGGATTACGATAACCTCCGATGCCAGCGGTACCGGTTGGGGAGCCCACTGTCTGTCAGAAGTGGCACAAGGCAGATGGAATTTTCCCGGTCACGGAGTGGTGTCCAACATCCTAGAACTACGAGCTGCCCTCAAAGCCCTTCAGGCTTTTCACCATCTAACGCAAGGGGCCGCAGTGCTGCTAAGGATGGACAACACCACGGCAGTGGCATACGTCAAGAGGCAGGGAGGTACACGCAGTATGTCTCTCCTCCAAGAAACAGAGCCGATTATGACATGGGCCCAGCATCATCTGGCCAATTTTTCAGCGGTCTTTGTTCCGGGAGTGTTGAATGTGGAAGCAGACTTCCTATCCCGATTCCAACTAGACAACAACGAGTGGTCCCTCCATCAGGAGGTGTTCAATTGGGTCCTGTCCCTGGGGATTTCGCCAGAAGAGGATCTGTTTGCGAGTCCACGCAACAAGAAGCTTCGGAAGTACTACACGAGGTTCAGAGATCCTCGAGCCTTCGGAGTGGATGCCCTCACAGGCAGATGTAACTTCCAGTCTGCTTATGCTTTTCCACCAGTACCAATAGTACTCCAATTCCTGCGGAGACTGAAGATGGAGGAAGTAGAAATCATAGCAATAATTCCCTTCTGGCCCAACAGGCCCTGGTTTCCCCTGCTGTCCCTTCTCAGCTTCAGGGATCCAATCCCTCTACCTCTCAGGACGGACCTTCTTTCTCAGGGTCCTACTCTGCATCCATGCCCTGCGCGTCTGCACCTCAGGGCTTGGTTCTTGAGAGGGGGAGGTTGGAGGCTCTCGGATGCCCAGAAGAGGTGATCCCGACTCTTATGAGTTCAAGAAGAGCTAGCACCAACAGGGTATATGAAAGGATCTGGGCTAGGTTCATGAGTCATCAAGCCCAGAGGTCAGGTCCAGTAGGTACACCTACTATTCAGCAAATTCTGAGTTTCTTGCAATCTGGTCTGGATCTGTCCCTCTCGGTTAGTTCTCTCCGGGTGCAAGTCTCTGCCATCTCAGCCTTCACCGGAATTCAGTGGGCAAGTCATCATCTGATTCAACAATTTTTCAAGGGCGCAGTCAGGCTCAGGCCTGAGAGAAGGCCGAGATTCCCAAAATGGGATCTTCCATTAGTTTTTGACTTTTTCACTTCAAAGGAAGTTGCCTCCATGTCAATCAAGGAGCTTACGTTGAAGACAGCGTTTTTGGTGGCCATTACCTCCGCTAAGAGGGTCTCTGAGATACATAATTTAGGTTGCAAAGAGCCTTTTCTGACCTTCTTTCAGGACAGAGTGGTCCTAATCCCTATGCTGCGGTCAAATCCAAAAGTGGCCTCTGTCTTCCACGAAAACTCTGAGGTAGTCCTTCCCACCTTCAGAACTGATGAGGAATCTTCAGTCCATCCTCTAGATGTGGGCAACACTCTAAGTCAATACTTGGAGTCCACATCCTCCTTACGCCAATCGGATTTCCTTTTTGTTCTTCTCCATGGCAAAAAGAAAGGAATGCGTGCCTCTTCTAGAGCGGTGGCTGCGTGGATCGTCCAGGCTATCCAGGCGTATAGAGCAAAGGGCTTGGCTCCTCCAGAGGCGATTACGGCTCATTCTACAAGAAGCATCGCTACGTCTTGGGCAGCTTCCAAACACGTCGCGCCTGATGTGATCTGCAAAGCAGCATCCTGGTCATCCGTCAATACCTTCCTTTCCCATTATTGTATTGAACCTGCTGCTTTATCTTCCGTTAATTTTGGCGTTCAAGTCTTGTCAGTTGACAGTGCCAATTAAAGTTTTCTTTGTTCAGCATCTTCCCACCCGGGAGTGTATAGCGAGTTATTTCCCGTACGCATGCTGCCATGGAGTCTGTCAGGAAAACGGAAAATTGTTACCAAATACTTACCGTAATTTTCCTTTCCTGATGGAGTCCATGGCAGCCGGAGTTCCCTCCCAATTCCTGAGTAGGCTAGTTACAGAACACTGATGCTGAAAGGGAGCAAAGATTTATGGGAGTGGGGTCCTATGAGGTAGGAGAGGAGGCGGGGCCTACCCGAACGTATGCTGCCATGGAGTCCATCAGGAAAGGAAAATTACGGTAAGTATTTGATATCAATTTTCCGTTTTTTTTTACATTTTAGGCCAATTTGTTTTCTGCTACATATGTTTGGTAAAAAAAAATCACGATAAGCGTATTTTGATTGGTTTGCGCAAAAGTTATTGCGTTTACTAACTAAGGGAAAGATTTTTGTCATTTTTGGTGTTTTTTTTTTTTAACGAGTAATGGCGGCGATCTGCGATTTTTTTTTTTTTTTTTGCGGGACTGCGACATTGCGGCGGACAGATCGGACCCCTGACTGACATTTCTGACACTTTTGGGGTTACCAGTGACATTACTGCAGTAATCAGTGCTATATATATATGCACTGTTACTGTAAAAATGACACTGGCAGGGAAGGGGTTAACTTTATTGGTGATCAAGGGGTTAAGTGTGTCCCTAGGGGCGTGCTTCTAACTGTCAAGGGGCGTGGCTTGTGATGTAACCACAGAGACATGCGATCCTACATAGCAGGACCGTATGATCTCTGCAGTTACATCAGGGAGAATGACAGACGGCTTTGTTTACATCAGACGTCTGCCTTTCTCCCTCTCCTGCGGCAGATCGCGAGTGACCGGCGGACATCGGAGCGCGCGGGGATGTCAGTGAACGAGCGCGCACTCGCCCCCTACAGGCTCCAGGGCGAGCGACGTAGTACTACGTCGGTTTGCCCAGGAAGGGCTGACTGCCGCAATTTAATACACTGTAGGCGGTCGGCAAGCGGTTAAAGTGTCGCCTATGGAGATTTTTAAGTAACAAAGTTTGTTGCCATTCCACGAGTGTGCGGAATTTTAGAGCGTGACATGTTGGGTATCTAATTCAAAAAAGTGAATTTTTTCCAAAAAAATTGTGTTTGGAAGACCGCTGCGCAAATACGGTGTGATAAAAAAAAATATCGCAATGATCTCCATTTTATTCTCTAGGGAAATATATAATGTTTGGGGGTTCCAAGTAATTTTGTAGCAAAAAAAAAATGATTTTAACACAAATTTCAGAAATAGGCCCAGCCGCCCAGTCCTTAAGTGGTTAAGACCCAGCGAACCTCACCTGACACAGCCTTTGCCTGTGATTGGCCAGCTCACCTTTAAATCACCTGAATCAGCACACCTGCAGTGCTAGTGATAGGGTCGTTACCTTGTGTGCACCTGCTGGGCCCAGCTAAGCTCTGCTCTGTCTATATGGTGTATGACCCGGATAATATCTGCTCTGTATATATCATGTATGACCCAACTGATATCTGCTCTGTCTATATGGTGTATGACCCGGATAATATCTGCTCTGTATATATCATGTATGACCCGGCTGGTTTGGACCCGGCTTTGCTCCCTTCTGATTCTGTATTGTTTGGACTTGGATCTTCCTGTGTATGACCCGGCTTGTCTAGACTACGCTTCACCTGATTCTACTATAGTGCCAGACTCAGCATTACTACTTGTCTGCCCTGAACCTCATGTTACATCTGCAGCGGTGTACCACAAGTACCAGCCAACCTCCTGCTACATCTGCAGCGGTGTACCACAAGTACCAGCCAACCTACATCTGCAGTGGTGTACCACAAGTACCAGCCAACCTCCTACATCTGCAGCGGTGTACCACAAGTACCAGCCAACCTCCTACATCTACAGTGGTGTACCAGCCAACCTACATCTACAGCAGTGTACCACAAGTACCAGCCAACCTCCTACATCTGCAGCGGTGTACCACAAGTACCAGCCAACCTCCTACATCTACAGTGGTGTACCAGCCAACCTACATCTGCAGCGGTGAACCACAAGTACTAGCCAACATCCTGCTACATCTACAGCAGTGTACCACAAGTATCAGCCAACCTCCTACATCTACAGTGGTGTACCACAAGTACCAGCCAACCTACATCTGCAGCGGTGAACCACAAGTACTAGCCAACATCCTGCTACATCTACAGCAGTGTACCACAAGTATCAGCCAACCTCCTACATCTGCAGCGGTGTACCACAAGTATCAGCCAACCTCCTACATCTACAGTGGTGTACCACAAGTACCAGCCAACCTACATCTGCAGCGGTGAACCACAAGTACTAGCCAACATCCTGCTACATCTACAGCAGTGTACCACAAGTATCAGCCAACCTCCTACATCTGCAGCGGTGTACCACAAGTACCAGCCAACCTACATCTGCAGCAGTGTACCACAAGTACCAGCCAACCTCCTACATCTGCAGCAGTGTACCACAAGTACCAGCCAACCTACATCTGCAGCGGTGAACCACAAGTACTAGCCAACATCCTGCTACATCTACAGCAGTGTACCACAAGTATCAGCCAACCTCCTACATCTGCAGCGGTGTACCACAAGTACCAGCCAACCTACATCTGCAGCAGTGTACCACAAGTACCAGCCAACCTCCTACATCTGCAGCGGTGTACCACAAGTACCAGCCAACCTACATCTGCAGCAGTGTACCACAAGTACCAGCCAACCTCCTACATCTGCAGCGGTGAACTACAAGTGCCAGCCAACCTCCTACATCTGCAGCGGTGAACCACAAGTACCAACCAACCTCCTACATCTGCAGCGGTGAACTACAAGTGCCAGCTGACCTGCTCTGCTCAGACCTGCTCATGGTATGTGCTCTTGTTTATTGAACTCTTTGTATATCAACACATCTGAACTGTTTCTGATCCTAGCCTGACATCGATCGAATAATGTCCACAGTACCGCTCTATGGAGACATTTCATCGAATAATCTTTAACCACTTGCCGACCGCTGCAAGTACATTTACTGCGGCGGTCAGCCCCTCCTGGGCAAAGCGACGTACCGGTACGTCACTCACCCAGAAGCCTGTAGGGGGCGAGCGCGCGCCGCCGGAGGCGTGCTCCTGCCCACCCTCGTTCAGGGACATCCCCACGTGAGTGACTGGTGGCTCCGATGTCCCGCCGGTCACTCGCGATCTCCCGCTGGAGAGGGAGAAAGGCAGGCGGTGATGTAAACAAAGCCGCCTGTCATTCTCCCTGGTGTAACTGCAGAGATCATACCATCCTGCTATATAGGATCATATATCTCTGTGGTTACATCACTAGCCACGCCCCCCCCCACAGTTAGAATCACACCCCTAGGGACACACTTAACCCCTGTATCTCTAATAAAGTTAACCCCTTCCCTGCCAGTGTCATTTTTACAGTAACAGTGCATATTTTTAGCACTGATTACTGTAGTAATGTCACTGGTACCCCCAAAAGTGTCAAAAATGTCAGTCAAGGGTCCGATCTGTCCGCCGCAATGTCACAGTCCTGCAAAAAAAATTGCAGATCGCCGCCATTACTCGTTAAAAAAAAAAAAACAATAAAAATTACATAAATCATTCCCTTAGTAAACGCAATAACTTTTGCGCAAACCAATCAAAATACGCTTATTGTGATTTTTTTTTTTTTTTACCAAACATATGTAGTAGAAAACAAATTGGCCTAAAATGTTAAAAAATTTTGATTTTTACATTTTTTGGGGGGGAATTTCCTATAAAAAAATGTGAAAAATAGTTATTTTTTCAAAATTGTCGCTCTTCTTTTTTTATAGCGCAAAAAGTAAAAATACCACCAAAAGAAATCTCTATTTGTGGGGAAAAAAAGGACGTCAATTCCATTTGGGTACAGCGTCGCACGACCGCGCAATTGTCAAAGTAACGCAGTGCCGAATCGCAAAATAGGCCCTGGTCTTTGAGCAGCCAAATCCTCCGGGGCTTAAGTGGTTAATGGCATCCCAGTCTTAGTCCATAGGGTTCAATATTGAGTTGGCTCCGCCCTTTGCAGATATAACAGCTTCAACTCTTCTGGAAAGGCCGTCCACAAGGTTTAGGAGTGTCTATGGGAATGTTTCACCATTCTTCCAGTATTGTCAAAAGTATTGGGACGCCTTTACACACACATGAACTTTAATGGCGCCCCAGTCTTAGTCCGTAGGGTTCAATATTGAGTTGGCTCCACCCTTTGCAGCTATAACAGCTTTAACTCTTCTGGGAAGGCTTTCCACAAGGTTTAGGAGTGTCTATGGGAATGTTTCACCATTCTTCCAAAAGCACATTTGTGAGGTCAGGCACTGATGTTGGATGAGAGGGTCTGGCTCGAAGTCTCCACTCTAATTCATCCCAAAGGTGTTCCATCGGGTTGAGGTCAGGACTCTGTGCAGGTCAGTCAAGTTCCTTCACCCCAAACTCGCTCATCCATGTCTTTATGGACCTTGCTTTGTGCATTTGTTTAATTTGGTGGAGGGGGGATTATGGTGTGGGGGTGTTTTTCAGGGGTTGGGCTTGGCCCCTTAGTTCCAGTGAAGGGAACTCCTAAAGCGTCAGCATACCAAGACATTTTGGACACGCACGTGCAGATATGTCCACAGATCGTGGAGCTCAGCAGCCTATTTAAACTGAGTCTGCCTGGTCTCAGGATTGTCTTCAGCTCTGGTTCCTGGTCTGCTTACTTTGTTCCTTCTCCAGCTACACCTGACACCGCTCTTGGATCACCCCTGTCTGTTATGTCTGCTGCTTGCTTCTATTACCGACCTTGGCTTGGATTTCTGACCTCGGCTCCGCCTCCTGGTTGGTACCTCGCTGCCGGCACGTTACTGACCCCTGCCTGTTTCTGGACCTTGGCTTGGATTTCTGACCACGTCTCCGCCTCCTGACTTGGTACCTCGCTGCCGACACGGTACTGACCCCTGCCTGTTTCTGGACCTTGGCTTGGATTTCTGACCACGTCTCCGCCTCCTGACTTCGTACCTCGCTGCCGGCACGTTACTGACCCCTGCCTGTTTCTGGACCTTGGCTTGGATTTCTGACCACGGCTCCGCCTCCTGACTTAGTACCTCGCTGCCGACACGTTACTGACCCCTGCCTGTTTCTGGACCTTGGCTTGGATTTCTGACCACGACTCCGCCTCCTGACTTGGTACCTCGCTGCCGGCACGTTACTGACCCCTGCCTGTTTCTGGACCTTGGCTTGGATATCTGACCACGGCTCCGCCTCCTGACTTGGTACCTCGCTGCCAACACGTTACTGACCCCTGCCTGTTTCTGGGCCTTGGCTTGGATTTCTGACCAGGGCTCCGCCTCCTGACTTGGTACCTCGCTGCCGCCATGTTACTGATCCTTGCCTATTTCTGGACCTGTCTGCCTGGCTACTGCTCAACAAGGCCTTGACTCCATACTACCACTAGGGGGACTCCTGTGTCTCCAAGCTTCAGCTCACTACTCTAGCTTCCTGGCACCTGCGTCTCCACCACCAGGGGTGCTTGGACGGGAATGGTGCAGGAGGCCACCCTCGTCATCTCTGGCTCCTCAGGTAGGTGACACTGGGTCTATGGACACATCAGGTTTGGTCTCGGGCTGATTGTCTATATTTCTGTAATTGACTATAGTGACCGCCCGTCTCTTCCTGATGTATGTGGTCTCCTCTGATCCCATCTTCTGTGGTCTCCTCTGATCCCATCATATGTGGTCACCTCTGATCCCATGGTATGTGGTCTCCTCTGATCCCATGGTATGTGGTCACCTCTGATCCCATGGTATGTGGTCACCTCTGATCCCATGGTATGTGGTCACCTCTGATCCCATGGTATGTGGTCACCTCTGATCCCATGGTATGTGGTCTCCTCTGATCCCATGGTATGTGGTCTCCTCTGATCCCATGGTATGTGGTCTCCTCTGATCCCATGGTATGTGGTCTCCTCTGATCCCATGGTATGTGGTCTCCTCTGATCCCATGGTATGTGGTCTCCTCTGATCCCATGGTATGTGGTCTACCTCTGATCCCATCGCATTTGGTCCCCTCTGATCCCATCATATATGATGAGAAAGGCTACTATAAGGAAAGGGGTGTCATGAAGAAAGGGGTGCTATGGGGAGAAGGGTGCTATAAAAAGAGAGACACTATGAGAAGGGGGTGCTATGTGGAAAGGGGTACTATGAAGGGAGGGGTGCTGTGATAGGGAGTGGTACTATGAGGAGAGGAGTTCTTAGAGAGGGGTGCTATGAGGAGAGGGTTGCTATGAGGATAGGGGTGCTATGTGGGGTGAGGTGCTATGAGGATAAGGGTGCTGTGAGTAGAGGGGTGCTATGAGGGGAGGGTTGCTATGAGTAGAGGGTTGCTATGAGTAGAGGGTTGCTATGAGTAGAGGGGTGCTGTGAGTAGAGGGGTGCTATGTGGGGAGGGGTGCTATGAGGATAAAGGTGCTGTGAGGGGAGGGGTGCTATGCGGGGAGGGGTGCTCCGAAGGGAGGGGTGCTCTGAGGATAGGGGTGCTCTGAGGATAGGGGTGCTCTGAAGGGAGGGGTGCTCTGAAGGGAGGGGTGCTTCTTGGTTCAGGTTCCAGTGATGGGAATACGACCCTCACTTTCCTTCATGCCGTTTCCGTGTTCATATAAAGGGGAGCTCTGGGCACAGATAAAGGACGCATTCTTGCAGCTCTCATTACATGTGACCCGGTATCGGCCTCTTGCAGTCGCTGTACAGCAGAGCTCAGATTGGGGGAGGGAGAAATAGCATAAGAAGCCAATCAAGTGTGCCACAGTGCAAGGGACATGCTGATGGGAGGAGAGAGCAGAGAGATAGGCTCATCAGTTTACTGCTTCACTGTCCAATCACAGGCTGGGGGAGAGACATGACCTGTAAATGTTACTGAACTGCAGCAGAGAAAAATGAGGTCTCCCGTCCTGCCAGTCAGGACTCTGCTGTGTAAATCTCTGGACTGGATGGACGGAGATATAAACAGTTGCTATATCTGTATTCAGGACTTGTGGGGAATACAGGGCTGGCACAAGACATTGTGCTACCTGAGTCCATGAATGAAATTGTGCCCCCCCCCCCCAAAAAAAAATCCCAATTACTAAAATGCCCCCCATCCATTATTTTGTGTCATGATAATTAATACAAAAAAATGTGCTGCTGTAAGAAAACACATGGGGGCGCCATTAACTCTTATTATCCCACACACGGAGCAGTGCAATGCGGTTTCCCAGGCGTGGAGCGCATGGTGACGGTTTCTGGGCGGTTCGGGGGTTCTTCTTTCTGCATGAAACGCAGGTACAATATCTCGTTCTCATGAATACGTCCCATTCCCCTGCAAAGGCAGCATGCAGAACCATCAGGATGTGAACCGAGCCTTGGACCTTGTGCTGTTGCCGTGGGCAACAGCTTAACTTGTACCCCAATTTTTGCAAAACTATCACATTAGATTGGGTGGGATGGAGGGGGGATTCTTTTCAGCCAACGCTCAGCACTTGATGAGGGACTTGGAGAAGGTGCATTTAGGTGTGCCACCATCCTCCTGCCACCCCCTCACCTTGCCACCATCCTCCTGCCACCCCCCCTCACCTCGCCACCGCCCTGCCATGCAGCCTGTCGGGCATCGTAGGCAGGTTCAGGCAGCCTGTAGGGCATGGTGGGCAGGTTCAGGCAGCCTGTAGAGCACCGTGGGCCGGTTCAGGCAGCCTGTAGGGCACGGTGGGCCGGTTCAGGCAGCCTGTAGGGCATGGTGGGCAGGTTGAGGCAGCCTGTAGAGCACCGTGGGCAGGTTCTGGCAGCCTGTAGGGCACCGTGGGCAGGTTCTGGCAGCCTGTAGGGCACCGTGGGCAGGTTCTGGCAGCCTGTAGGGTGGTGGCGGTGGGGGTCAGGGGTTTGGAAAGAGAGCAGGCGCTGCAGGGAGAGAAACGGGTGGTGGAGATGGGCCCGGGGTTTTTTTGAAAGAGCTGCAGGGAGAGAAACGGGTGGTGGAGGCACTGCAGGGAGAGAAACGGGTGGTGGCGGTGGGTCAGGGGGTTTGGAGAGAGAGTGGGTGCTACAGGGAGAGAAACGAGTGGTGGAGGTGGGTCAGGTGTTTGGAAAGATTCTTCTTAGAATGCATTCGGGACATAGAGGTGGCGCTGCAGCCACTGAGCCATGTCTACCCCCGCTCACAGTGCCACCTGGGTTCCAACGGACCCAGCGGAACCCATGGCAGTGCCGGCCCTGGGGGAATATCTGTAACAATGTATTGGGTAGAAAGGTTTTGGGGGTTGGATACTTTGTAACACACACATTTCATCTCCCCAATAATTGGTGACTTAATGACTGCCCTACCCCCACCTCAGGGGCCGATCACGGGGTGTAATTGCTCATTAATCAGGCTGGGGGGCGGTCTACGGCTTGTTGCTGGTATTCTGGGATGACATCAAACCCCCCCTCCCCCAGCCATGGAAGAAATGTCATCTGTAATCCGAAGAAAATAACAACGGAACCCCGCTGGGTCCAGGCTCTCTAATTGCACTCCCCGGGGCTCCACATCATTATGTCACCTCCAGAGCTGTAGGGGGCGCCGAACATGTCAGTCCTTCCCTGCCACTTCTTCACCTGAGCAGGGCTTACGTTGTGCCCACAACCTCTTTTATGTAACAGAGAAGGGAAGATAAAGATAGATTGTGTCCGTTCTATGGATACAAGTCCAGAATTCCAGGATTTATTTGTCTCTAATGAGATATACCAACACGTTTCAGGACTGGGCATTTCCCCTTCATCAGGAATCGACTGAGATCTAGGAAGCAAATGGGTGCTGGTTTACCAATGCATTTCAGGGCTACGGGGTCCCCTCTTCATCAGGAATGGACTGAGAGATCTAGGAAGCAAATAAGAGCTAGTGTACCAATGCATTTCAGAGCTACAGGGGTTCCCCCTTCATCGGGCATGGAATAAGCTGAGAGATCTAGGAAGCAAATGGGCTCTGATGTACCAACGCATTTCAAGACTACAGGTATCCCCCCCCTTTATCAGGAATGGACCGAACTGAGAGTGCTAGGAAGCAAATAGGCTCTGATGTGCCAATGAGTTTCAGGGCTACAAGAATTCCCCCTTCATCAGGAATGAACTGAGGGATCCATGAAACAAATAGATGCTGAAAACCTCTAAGCTCCCGAAGGCTTAGTTTGCATTTGCAGCTGGGGGGAGGGGGGGGGTGTGTGATCCAAATGACCTAATTTTTCTATCCTCCCACACGCCCACTTTTGGACACTTTCTGATCACAGATTGCGCTAATGAGCCAATCACAGCTGGTCAGGTGTGAACAGACTTACTGCTTATCAGCATTCCCCCCGCACGCACTGCCCCTGTATGAGGAAAGGAGAGCAGATGGAAGGTATCCAGTACAACAAGCTAGTTGTGGTGAAACGCGTCAAGGAAGGCGATTTCAGGTGGAGACATTTATACAGTTTTCATCTTTTGACAAATTATAAAGAAGAGCTACATTTTGGAGTGAGGCTTACATTTTCTTCGGACTGGAAACTACTTACAACCTTGAAGCGCGTTGCCTTATTTCTATTTACACTAAGAATTGACTGACTTTCCCAGGGGTTTTCATCCTCTCTACATATCCACCACTCAGCAACTGGACATCTTATAACGGGTCTCATCCTTAGCCGCCCTACTGTCCCAAGTCAGTCCTATTCGTATCCACTATTACAACCCTGATGAAGGGGGAGGCACTTCACTGAAACGCATTGGATTTACTTTTGACCTGTGAACTTCAATAAACTTTGATTCCACCGTTACAGTCCTGATGAAGAGGGGGGGAGGCATTTAATGAAACACGTTAATTTACGTTTGACCTGTGAATTTCAATAAACTTTGCATCCACCATTACAGCCCTGATGAAGAGGGGGCAAGGAATTTGGTGAAACACATTTGATTTATTTTTGACCTGTGAACTTCAATAAATTTTCCATCCGCTGTTATATTCCTGATGAAGGGGGGGGGGGGGCGGGCATTTCACTGAAACATGTTGGATTTACCTTCGACCTGTGAATTTCAATAAACTTTGCATCCATCATTACAACCCTGATGAAGAGGGGGGGTGAAACACGTTAGATTTACCTGTGAACTTCAATAAACTTCGCATCCACCGTTACATCCCTGGTGAAGGGGGGTGGGCATTTCACCGAAACGTTGGATATACCCTTGACCTGTGAACTTTAACAAGACTATAAATATACCCTCGTTTGTGTGTTGGCACAGCCCCTTGTAGTCTCCATTAGATGTCCATGTAATGGGGTGACAGCACAGGAACATAACTAGGCGACAGGGACAGAGCGTTGTCACCCTATGAACGTCAATAAACTTTCCATCCACTGTTACAGCCCTGATGAAGGGGGAGGCATTTTGAAACATGTTGGCTTTACCTTTTGACCTGTGAACTTAAACTTAACATCCACCATTACAGCCCTGGAAAAGGGGGGAGACATTTTGCTAAAACGTGTTGGATAAATCTTTGACCTGTGAACTTAAATAAACTTTGCATCCACTGTTCCAGCCCTGATGAAGAGGGACGGGCATTTTGCTGAAACACGTTGGCTTTACCTTGACCTGTGAACTTTAATAAACTTCACATCCACCATTACAGCCCTGATGAAGGGGGAGGCGTTTTGCCGCAATGTGTTGGATTTACCTTTGACCTGTGAACTTCAATAAACTTCACATCCACCATTACAGCCCTGATGAAGGGAGAGGCCTTTTGCTGAAACACGTTGGCTTTACCTTTTGACCTGTTAACTTTAATAAACTTTGTGTCCACCATTAGAGCCCTGATGAAGGGGGAGGCATTTTGCTGAAACGTGTTAGATTTACCTTTTGACCTGTGAATTTCAAAAAACTTCACATCCACCATTACAGCCCTGATGAAGAGGGCGGGTATTTAGCTGAAACGTGTCAGATTTACCTTTTGGCATGAGAACTTCCAAAAACTATGCATCCACCATTACTGCCCTGATGAAGAGGGGGGGGGGGCATTTACCCAAAACGTTTTGGATATACCTTTTGACTTGTGAACTTTAATAGACTTTGCATCCACTATTACAGCCCTGGCAAAGAGGGAGGCATTTTGCCAAAACGCGTTGGATATACCCTTGGCCTGTGAACTTCAACAAAACTTTAGTAATATACCCTTGTGTGATGTGTGTTGGCACAGCCATTTGTAGTCTCCGTTAGAAGCCCATGTAAAGGGGTGACAACACAGGTACATAACTAGGCAACAGGGACAGAGAGTTGTCACCCTAAATCAGGAAGTGACCTCCATGGCAGGATCACCAGGAATTGTTTAAATGAAAGCTGCAGATTTAAAAAACATACAAAAAATAACTTTTGAATCGCTATGAAGCTCTTTTGTGACCAGGTTTTCACCTCCTTCAGGAATGGTAAATCTTCATCCCCCCCTTCTACCCCCTCCCGCCCCCAGGCCACCCCCCTTTTACCCCCTCCCGCCCCCAGGCCACACAGTAACTGACCAGCATATAAAAATATGAGTTTTTATTTATTTGGAATACGTTTTCTACTCTCCTGTGATACAGTATAAATACATTCTATAAATACTGACCCCAGGCGTCCCTCTGTGTCACAAAACTTCCCTCGAACCCGTGGCGTCACAAAACCCACGTTCAAAAGTCATGGCGAATGGTAAAAAAAGCTGAAGTCGTCGGGCCCCGGCTGGAGGAAGAGGTGGGAGGGGGGGAGGAGAAACACGTCTATGTGAGTATTCATATGTACAACAGCTTAGAAAAACTGCCCCTGTACCCGGCTGTGTGTGTATATATACACTATATTACCAAAAGTATTGGGACGCCTTCCTTTACACACACATGAACTTTAATGGCATCCCAGTCTTAGTCCGTAGGGTTCAATATTGAATTGGCTCCGCCCTTTGCAGCTATAACAGCTTCAACTCTTCTGGGAAGGCAGTCCACAGGGTTTAGGAGTGTCTATGGAAGTATTTCACCATTCTTCCAGAAGAACATTTGTGAGGTCAGGCACTGATGTTGGAAAGAAAGGATTGGCTCGCAGTCTCCGCTCTAATTCATCCCAAAGTTGTTCTATTGGATTGAGGTGCAGGCCAGTCAAATTCCTCCACCCTAAACTCACTCATCTATGTCTTTATGGACCTTACTTTGTGCACTGGTCCAAATCATTTGGTGGAGGGGGTGATTATGGCGCGGGGGTGTTTTTCAGGGGTTGGGTTTGGCCCCTTAGTTCCAATGAAGGGAACTCCTAAGGCTTCTATCAGGTTTAGGTCAGGTTGAGGTCAAGTTCCTCCACCCCAAACTCGCTCATCCATGTCTTTATGGATCTTTCTTTGTGCACTGGTCCAAATCATTTGGTAAGGGGGGATTATGGGGTGGGCTTGGGCTTGGCCCCTTAGTTCCAGTGAAGGGAACTCTTAAGGCGTCAGCATACCAAGACATTTTGGACAATTTCATGCTCCCAACTTTGTGGGAAGAGTTTGGGGATGGCCCCTTCCTGTTCCCACATGACTGCGCAAAGCAAGGGCCATAAAGACATGGATGAACGAGTTTGGGGTTGGAGGAACTTGACTGGCCTGCACAGTCCTGACCTCAACTCGAAAGAACACCTTTCGGATGAATAAGCACGCAGACTGCGAGCCAGGCCTTCTCATCCAAAACATCAGTGCCTGACCTCACAAATGGGCTTCTGGAAGAATGGTGAAACATTCCCATAGACACTCCTAAACCTTATGGACAGCCTTCCCAGAAGAGTTGAAGCTGTTATAGCTGCAAAGGGTGGGCCAACTCAATATTGAACCCTATGGACTAAGACTGGGATGCCATTAATGTGTGTATGAAGGCAGGCGTCCCAATACTTTTGACAATACTTTTTGACTATTCTGGAAGAATGGTCAAACATTCCCATAGCCACACTCCTGAACCTTGTGGATGACCTTCCCAAAAGCTGTTATAACTGCAAAGGGTGGGCCAACTCAATATTGAACCCTACGGACTAAGACTGGGATGCCATTAATGTGCGTGGGAAGGCAGGCGTCCCAATACTTTTGGTAATACAGTGTATATGTGTGTGTGAGGGCACATATATACACGCACATGTGCACAGGCCGAGACCCATACTGGTACCCACATACATGCTCAAAGACTTCCATCTTCATCCAAACACAGACTCACCCGAGGAGGCAGAGTGGAGATTCTTCCTACAGAGATTATTCTCTTTATAAAAAAAAAAAAAAAAAGCTTTACTGTCGTTGTGAACACCATATAATAAAACCCCCACCGTATCATCTGAGAGTATATATATAATATACGTCTCCTATTATATATATATATATACTGTATATCTCAAAGCTTGAGAGAAATGCGTCACCTGTCCATGTCCCATTCAATTTTGGATTTGATACTGAACCCCGTGTCGTGGACATCTCTGTAAACATAGAAAATAATATACATTGTGGCCTTTCCTTGGTAATAAGAACACACAAGAAGCCTAAAAAGAAACCTACAGCTTTGCCGGCACACTGACTAATCACTGGCGGGTCACACTAACTAATTCAGCAAACCAGACCGACTTTACTAGTCTTCTTCCCATGTTGGAGATAGTCTGACGAATTTGGAAGTTCCCATGTTGGAGATCATCTGACCAAGTAGGCCTCCCATCCTCTAAAAAGAACCTAGCTGACAGGCCTCGGGGTTCTTGTACGGACAAGAACCTAGCTGACAGGCCTCAGGGTTCTTGTACGGACAAGAACCTAGCTGACAGGCCTCAGGGTTCTTGTACGGACAAGAACCTAGCTGACAGGCCTCAGGGTTCTTGTATGGAAAAGAATCTAACTGACAGGCCTCAGGGTTCTTGTACGGACAAGAACCTAGCTGACAGGCCTCAGGGTTCTTGTTAGGACAAGAACCTAGCTGACAGGCCTCAGGGTTCTTGTTAGGACAAGAACCTAGCTGACAGGCCTCAGGGTTCTTGTACGGACAAGAACAACCTAGCTGACAGGCCTCAGGGTTCTTGTACGGACAAGAACAACCTAGCTGACAGGCCTCAGGGTTCTTGTGCGGACAAGAACAACCTAGCTGACAGGCCTCAGGGTTCTTGTGCGGACAAGAACAACCTAGCTGACAGGCCTCAGGGTTCTTGTACGGACAAGAACAACCTAGCTGACAGGCCTCAGGGTTCTTGTACGGACAAGAACAACCTAGCTGACAGGCCTCAGGGTTCTTGTACGGACAAGAACAACCTAGCTGACAGGCCTCAGGGTTCTTGTACGGACAAGAACAACCTAGCTGACAGGCCTCAGGGTTCTTGTACGGACAAGAACAACCTAGCTGACAGGCCTCAGGGTTCTTGTACGGACAAGAACAACCTAGCTGACAGGCCTCAGGGTTCTTGTACGGACAAGAACAACCTAGCTGACAGGCCTCAGGGTTCTTGTACGGACAAGAACAACCTAGCTGACAGGCCTCAGGGTTCTTGTACGGACAAGAACAACCTAGCTGACAGGCCTCAGGGTTCTTGTACGGACAAGAACAACCTAGCTGACAGGCCTCAGGGTTCTTGTACGGACAAGAACAACCTAGCTGACAGGCCTCAGGGTTCTTGTACGGACAAGAACAACCTAGCTGACAGGCCTCAGGGTTCTTGTACGGACAAGAACAACCTAGCTGACAGGCCTCAGGGTTCTTGTACGGACAAGAACAACCTAGCTGACAGGCCTCGGGTTCTTGTACGGACAAGAACAACCTAGCTGACAGGCCTCGGGTTCTTGTACGGACAAGAACAACCTAGCTGACAGGCCTCAGGGTTCTTGTACGGACAAGAACAACCTAGCTGACAGGCCTCGGGTTCTTGTACGGACAAGAACCTAGCTGACAGGCCTCGGGTTCTTGTACGGGCAAGAACCTAGCTGACAGGCCTCGGGTTCTTGTACGGACAAGAACCTAGCTGAAAGACCTCGGGGTTCTTGTACGGACAAGAACCTAGCTGACAGGCCTCGGGGTTCTTGTACGGACAAGAACCTAGCTGACAGGCCTCGGGGTTCTTGTACGGACAAGAACCTAGCTGACAGGCCTCGGGGTTCTTGTACGGACAAGAACCTAGCTGACAGGCCTCGGGGTTCTTGTACGGACAAGAACCTAGCTGACAGGCCTCGGGGTTCTTGTACGGACAAGAACCTAGCTGACAGGCCTCGGGGTTCTTGTACGGACAAGAACCTAGCTGACAGGCCTCGGGGTTCTTGTACGGACAAGAACCTAGCTGACAGGCCTCGGGGTTCTTGTATGGACAAGAACCTAGCTGACAGGCCTCAGGGTTCTTGTACGGACCACTGGCTTCCCGAAAATTCCATTCTTGTGCACCGAAGAAACTCCCAAACACAAACGTTCAGATGGCTCAAAACTCGACCCACAATGCAACGTGAGCGCGATAACCTACTCATTGCACTTTGGGTTGTGAAGGAAATGATAGAACATTTAATGGACGCTGAAGGCAAGTTCTTTTTCTGGGAGGCACAGGTGACATATTGTGACAAGCCAGTGGTATGTACTAAAGCTTTATGGAGCTTTTCATTACCTCGATATGTCCACCTGTTTCATCACCAGAAGTTGGTACCATTCAATTGGACTTGTTCTGTAATGTTAGAGGTTTCACTGCTTATCGAAATGCCTTCCTTGGTTCTAAATGGGAAAAGACACTTGGATGAGAGGTGGGATGTCTTCGACATTACAGAAAAAGTCCATGAATGTGGCCAACTACTGCTAGATAATCCATGACCTGCATACACGAGAACCTTCACAGGCCTCTGTTTTGTCCTTTTTGTAGTGCCAGATTCTGTTTAAGTGGAAATCAGTGTATTCAACAGTAGGCAAATCTTTAAGCTAAACATGATATTGGCCTACCGGTTCTAACAAACTATTCGCTGGAAGTACACCATGTGGCCAAAAGTCTGTTTATACCTGAGCTACATGAGCTTGTTGGACATCCCATTTCATAACAATGGGATTAATATGGAGTTTTCCCCATTCTTTTATGGCTATAACATCCTCCACTCCTCTGAGAAGACTTTCCACAAGATTTTGGAAGGTGTCTGTGCAAATTTTGGACCACGTATGTGGTCAGGTGTTGATGTTGTATGAGAAGACCTGGCTCACCACTGGCATTCCAATTCATCCCAAAGGTGTTCAGTAAGGTTGAGGTCAGGGCTCTGTGCAGGACACTCGAGTTCCTCCACACCAAACTGGTCAAACCATGTCTTAATGGAGTTGCCTCCTATCTTCCAATAGTCCTTAATATTAAGTTGTCCCCTTAGCAATTTTGGCTTCCTTTCACAAGATTTTGGAGGGTGTCTGTGGGAATCTGTGCCCATTTGTAAAGTCAGGTACTAATGTTGGATGAGAAAACCTGGCTCATCATTGGCATTCCCATTCATTCCAAAGGTGTTCAGTAGGGTTGAGATCAGGGCTCTGTGCAGGACACTCAAGTTGGGCACCCTATCCTAAAACCTTGGTCCCCTTTGGTCACTATACCATCCTCCACTCTTCTGGGAATACTTTCCACAAGATTTTGGAGGGTGTCTGTGGGAATTTGTGCCCATTAGCGAAAGGTACTGATGTTGGGCCTTAAGTTGGGCACCAGAAAAATGCCCCTGGTCACAATGGGTGATCCAATTCATCTCAATGGTGCCCACTAGTAAGTTCAGGGATTTGTGCAGGACACTCGAGTTCCTCCACACTAAACTGGTCACACCGTGTCTTGATGGAGTTACCTCCAACTTCCCAATGACCATTAATATTAGGTTAGCCCCTTAATTAAAAAAAGGAAAACTTCTGCAAGATTTGGAGCGTGTCTGAGGTCAGGGCTCTGTGCGGGACACTTGAGTTGGGCATTCAATCCTAAAACCCTGGTCCCCTTTTGTTACTATAACACTCTCCACTCTTCTGGGAAGACTTTCCACGAGATTTAAGAGGGTATCTGTGGAAATTTGTGCCCATTTGTGAGGTCAGGTACTGATGTTAAAATAGGAGATCTGGCTCACATGTTGGTCCCCACATTGGGCACCAGAAAAAAAGACCTGGCTCACCATCGGCATTCCAATTCATCCCAAAGGTGTTCAGTAGGGTTGAGATCAGGACACTCAAGTTCGGCACCCTATCCTAAAACCCTGGTCCCCTTTGGTCACTATACCATCCTCCACTCTTCTGGGAAGACTTTCCACAAGATTTTGGAGGGTGTCTGTGGGAATTTGTGCCCATTAGCGAAAGGTACTGATGTTGGGCCTTAAGTTGGGCACCAGAAAAAAAGACTTGGCTCACCATCTGCATTCCAATTCATCCCAAAGGTGTTCAGTAGGGTTGAGGTCAGGGCTCTATGCAGGACACCTTGGTTTCTCCAGGACCTCAAACCTACTGTCCCATTTCTAGGCTAAGAAGACCTAATCTGAAAGGCATTTGGTAGGGTTAAGGACAGGTACTGAATTTAAAGACTTATTCCAAAAGTCTCCCAAATGACGGGTTGAGGTCCAGGCTCTGTGAAGGACACTCAAGTTCCTCCACACCACACTGGTCACACCATGTCTTTATGGAGCTGTCTTTGTACACAGGGGACAGTCATGGTGGAATAAAAATGGGTCTTCACCAAACTGTTACCCCTTTTGTATGATGGAGTATTACCAGGACCCTTCACTGGAGACACCCAAAACTTAGTCATCGGGAGGGAGGCCAATAAACTTTTGTCATTAAAGATATGTGTGATGGTCTGGTATCCAAAAACTTTGGCCACATGGTGTATTTACTGGGCATTTTTTTTTCAAAAATAACTCATGCCGCATACCTATTACCTTCGTAACCTTTCTAAGATGGCTGGCTTCATATATTTGGCACTGGGAAGATTAAGGTAGTTTTGAAACTAGGACCGTGTTCAGTCCCATTTCTTAGCTGGTGAATGAATTTGGCACACATTTGGGATAGAGCAGAGTAGGCTAGGTGATCGGGATCTTGATTTTCAGTCCCTCTGTCCCGTGACCACCTTCTGCCTTCCAATAAAAATCTGGTCATGTTTCTAAAAACACTTTTTTTTTTCAGAAATACGATCTCTACCAGAGCCTAACACCCATCCCCCAGTCCTTCTATACTAGTAAAGATGTTTTGTCATCTGTTCCTCATCAGATCAGGTTCTCCACATGTACAGACAGTGAGGGTTTACAGTAACTGGAAAGTCCGAATGGTGAACGTTGATGAAGAGCTTGGTGGGAAAGATAAGGGACAATACATTGGGCTTGGTTCCCTCCTGCCTCTTCTCCAATGACGTTCCTCTTAGTCGCAGCCCGTTATCTGCAAATTAATGTTTCCCTCACCCCAAGCTGCCCTCACTCTAGGTGCCTCCACAAAGGTAAAAGCACTTTAGGAAACAAGAGCACAACACAAGTGTGTCCTTGGTGGGTCAGGACCGAATCGACCCTTTCCGTATTAGAAGCAAAGCCCCACACCTGTCCCCCTTCTCCTTTGGGGGGTATGGAATGTGTCATTTGGCCTCTTCCTTGTCTCTGACACCTTCAGGTAGACTTGGTGTCGGGGCAAGGAGGAAGTGCAGCATGGTGGGGTGCTATACTCTGGTGGTGGAGTGTGAATGGGGGAGACCGGTGCTGTTGAAGCCTGCAGAAAAGGTGTTGTAGGGGTGAAGGCTTTGAAGTCCCACCAGAGAATTGGGAATCATGGTGATGGTGTTAGGTGTCATGAGTGGAATGTCGTCAGGGGAACGACGTAATGTAAGGGTGTAGTCAGAAAGCGTAGCGAGACGCAGGTTGTCGTGGCCGGAGACTCCTCCTCCTTCACAATCGGGGTGTCCGGCATTTATTTGCAGGGAACTGAGCTCCTCAGGAGGTAGGGGGCTGTGTGCCGGATCCCGGGTGGCCGAGGATCGCTGCGGACTCGGCTGGCGTTGAGTGTCCTGACGCCGCTTATCATTGCGGTAATACAGAGCTGCAAAAGCCAACACGTTGAGGAACAAAAGAGAAGCTCCCACAGCGATGGTGACACTCAGCTCCGTGGAATAGTCCCTGGGATCCTGGATGACAACTGGGTCCACCTGGTCGATATCGGGGTTCCACTTGCCTGGGCCATTCAGCGTGGGCGAGGCAGCCGGACGCTTAGTCTCCCAAACCTTGGGTCTGCGGGTGATGTGTGAATTCTGAGTCGTGTCAGAAGGTGGCACCTTGGTGGTAGTAGACGTGTAGTGGAACATGTCATGTAGATTATAAAGGTGCGGCACCAGATGTTTCCAGAACGCCACCTTGGTGGCCCGGTAGTGATCGCGCACCCGTGGCTTCAGGCCGATGTGAAGATACAGCTGATCCCGTGGACTGTACTTAGACCAGGCCACCTCCTCGAAACGGTTCGCCTTGGTATGGATGAACTTTGTATCCTGGGGGACAGGTTTGTTGGGGTCACTACAAAATAAAAAATAAAAGATGAGATCATTGAAGTTTCAATCATCAGGAAATCTAAAACAGTTCAACTAGAGGCAAAACTTTTTCCCCATTTTGGATAGAGTGATGGAGGGTCACCAGAACTAGTGTCCCCATTGGAAGATATTACTTTTCTGGGGACAACACAAAATTTGGGATTTTACTCTCACTTTCAATGATAATGGTAAATAGAGAGGGAGAACCTCCCTACCGGGGACACAGACCACAATAAAAAAAACTGACAGGGGGGTCTAATTCCCCCCCCCACCTCCCCCTCCATCCACCATTAAAAAAAAAAGGTTTTGCTTCTTTTACTTATACTTTTAGAGATTTATTTTCACTTCCTGAAAAAGGGAGTTTCAAGAAACAACAGGAAATCTCTACAAAGTGCGGGAAATCCATTCTTGGACAGAGAATGTCCCCATTGGAAGATGTCCCTTTATTTCTGTTCTGTAGTCACATAACCAAGATGGTTTTCATGTATTAAAGTGGTAGTAAACTTTGCATTTTGATTTTTACCTCCAGGCTAGCCTATAATAAAGCTTACCTGAAAGAATATCTCCTAAATGTGCACCGTTTAGGCATAGCTCCCAAATGTCCTGGCTTTTGCGGGTCCGCCCCGGATTTTGCGGGTCCGCCCCGGATTTTGCGGGTCCGCCCCGGATTTTGCGGGTCCGCCCCGGATTTTGCGGGACCGCCCCGGATTTTGCGGGACCGCCCCGGATTTTGCGGGACCGCCCCGGATTTTGCGGGACCGCCCCGGATTTTGCGGGACCGCCCCGGATTTTGCGGGACCGCCCCGGATTTTGCGGGACCGCCCCGGATTTTGCGGGACCGTCTCGGATTTTTTGCGGGACTATCCCGGATTTTTTGCGGGACTATCCCGGATTTTGTGCGGGACTATTTTGGATTTTGTGCGGGACTGTCGCGGATTTTGTATGGGACCGTTTTGGATTTTGTGTGGGAGCGTTTTGGATTTTGTGCGGGACCGTCTTGGATTTTTGCGGGACCGTCCCGGATTTGGAACAAATTTTCTCTGTCCCGCTTTCTCCTCATTGGTCCCTCGTGCTCTTCTGATCTCATATATAAAATGCACTATTTATCTCCCAGCGCTTAATCTTTCATCCAATTTCTAAATTTCTGCATCTGTAAATTCCAAAATCCAATATAAAGTAGTGGTAAAAAAAAAAAAAAAAAAAAAGATATTAAAAAAGATAAAAACATAAAAAAAAGATTAGTTAAACCCGCGATTGTTTTTTTTTTTTACCACTAATCGCGGTTTTAACTAATCTTTTTTTTGTGTTTTTATGTTTTTCTTTTTTTTTTATCAATCCCCTTTAACCACTTTAAGACCGGAAAGCCTTCCTGACCAGGGCCTATTTTGCGATTCAGCACTGCGTTAATTTAACGGACAATTGCGCAGTCGTGCGACGCTGTACCCAAACGTCCTTTTTTTTTTCCCACAAACAGAGATTTCTTTTGGTGGTATTTGATCACCTGTGCGATTTTTTATTTTTTGCGCTATAAACAAAAAACGAGCGACAATTTTGAAAAAAAAACAATATTTTTTCAAATTTTTTATATGAAATTCCCCCAAAAAAAGGAAAAATCTAAATTTTTTATCATTTTAGGCCAATTTGTTTTCTGCTACATATTTTTGGTAAAAAAAAAATCTCAATATTTTGATTGGTTTGCACAAAAGTTATCGCGTCTACAAACTAGGGGAAAGATTTATGCCATTTTTTTTTTTTTACTAGAAATGGCGGCGATCTATGATTTTTTTTTTTTCGGGACTGTGTCATTGCGGCGGGCAGATTGGACCCCTAACTGACATTTTTGAGACTTTAGGGGGGGACCAGTGACATTACTACAGTAATCAGTGCTAAAAATATGCACTGTCACTGTAATAATGACACTGGCAGGGAAGAGGTTAACATTGTGGGTGATCAAGGGGTTAAATGTGAGCCTAGGGGAGTGATTCTAACTGTATGGGGGCGGGGCTTATGAAATGATCATAGAGACATGGTTATCCCAGGGGTGATCAAAGGGTTAAATATAAGCCTAGGGGGTGTTTTCTAACTGTAGGGGGCGTGGCTTGTGAAATGACCATAGAGACCTGTGATTCTATATAGAAGGAGCTCTGTGATCATTCCAGGGAGAAGAACGGTCAGCTGTGTTTCCAACATCTGACCGTTGTCCTCTCTCAGCGGGGAACGATCGCGGGTGTCAGGTGGTAATTGGAGCCCCCTACCCCGTGCATCAGGTTCCCCGCTGAGGAGCGGAGGCGGGAGAGCGCCGGTGGTGCGCGCTCGCCCCCTTACCTCCGGAGAGCGAGTGCCGTATACCTACGTCGCTTTGCCCAGGAGCGGCTGCCTGCCGCAGTAAATATGCGACGGGCGGGTGATAACTGGCTAAGGGGGTGTGGCAGGGGGTGTGTCCTATGCCTTTTGCTAATCGATGCCCCTTGTTCCCATCTCGGAGAGTTGGGAGGCGTGGGTTTCGGAGATATTCTAGCGAGCAGCCGGTGACGTCACGGGCGCATGCGATCTGAAGGAACGGCATACCCGTGCTCTTCTTTCAGCGATGCGTGCCGTGGCCGAGCATGCACGGGAGTGGCGCCATCACGGCTCGGTCATTTAAGCGGATGCAGCCCACGAAGCGGGAAGACCGGGTGAAGGGGGAAGCCTCTGCAGCGGTGACAGAGAGCCAAGAGTTTACTACCCCTTTAAATATGAATGGTGCAAAATATAATATTTTTCTTTAGAATTGTTCTAGAAATATAAAGGGGTGAATAAAAAGAAATATAAGGGGGTGAATAAAAAGAAATATAAGGGGGTGAATAAAAAGAAATATAAGGGGGTGAATAAAAAGAAATATAAGGGGGTGAATAAAAAGAAATATAAGGGGGGTGAATAAAAAGAAATCTAAGGGGTGAATAAAAAGAAATATAAGGGGGTGAATAAAAAGAAATATAAGGGGGTGAATAGAAAGAAATCTAAGGGGGTGAATAGAAAGAAATATAAGGGGGTGAATAAAAAGAAATATAAGGGGGGTGAATAAAAAGAAATCTAAGGGGTGAATAAAATGAAATATAAGGGGGTGAATAAAAAGAAATATAAGGGGGTGAATAAAAAGAAATCTAAGGGGGTGAATAGAAAGAAATATAAGGGGGTGAATAAAAAGAAATCTAAGGGGGTGAATAAAAAGAAATATAAGGGGGTGAATAAAAAGAAATATAAGGGGGCGAATAAAAAGAAATATAAGGGGGTGAATAAAAAGAAATATAAGGGGGTGAATAAAAAGAAATATAAGGGGGTGAATAAAAAGAAATATAAGGGGGTGAATAAAAAGAAATCTAAGGGGGTGAATAAAAAGAAATATAAGGGGGTGAATAAAAAGAAATATAAGGGGGTGAATAAAAAGAAATATAAGGGGGTGAATAAAAAGAAATCTAAGGGGGTGAATAAAAAGAAATCTAAGGGGGTGAATAAAAAGAAATCTAAGGGGGTGAATAAAAAGAAATCTAAGGGGTGAATAAAATGAAATATAAGGGGGTGAATAAAAAGAAATATAAGGGGGTGAATAAAAAGAAATCTAAGGGGGTGAATAGAAAGAAATATAAGGGGGTGAATAAAAAGAAATCTAAGGGGGTGAATAAAAAGAAATATAAGGGGGGTGAATAAAAAGAAATATAAGGGAGTGAATAAAAAGTAACGCCACCACTTTCATATCTTGCCAGCAGATGGCAGCACTGACACACTGTGCAGGTTGTGTGGGTTCTCAGTGGTCACCGGGTCATTATAACTCCGGCACACCGGACATTATTTCTCCTCTGAACGGCTTTGCTCCCGACAGGGAAAAAGCAGCTTAAAAAAAAAAAAAACCATGCCTAAAGCCGTGTTTTGCACATGCGTTTAGACACATTCAGGCGTCTTTTCTTCGCTTCTGTTGTAAAAAATTAGCAAATAATTATTCTTCATAAACTTAGGGCTAAAATGTATTCTGCTGACTGACTGGTGACAGTACAGAAAAAAGAAAGTTACATTTTTTTTTTTTCTTTTTAACAAATTTTTTTTTTTAATACATTGTGACCAGAGCAATAGAATGTTACCATAATACGGTAACATTGTACTACTTTAGGGAAGTGATCAGGATTTTTTTTATTATCACATTATGATTGCTTATAACAGTGAATTTCATGGCTATAAGCAAGCATTGTTTACATTTTTTCTCTTTTTTTTTTAGATTAATTTTTTAACACACTATGACCAGAGCAATATGTTACCATAGCAAGTTTTGTAATTTTTTTTTTTTTTTGGGGGGGGAAAGTGTTGTGTGATTGTTGTTCAAAGTGTGACAGCACTGAGAGCTGAAAATTGGCCTGGGCAGGAAGGGGGTGAAAATGCCCAGTATTGGGGGGGGGGGCAGGAAGGGGGTAAAAATGCCCATTATTGGGTGGTTGGGGGGCAGGAAGGGGGATGAAAGGGCCCGGTATTGGGGGGGTTGGGGGGCAGGAAGGCAGTGAAAATGCCTGTTATTGGGGGGGCTGAGGAGCAGGAAGGGGGTGAAAATGCCCGTTATTGGGGGGGGGTAGGGGGGCAGGAAGGGGGTGAAAGTGCCTGGTATTGGGGAGGGCAGGAAGGGGGCAAATGTGCCCAGTATTGGGTAGCAGGAAAGGGGTGAAAGTGCCCGGTATTGGGGGGCTTGGGGGGCAGGAAGTGGGTGAACTGATCCGGTATTGGGGGGTTGGGGGGCAGGAAGAGGATGAAAGTGCCTGGTGTGGGGGGCAGGAAGGGGGTGAATGTGTCCAGTATTGGGGGGGTTGGGGGGTCAGGAAGGGGTCAAAGTGCCTGGTATTGGGGTTGGGGGGCAGGTAGGGGGTGAAAGTGCCCGGTATTGGGGGGGTTGAGGGAGCAATAAGGGGGTGAAAATGCCTGTTATTGGGGGGTAGGGGGGCAGGAAGGGGGTGAAAGTGCCTGGTATTGGGGGGCAGGAAGGGGGCAAATGTGCCCGGTATTGGGGGGCAGGAAAGGGGTGAAAGTTCCCGGTATTCGGAGGCTTGGGGGGCAGAAAGTAGTTGAACTGATCGGGTATTGGGGGGTTGGGGGGGCAGGAAGGGGATGAAAGTGCCTGGTGTTTGGGGGCAGGAAGGGGGTGAATGTGTCCAGTATTGGGGGGGTTGGGGGTCAGGAAGGGGTGAAAGTGCCTGGTATTGGGGTTGGGGGGGCAGGTAGGGGGTGAAAGTGCCCGGTATTGGGGGGTTGGAGGGGCAGGTAGGAGGTGAAAGTGCCTGGTATTGGGGGTTTGGGGGGCAGGAAGGGGGTGAAAGTGCCTGGTATTGGGGGGGCAGGGAGGGGGCAAATGTGCCCGGTATTGGGGGCAGGAAAGGGGTGGAAGTGCCTGGTATTGGGGGGGCAGGGAGGGGGCAAATGTGCCCGGTATTGGGGGCAGGAAAGGGGTGGAAGTGCCTGGTATTGGGGGGCTTGGGGGGCAGGAAGTGGGTGAATTAATCCGGTATTGGGGGGTTGGGGGGGGCAGGAAGGGGATAAAAGTGCCTGGTGTGGGAGGCAGGAAAGGGGGTGAATGTGTTAAGTATTGGGGGGGTTGGGGGGTCAGGAAGGGGTGAAAGTGCCTGGTATTGGGGTTGGGGGGGCAGGTAGGGGGTGAAAGTACCCGGTATTGGGAGGTTGGGGGGGCAGGTAGGGGGTGAAAGTGCCTGGTATTGAGGGGGTTGGGGGGGCAGGAAAGGAGTGAAAGTGCCTGGTGTTGGGGGGGCGAAAGGGGATGAAAGTGCCTGGTATTGGTGGGGGGGCAGGAAGTGGGTGAATGTGCCCGGTATTGGGGGGGGTCAGGAAGGGGGTGAAAATGCCTGGCATTGGGGGGTGGGGGGAGCAGGAAGGGAGTAAAAGTGCCCGATGTTGGGGGGGGCAGGAAGTGGGTGAACGTGTGCGGTATCGGGCGGGGTTGGGGGGGTCTGGAAGGGGGTGAACGTGTCCGGTATTGGGGGGGTTGGGGGGGCAGGAAGTGGGTGAACGTGTCCGGTATTGAGGGGGGGTTGGGGGGATCAGGAAGGGGGTGAAAGTGCCTTGGGTTGGGGGGGCAGGAAGGGGATGAAAGTGCCTGGTGTTGGGGGGGCAGGAAGGGGGTGAACGTGTCCGGTATTGGATGGTTGGTGGGGCAGGAAGGGGGGGAACGTGTCCGGTATTGGGGGGCAGGAAGGGGGTGAACGTGTCCGGTATTGGGGGTGTTGGGGGGGGGCAGGAAGGGGCTGAAAGTGCCCGGTATTTGTGGGGTTCAATGTTGCAATTCTCTGGGCACCAGGCACTCCTTTTTTCCATCCAGTCACAAGTAGGACATGGAACATTTACTTTTCATTCAACCTTCACAGATTGCCGTTCATCTACATTCTTCTGCTAGAATCCGCCGGCGGAGGAAGTTTACTATAGAGCTGACCGAGGACCAGATAGTCCCCCGCCATCTCTATGACCCTCAGAGGCCAGAAAGGTCATCATGATGTCATTTTCGGAGCCGTCACATGTAAACACTGCCGTTTTTTGTTTTTTTTTTGGAAAGCCTGAGATCGATTTTTTTTTTTTTTTTTTTTTTTTGTATCTCAGGCTTTCCAGCCTAGAGGAGAGATGTGAGGTCTTGTAGACCCCACATCTCTCCATAAAGAGGACCTGTCATGTCCTATTCCTATTACAAGGGGTGTTTACATTCCTTGTAATAGGAATAAAAGTGATCAAAAATTTAAAAATTTAAGGAAAAGTGTAAAAATAAAAAAAAATTCAAATATATCATAAAAAAAAAGTTAAAGCGCCCCGTCCCCTTATGCTCACACGCAGAAGCGAACGCATACATAGGTCACGCCCACATATGTAAACAACATTCAAACCACACATGTGAGGTATCACCGCGATCGGAGTGAGAGAAATAATTCTATCCCCCGACCTCCTCTGTAACTCTAAACTGGTGACCTGTAAACATTTTTAAAGCGTAGCCTACAAAGATTTTTAAATACCGAAGTTTGGCGCCATTCCAAAAGCATGACATGTTGGGTATCTATTTACTCAGCTAACATCATCTTTCACATTATACAAAAAAAATTGGGGTAAATATCTTTTTTTTTTTTTTTTTTTTATTCATGAAAGTGTTTTTTTTTTTTTTTTTAAATGGCGTTTGAAAAATTGCTGCGCAAGTACTGCATGACATAAAGTTGCAACGACCGCTATTTTATTCTCTAGGGCCTCTGTAAAAAAAAAAAAAAACAATTATATATATATATATATATATATAATATTATTATCTAAATCCACCTGTATTGAATTGTATTGTAACTGTATTGTCTTCCCTTATATTGTAAAGCGCTGCTCAAACTGTCGGCGCCATATAAATCCTGTATTATTTATATATATATATATATATATAATATTTTTTTTTTTTTTTGAGACCCTAGAGAATAAAATTTCTTATATAATGTTTGTGGGGTTCTGAGTAATTTTCTAGCAAAAAATAAAAGATTTTTACATGTAGGAGAGACGTGTCAGAATTGGCTTGGGAGGCAAGTGGTTCACTGACAAACCTCAGTCAAGCCTCAATTGCTTCCAGAGTTAATTTTTTGCCACATGTTACCAGTTCTAGTTACATACCCGGTTTTGGCAAAGTTGGTCCAGAAGGTCATGACTACGGCACTCAACATGACGTCATTCTTGGAGAAATTGCACGGGAATAGATCTGTAGGGCCCACCATCGGGACACCGAAGACATAGGGTAACTCGTCACCATGGGCGGCGTCAGACCAGGCCGGTTTCATCAAACTCTGACAGTGATGGTAAAAGGCGTAGAAATAAGTTGGCGAGCCATAACGAGCGTGCAAGTCAGCAGTCACCACCGACGGCTCCACCCACTGGTGGTCAGTGAACAGAGCCACCAAAGTTTTGCGCCGAGTCTCGGGGTTGTCTCGGTCAGCCCAATCCGTGTACATGAACTTGATGGTCTCACGGAGCGTGTCTTTGCCTTCCGGGTACCCATAAAGGTTGTCCACAAAGTTTGACACCGAGTAGTCAAAGTCGCTTCCAGAGACGCCGTCCTCCGCATCCACCACGTTTTCCACGAACTTGAGCCCTTCCCCTTGGTTGACCCCCAGCATTATGTCGTAGTTGAGAAATTCTCCTTGCTCCATGAGGATCTCTGGGTCATCTGGGATGACGTCTCCATCAATGACGGGCCCAAAGGCAACGTGATACCGCGCCGGCTGGATGTCTTGCTCCACCAATTCTTTGGCGCTCTTCTGACGCAAGCAATCCACCATGTCGACCGTGTCCAGCACATTGCATCCTACTTTCTCGGCCAGCAGACGGGTGTATTTCACGGGTTGGTAGTTGACGGCCCAGCTGGACAGGGCTGATCCGCTTTGTATGATGGCTCTCTGGAACAGACCTGCCACAAAAGACCAGATTTACTTATCTACACGGAGCATGACATATCTACCCATCTACACATTTCTATTTCACACCGGGACCCCCGTATCAATGTTGTATTAATCCCGTCTCATCGGTACAACATTTACGGGGGTGCCTTTGAAGTGGGAGTCTCTGCTGGTTTTTTTTTTAATAAACTCCCCAGCATCAGACACTGCGAGACAGAAAGACAGACGGAGATGGCGAAATCCGCAACTCCACTTCCTGCCCAGCTGGTCTCAGTGTGTGCCAGGGAAGAAAGCAAACACAAGAGGAGCATTCTACAGACGGGAGGGGATAGAGAAAAATGAATGGAACCAGAGGAGAGGAGAAGAGGGAGAAAACAAAGAGTACAAAGACTGGGAAATGAAGTGTGAGAAATAGGTAACCGAGGATCGCCCGGCACTACTACTGTAACTACACCATTATATAAAATGTCAACCAACCATCGGGCCATTTATAACGTCAGAGTGGGGGAGGGAAAGAAAGAAAGAAACAGAAATAATCATAAAAAACAAAGTCAATAAAAATCAAAAAGGGGAAAGACTAAAACCGGCCTCATGCTTCCTATATTCCCCTCCATCTGCTAGATCAGCGGGGATCGACATACAAGGTCTAGGTTGCTTCAACTGTGGCCCCTGACATCACCATAGAGCCAAACATGAAATTCAGTGAAGAATGTTTGCTATAGTTCAGCTTTTCTCATCCATTTTTGACACAGAAGAACCCTTGGTTGAATTAGATGGACTTCTTTTTTCAGCTAAACTAACTATATAACTATGCTGAAATAACTTTCTGGGTTTTTGGAACTACTGCTAATAATCAGTCCCTGACGGCATCCTACATGAGATGGTCAGAGACTGTAGACATCCTAGAGAAGATGGTCAGAGACAGAGGACATCCTAGAGGACATGATAAGGAACTGAGGACATCCTACAGGAGATGGTCAGACTGTAGACATCCTAGAGGACATGATCAGGAACTGAGGACAGCCTACAGGAGAATGTCAGAGACTGAAGACATACTAGAGATGGTCAGAGACTGAAGGCATCCTACAGGAGATTGTCAAACTGTGGACATCCTAGAGAACATGGTCAGGGACTGAGCACATCCTACAGGTGATTGCCAGAGACTAAGGACAACCTACAAAAGAGGGTCAAAAACTGAGGACATGCTACAGGAGATGCTCATGGACTGAGGACATGCTACAGGAGATGCTCAGGGACTGAGGACATGCTACAGGAGATGCTCGGGGACTGAGGACATGCTACAGGAGATGCTCGGGGACTGAGGACATGCTACAGGAGATGCTCGGGGACTGAGGACATGCTACAGGAGATGGTCAGGGGCTGAGGACATGCTACAGGAGATGCTCGGGGACTGAGGACATGCTACAGGAGATGCTCGGGGACTGAGGACATGCTACAAGAGATGGTCAGAGACTGAGGACATGCTACAGGAGATGCTCGGGGACTGAGGACATGCTACAGGAGATGCTCGGGGACTGAGGACATGATACAGGAGATGCTCGGGGACTGAGGACATGCTACAGGAGATGCTTGGGGACTGAGGACATGCTACAGGAGATGCTCGGGGACTGAAGACCTGCTACAGGAGATGCTCGGGGACTGAGGACATGCTACAGGAGATGCTCGGGGACTGAGGACATGCTACAGGAGATGCTCGGGGACTGAGGACATGCTACAGGAGATGCTCGGGGACTGAGGACATGCTACAGGAGATGCTTGGGGACTGAGGACATGCTACAGGAGATGCTCAGGGACTGAGGACATGCTACAGGAGATGCTCGGGGACTGAGGACATGCTACAGGAGATGCTCGGGGACTTAGGACATGCTACGGGAGATGCTCAGGGACTGAGGACATGCTACAGGAGATGCTCGGGGACTGAGGACATGCTACAGGAGATGCTTGGGGACTGAGGACATGCTACAGGAGATGCTCAGGGACTGAGGACATGCTACAGGAGATGCTCGGGGACTGAGGACATGCTACAGGAGATGCTCGGGGACTGAGGACATGCTACAGGAGATGCTCGGGGACTGAGGACATGCTACAGGAGATGCTCGGGGACTGAGGACATGCTACAGGAGATGCTCGGGGACTGAGGACATGCTACAGGAGATGCTCGGGGACTGAGGACGTGCTACAGGAGATGCTCGGGGACTGAGGACGTGCTACAGGAGATGCTCGGGGACTGAGGACATGATACAGGAGATGTGCAAAAAATGGGTGCGCTAGATGTGAACAATGTGTGTTAAACCAAAAGGGAAGACACAATGAACAAAATACCTAATATATAAATATACACAGATATTATAAATGGTGCACAATGTGAACATAAACGTGCTATAGAAATATGAGCAGTCCAAAACAAGTCCAAAATGAAAAAAAGGCTGAAATCTTCTTGATGGTGAATGAAGGTGAAGAAGAGGACATGCAAACACCAAATCCCTCTTGGCACTCACGTGTGAAGAAAAGGGAGGTAATACCCTTACCAACTCAACATAATAAAACACTTAAGAAGATAACACCAGCCAGTGTAATAGATATAAAGTCCTGACCTTTCACTCTTCCACCCGATTTGTGGTATATCAAAACTCTTACCAAAGGCAAGTATTTCACAGGTCAGATGGTGAGTGATAATGTTCTCCAAATCAGGCAAATTATCCAGACTAGCAGGCAGTGAATTTTCTTGTAAATCTTGTTCTGACTCCTGTTGCTCTATGGGGGTTGGTTTCTCTCCTTTACCCCTCAAACTCAGTGACAGATTGTGCCCAAAAAAGAATGGAACAGGCAAATAGTGCAGGCTTCTCCCCCCCCCCCCTGGAACTATCACCACCCGTGGTCCGCGGTGCAGAGTGGCCATGTTTGAATTTGCATTCGCCTATTTAATCAACTTAACTGTAAGTGTTCTACCTTTTCTTAATAAAGTCGTTTAAGAGGTAATGCACTATTGCCGGTTCCATTCTTTTTTGGGCACTATCTGTCACTGAGTGTGAGGGGTAAAGGAGAGAAACCAAACCACACAGCAACAGGAGGCAGAACAAGATTTACAAGAAAATTCACTGCCTGCTAGTTTGGATAATTTGCCTGATTTGGAGAACATTATCACTCACCATCTGACCTGTGAAATACTTGCCTTTTGTAAGAGTTTTCATATACCACAAATCGGGTGGAACAGTGAAAGGTCAGGACTTGAGAAGATGACACCAGCCAGTGTAATAGATATCAAGTGTTTTATTATGTTGAGTTGGTAAGGGTATTACCTCTCTTTTCTTCACACGTGAGTGCCAAGAGGGATTTGGTGTTTGCACCTCCTCTTCTTCACCTTCATTCACCATCAAGAAGATTTCAGCATTTTTTTTCATTTTGGACTTGTTTTGGACTGCTTATATTTCTATAGCACGTTTATGTTCACATTGTGCACCATTTATAATATCTGTGTACATTTATATATTAGGTAATTTGTTCATTGTGTTTTCCCTTTTGGTTTAACACACATTGTTCACATCTAGCGCACCCATTTTTTGCACATCACACGTTTACTTTATCAAGGTTAAAGTTTCGGTTGCTGCTGGAGATTCATTTTTTGTTTGCGCACCTCATTCTTCAACATGCTACAGGAGATTCTCGGGGACTGAGGACATGCTACAGGAGATGCTCGGGGACTGAGGACATGCTACAGGAGATGCTCGGGGACTGAGGACATGCTACAGGAGATGCTCGGGGACTGAGGACATGCTACAGGAGATGCTCGGGGACTGAGGACATGCTACGGGAGATGCTCGGGGACTTAGGACATGCTACGGGAGATGCTCAGGGACTGAGGACATGCTACAGGAGATGCTCGGGGACTGAGGACATGCTACAGGAGATGCTCGGGGACTGAGGACATGCTACAGGAGATGCTTGGGGACTGAGGACATGCTACAGGAGATGCTTGGGGACTGAGGACATGCTACAGGAGATGCTCGGGGACTGAGGACATGCTACAGGAGATGCTCGGGGACTGAGGACATGCTATAGGAGATGCTCAGGGACTGAGGACATGATACAGGAGATGCTCAGGGACTGAGGCTATGCTACGGGAGATGCTCGGGGACTGAGGACATGTTACATGAGATGCTCGGGGACTGAGGACATGCTACGGGAGATGCTCAGGGACTGAGGTCATGCTACAGGAGATGCTCAGGGACTGAGGACACGCTACAGGAGATGCTCTGGGACTTAGGACACGCTACAGGAGATGCTCGGGGACTGAGGACCTGCTACAGGAGATGCTCGGGGACTGAGGACATGCTACAGGAGATGCTCGGGGACTTAGGACATGATACAGGAGATGCTCGGGGACTGAGGACATGCTACATGAGATGCTCGGGGACTGAGGACATGCTACAGGAGATGCTCGGGGACTGAGGACATGCTACAGGAGATGGTTGGAGACTATGGATGTCTTGTAGGAGACGGTGGACAAGGTTGTCAAAGACTGAGGACCTGCGGTTTATTTGGATGCTGAAACTGGTCTGTACACTAGCAAAAACGAAAAAGTTTTAGAGATGCATACACTTTAACGAGACCCTGTCACATAGTAAAAGAGTTTTACCCAACCACATACCTGTAAAGTAGCTGAACTTACCTCTCGTGCCACTCAATGCTGCTTCATTGGAGAAAATTGGTCCCTTAAAGACCCTTCTGGGGAGCTGATCTACTGGGTTCCCATGGCTGTCATTGGCTCCTCTTTTCCTCTGCATCGATTATTAATTGGAGGTCAGAGAATGACCTCGGTCAGGGCTGTAGGTGGCCCAGGAGGTGAACACTCCCAGGTAGGAAAGGTGAGTATCAGTTTCCTCTTTACAGGTATGAGCTTTGATGGAGGTTCTCATTACATTTTTACTAAAGTTTGCTGATCTAGCAGATGAAATCTAATGAAGATCTGATCAAGATCTGAGAATCTAATGAAGATCTGAGAATCTAATGAAGATCTGATGAAGATCGGAGAATCTAATGAAGATCTGATGAAGATCTGAGAATCTAATGAAGATCTGATGAAGATCTGAGAGTCTAATGAAAATCTGATGAAGATCTGAGAATCTAATGAAGATCTGATGAAGATCTGAGAGTCTAATGAAGATCTGAGAATCTACTGAAGATCTGATGAACATCTGAGAATCTACTGAAGATCTGATGAAGATCTGAGAGTCTAATGAAGATCTGATGAAGATCTGAGAGTCTAATGAAGATCTGAGAATCTATTGAAGATCTGATGAAGATCTGAGAATCTAATGAAGATCTGAGAATCTAATGAAGATCTGAGAATCTAATGAAGATCTGAGAATCTAATGAAGATCTGATGAAGATCTGAGAATCTACTGAAGATCTGATGAAGTTCTTAGAATCTAATGAATATCCGATGAAGATCTGAGAGTCCAATGAAGATCTGATGAAGATCTGAGAATCTACTGAGGATCTGATGAAGATCTGATGAAGATCTGAGAGTCTAATGAAGATCTGAGAATCTATTGAAGATCTGATGAAGATCTGAGAATCTAATGAAGATCTGAGATACCGGCAGAATGATCGAAGGGAAGGGTTCAGGGGAAGGGAAAGGTTCTCTTTATTGAATATACTTTGTACCTTCAGAACGGCCGACATACAGACAGCTGATGATGCAATCATGGAATAATGTCAGATGGTCCATGTACCTTCCATGTGATGGGACAGACACACAGACAAACAGCCATGAAAACGTGTCGTTAGATGATGGGGGTGATGGTGCCATCAGATGATGGGAGTGATGGTGTCATTAGATGATCTGCAGAGGTAATACACATTGACATATCGGGAATGTTCAGTGATTATCAGAGATAATACAATAATAGATCACATGACCGCCAGTCTGGAATACCTTCGGAGTGATGGGACAGCGTGAGAAGACTGACGCAGGACGCTCCGATACCCGATCCAAAAACTGTGATCCTATGAGGGTCTCCGCCAAAAAACGCCACATTCTCACTGACCCAACGCAGGGCCTGGATCTGATCGAGGAGCCCGTAATTGCCTTTCGCTGCCTGGTCTCCGGTACTCAAAAACCCTGCAAAGAAAAAAGATATATATATATTAAATTGTTATCTGCCAAAGGATTTGTAAGTCTGTTCATCCAGTCCTAAGATTTACACCACTGTGCCACACAGCACAACCAGGCGGGTGACCCCGCTTACAGTTAAAGGCATAGTCCATCTTTTCCAAAATAAATAATAAAATGCACCCATATATCGATGAATCGAACAATGCACATTTATTGATTTGTTCTGCATTGGAGCCTGCAAAGCATTGTAACCACAATCAGTGGATGGCAGGTGCAATACTCTGGCTGCAGACCATTCCTCCAGCCTTGTACGTGCAATGCTCTGGCTGCAGACTATTCCTCCAGCCTTGTAGGTGCAATGCTCTGACTGCAAACTATTCCTCCAGCCTAGTAGGTGCAATGCTCTGACTGCAAACTATTCCTCCAGCCTAGTAGGTGCAATGCTCTGGCTGCAGACTATACGTACCTTCAGCTTAGTAGGTGCCAGGGCCGGACTGGCCTACCGGGATAGCGGGAAATTTCCCGGTGGGCCGCTGGCCCTGGGGCCGCTTTAAGGCTGTGGCCGCTTTAAGACGCGGCCGCTATTGTGGCCGCTTTAAGACGCGGCCGCTATTGTGGCCGCTTTAAGATGCGGCTGCTATTGATGCCCGCTGCAGCCCTGGTGAAGTCTTTACTACGTCAGCCGCTATGAGCGGCATGACGTCAGATCTGGCGGGAGCGGCTGCGCGGCGCTCACGGAACACCGGCCGGCGGTGGATCATGTGACTGTCAGCAAGACGGACGGTCACGGTGACGGTGCCGAGAGAGAGACCCACTACACAGACGCCAGCCCAGCAGCATAAGTCCGACCGTCTGACCAAGTAAGTAATAAAAATCAGCAGACTGCAGTGTAATTATTGATCCCATCCTCTGACCTCCACCAGACCACCACTGCCCCCTGCTGATCTCACCACCCCACAGATCTTATCCCTAATAGGATGGGGGGAAGCAGTGGCGGTGGGGAGGATGGCACCCCCCATCACCACTGCCACCAATCTCCCCTCACCACCACCACTGCCACCGATTCCCACCCCCCTCACCACTGCCACCGATTCCCACCCCCCTCACCCCCACCACTGCCCCCGATTCCCAACCCCCTTACCACTGCCACCGATTTCCCACCCCCCTCACCACCACCACTGCCACCGATTCCCACCCCCCTCACCACCACCACTGCCACCGATTCCCACCCCCCTCACCACCACCACCACCGATTCCCACCCCCCTCACCAGCACTGCCACCGATTCCCACCCCCCTCACCACCACCACCACTGCCACCGATTCCCACCCCCCTCACCACCACCACCACTGCCACCGATTCCCACCCCCCTCACCACCACCACCACCGATTCCCACCCCCCTCACCACCACTGCCACCGATTCCCACCCCCCTCACCACCACCACCACTGCCACCGATTCCCACTCCCCTCACCACCACCACCACCGATTCCCACCCCCCTCACCACCACCACCGATTCCCACCCCCCTCACCACCACCACCACCACCGATTCCCACCCCCCTCACCACCACTGCCACCGATTCCCATCCCCCTCACCACCACTGCCACTGATTCCCATCCCCCTCACCACCGCTGCCACCGATCCCACCCCCCTCATCACCATCACCGCTGCCACTGCTCCCACCCCCCTCATCACCACCACCGCTGCCACCCCCCTCATCACCATCACCACCACCGCTGCCACCCCCCTCATCACCACCACCGCTGCCACTGATCCCACCCCCCCTCATCACCACCCCTGCTGCCACCGATCCCAAACCCCTCACCACCACCCCTGATGCCACTGATCACACCCCCCTCACCACCACCGCTGCCACCGATCCCACCACCCCTGCTGCCACTTATCCCAACCCCCTCACCATCACCACCGCTTCCACTGATTCCACCCCCCTCACCACCACCCCTGCTGCCACTCATCCCACCCCCCTCATCATGTCTGCAACCTCTGACATCTCCTGTACCGTGTCCGCACAGCCTCTGACATCTCCTGTACCGTGTCCGCACAGCCTCTGACATCTCCTGTACCGTGTCCGCACAGCCTCTGAAATCTCCTGTACCGTGTCCGCACAGCCTCTGACATCTCCTGTACCATGTCCGCACAGCCCCTGACATCTCCTGTACCATGTCCGCACAGCCCCTGACATGTCCTGTACCATGTCCGCACAGCCCCTGACATGTCCTGTACCATGTCCGCACAGCCCCTGACATGTCCTGTACCATGTCCGCACAGCCCCTGACATGTCCTGTACCATGTCTGCACAGCCCCTGACATGTCCTGTACCATGTCCGCACAGCCCCCGACATGTCCTGTACCATGTCCGCACTTTTACCACTTTTAACTAGAATTTTCTCTTTTATATATAAAGCACTATATGCTTTCATATCTATCTTATCTATGATAATACACTCTTCAAATTTGCTTTAAAATGCATGGTTTTCCCTTTTATGAACAAGGAAATAATGGCGCTATGCTGTTGGGCCGGTATAATAATGCTATGGGGCTGGTATGACATTTTTTCCAGGGCTGAACTTTATTCCCAGTCCGGCCCTGGTAGGTGCAATGCTCTGGCTCCTGCAGACTATACATCCAGCCTTGTAGGTGCAATGCTCTGGCTGAAGACTATTCCTCCAGCCTTGTAGGTGTAATGCTCTGGCTCCTGGAGACTATTCCTCCAGCCTAGTAGGTGCAATTCTCTGGCTGCAGACTATACCTTCAGCTTAGTAGGTGCAATGCTCTGGCTCCTGCAGACTATACATCCTGCCTTGTAGGTGTAATGCTCTGGCTGAAGACTATTCCTCCAGCCTAGTAGGGGCAATGCTCTGGCTGCAGACTATTCCTCCAGCCTTGTAGGTGCAATGCTCTGGCTGCAGGCTCTTCCTCCAGCCTAGTAGGTGTATGGGGACAAGTATACTGGCAGGGGACAGGTATACTGGCAGGGGACAGGTATGATGGCAGGGGACTGGTATAGGGACAGGTATACTGGTATGGGGAAAGGTATACTGGCAGGGGACAGGTATGATGGCAGGGGACTGGTATAGAGACGGGTATACTGGCAGGGGACTGGTATAGGGACAGGTATACTGGCAGGGGACAGGTATGGCAGGGGACTGGTATGGGGACAGGTATACTGGCAGGGGACTGGTATGGGGACAGGTATACTGGCAGGGGACTGGTATGGGGACAGGTATACTGGCAGGGGACAGGCATGGGGACAAGTATACTGTCAGGGGACAGGTATGGGGGCAGGTATACTGGCAGGGGACAGGTATGATGGCAGGGGACAGGTATGATGGCAGGGGACAGGTATACTGGCAGGGGACAGGTATGTGGATAGGTGTACTGGCAGGGGACAAGCTTTTCAGGGGACAGGTATACTGGCAGGGGACAGCTTTTTAGGGAACAGGTATGCTGTCAGGGGACAGGCATACTGGCGGGGGACAGGTATACTGGTGGGGGACAGGTATGATGTCAGGGGACAGGCTTTTCAGGGGACAGGTATGCTGGAAGGGGACAGGTGTGACGTCAGGGGACAGGCTTTTCAGGGGACAGGTATGCTGGCAGGGGACAGGCTTTTCAGGGGACAGGTATGCTGGCAGGGGACTGGTATGGGGACAGGTATACTGGCAGGGGACTGGTATGGGGACAGGTATACTGGCAGGGGACAGGTATGATGGCAGGGGACTGGCAGGGGACTGGTATGGGGACAGGTATACTGGCAGGGGACTGGTATGGGGACAGGTATACTGGCAGGGGACTGGTATGGGGACAGGTATACTGGCAGGGGACAGGCATGGGGACAAGTATACTGGCAGGGGACAGGCATGGGGACAAGTATACTGGCAGGGGACAGGTATGATGGCAGGGGACAGGTATGTGGATAGGTGTACTGGCAGGGGACAGGCTTTTCAGGGGACAGGTATACTGGCAGGGGACAGCTTTTTAGGGAACAGGTATGCTGGCAGGGGACAGGTATGCTGGCAGGGGACAGGCTTTCAGGGGACACATTTTAAGCTTTGCACTCCTTGTCTTGTGATGCAATTGGATGTATATAACCGATTTAAACTAAAAACTGTAGTTGGATATTAATGCGCCGTTTGCGCGTTTATTGAGGTAGAACCATTTGTTGTACTTTCGCGGTTTCATTTCCTGTAATGATCCGTCTAATCGTTTTGCTTGGAGGTTCGGTTGATAATTTTCATCCTACACTCACCACACCTGATAACATTTTATATCTGCAGCTGGGTCTGCCTTATTATCGCTCTCTAATAACTATTAACAACGTATCCGATATAAGAGAATCCAGAGGAAGAACCAACGAGGAACCCTATAGGGAGACATTAATGAGAAGGCCCCCCCACCAGCTATCCCCAATTTTAATACAAAATGCTTCAGGGGGCTCATTATCTTTGCAGGGACCCCGAGGACAATAAAGGAAAAGCCATAGTAATTACGGAATTTCCATTCAATGATTACGGAAACGCAGAGCCAGCGGCATGATTGGAAGCGAGGTGAATAAACAGTCAAGTCACAGGAAAGCGATAAATAAGGAACAGAAGGGGATAGAAGATAGGAAGAAGATGTGTCACTCACCCAGAACGCCCACTCGATAGTTCAAGGTGATAAGGATGACGTTGCCGTAGCTGGCGAGCACGCTTCCATCAATCATGTTCCCGCTGCCCTCCATGTACGAGCCTCCGTGGATGTACACCATGACCGGTTTAGCTCCCGTGTCTCGGATATCTGCGGGGAGGTGAAATGAAAAGGTAACACGGCCTTAGCAAGAGAGAACCAACCTTTCGAGAGCCTCTTGACACCAACCACTTGGCTTCATTCACACGGAGAACACAAAGGCGAACAATGTACATCTTGACGGCAAACGCGTGGGCAGCCGCGGGTCTTAACTTACAAGTCAGACCAAAGAGTAGAGTAGGCGCCACCACTTCCCCCAACACAAAGGCCCCTTCCACTATGGAAGCGCCCTTCCCATCGCAGAGAAACGCGCCAGCTAGCCAAGCATGCAGCTCATGCCACAGAAATAAAAAGAACAATAAAACGGGCCCCTTCTCAGGACTTGACCCATGATGATATCACAAACAGGTGCAGTCCTGTGAAGGAGCGCTACAACAAGGTGATGAAATGGAATTTCCCATAACAATCATGTGGGGTAGTTGCCCGGCTCACATGAGAATGGTCCATCAAT